>NC_046187.1:46175234-46475234 GCF_011004875.1 Balearica regulorum gibbericeps
ATGTCCCTGCTCATTGCAGGGAGGTTGGACTAGATGACCTTTAAAGGTCCTTTCCAACCCAAACTATTCTATGATTCTATGATAATTAAGGTGCCGGCATGTATTTTACATCACAACTTTCATTCTGAAAGAAAACGGTATAATTTATAAAAAACATTTCTTTCTAATTAATATTTTCCGCCTTTTAAAAAGGAAATCATCTAACTTTCAGGTACAAATAAGAATCTGATATGAGAAGCTCTTTACTAGGTATGTAGTTTTAATTGGAATTCTAAGCAATGGATTAAATACCCTAGCAACCTCTCCTGGAATTATTTTAATTAGTTCCCTCTCCCCTTATGCTGCTTCATATGTTTGAGTATTACATTAACTAACATAAGGTTTTTATGGGGTGAGGGACTTACATGCAAGTCATATACGGTACAGACTGACTTGTTTGTAGACACGTAGGACAGGATCATCCATGTGGTCTCTGCTGACTAATTAATCTGTAAATTTATAAATCCTCCTGCTTGTGTATCATGGACTGGGGACAGAATGGATTTGTATCAACCTGCTTACAACACTCATAGTTCTGTGCTAAGAAGTATAAGCAAATCTCATGCTTCTGGCATTCATCTGCAGAGCTCAGGAGAAAGACTGCTCCTCCTCTTATGCAGGAACTGACTTCTCTCAGGTACCGATATATGTGTGTATATATACATATACTAGATGTATTTGAGATGAGATATATTTGAGAGAGGGGAGGTGTTTTGTCTTTCCTTGAAACATGGAAACAAACTGGGGTGAGAGAGGGTGAATGGTGGCAGTACACTGAGGTGGCACAGAAAATCATTAGTTTTCAAATCCCGAGCTCTAGACCATGTGTATGGTGAGATTTTATATCAAGAAATCATTGTCCTACATCAGATTCGCTACATCTTTGGAAGATCTTTCTTTGCTACTGCAGCACTGAAAATGGTGTCCCTTCTTAGGATCGTAGGGAGGACTCCCTTAATAAACTGGTAGGGTATTATTAAGATGAATCACATGTATACTTTTGAACTTATTTTGGGAAAAAAAAGAAAGCAAGAAAAAATAAGCAAACAGCTACTCTCAAAAGGAAAAAACCTCATCAGTTTTTACAAACAGGTGAGATACTCCAAGTTTTCTCCAACACACCATGTTCTACCTAGCTTTGTGCCAACGAACATAAAATAAATAGCAGCTTGCTGCTGAACTCACAAAGCCTGACCCTCCTGAACATGTGCCAGAATTTCCTCATCCCCATTGTAAAGACTTCCCTTTTCCTCCTGACATGTAGCATTTCTGGGGAAAAACTTGGAATTGATCATTCTACGTAAACAGAGAGAAAGCCTTTGCTTACATTCTCCTTTTCCTTTATTTACAAAAGTACCAGCAGTCTTACACGTAAAGAAATAACCCTTCCTGACCTGTGAACAGGAAACCCAAACACCATTATTTCATAATGACATTGGTAGTACACATGAAAATTACCTAATATGCAAATGGTGTTCTTAAACCAGTTGCCCTATCTACAAATTCTTCATAAAATTGCAGAGACAGGCCCTTCGTAAGTACACACAAAATACACCATTATCTTCAGCTGCCCTAGTTAACTGTAAGCACATTCAAAGAAAGAGGTCAAAGTCTCCAAGATGACATTTAGTGGACAACCCAATAGATTTGTATAGTTGCAAACAAAAAAAAAATATTCTTATATATTCATATTCAGTGTCACATGGAGACAAAGAAATATAAAAATTAATAGGAAAGGCAAAATTTAATTTAAGGGTTTACTTTTCCCCAAATCTACCAAGCTGATTTTCTAATTGTTCTTCAGTTCATCTGTTAATAAAATGAAAATATGTTGTAAACATCCTTACATGGTAAGCAATGTGCTGTCTGTCAGCTGACTAGAAACACCTCACTTCCTACCAGGTAAATTGTCCGTGTTTTCATTAGTCTCAAGACCATTTTGTGATTCACTTAAATACAAGGGGATTTTTTTCACTATAACTTTTTAGAGTACTTAAAACACAACCTTTTGTCTGCAGCTCCTTCATCTTCTGATCTTTGTTACTTTCCCTCAGATCAGGTCCTTGTCAAAGGCTGACCAGTGGAATTGGGTGATGACAATTTTCTGAACGTCATTGCATACGTAGGTGTTCAAGGTAGAAGGAATGGGATCTGCTGTTGACGGGTTCAATTCCATCTTTGTCCTAGCTTACATTTTTCTTATAGATATTAGTGTGATGAAGCTAAACAGAGAGAATAAACCTATCAAGAATGGAAACTAGTTGAATCAAAACATACTGGAAGGCAACCAGTGATAATTCTTGCTACAACAAAGTAATGTCTGCATTCTATCCAGTACACTGATAAATACGTCTTTCCGCACAAGTTGAACTAAATTAATTTCTAACAATCCTAAACAATAGCTTGTGCATTATTATTTCTACCTGACAATTTTAGGTTTGCAAGAAGAAAAGACAACAACATCCCTTCATGCATGCTTTGAGTGTGTGGAAGGGTAAGACAAGCAATGACCAAACCCATTTCACTGAGATGCAAAAGAGGAGATAAAGGAGGCTGGGTAGGAAGAAAACACAGAGCAGACTTGTGCTCAATAATGTACTTTTTGTTTTACAAACCCCAGAGCACATATCCACATACAAGAAAGGTGATCTAAGATGAGAATTGAAGGGAAGAATTAAGATAAAGTGAAGCCAAAAATAGATACATCATATCTTGTGTTACACCTTTTCTCAACAGATTAACACAGTGTTGTCTGTGAATTCATATAATAGAAAAGCATCCTCCAAACCCCAATGCTGAATGAGTCCACTAAGCTCTCATTTTACAGTTATGAGAAAAAGAGTTACTCTAGGCCACACCTAATACTTTCCCTGGCTTCTTCAGATTTGCAAGACACAGCTGAGTTTGTTACGAACTCAAAGAATTAATAGCAATAAATCAGCAGATACAGATTTTAATTAAACATAAACTAACAACTGCTGATAAGATTTTGATCCTTGATTCGCATTGCCTTAACTCCATGCCAATCTCACTGTTTCTGATGGGATTGCTGATGAAGTTGGGTATCCAGGGCAAATTAAGAATGATGTCAGCCTTCTACATCACTAACTCAGCATGCCTCTCTAAGGATTTAAAGTGACATGGATTCTCCCTCTCTATAGCTTTTCCTAAATACTGAGAATTGAGGTAACAGGCAAAGCAAACTGAAGATTGGTCTTCATGAAGTCTTAGAAAATTGCAGCCAATTAAAGGAGAGAGATAAAGAATATCAGAATAAACACTTAAGTGGGAAAACCAGGCTGCAAGAAGGGAACTTGGAGAACGTATTTCAAGAAAGAGAGAAGGCACCTACCTGACTTGTGAGTATAAAATTACTGCCGGTCTAGGATGCACCTTTAAAAATACAGAGTCATACTCAAGGTGAGACAAAAAATACTGTGATTTTCAATTTTTCCCTATTTAAAGCTCTAGAACATGATGAAAAGAAATACCCAGCACTGGGGGCAGAGGTGAATAAAGAAAAGTGACGATAAGCATACCTGTGCACGGATGCTTTCTGTGATGTTCTGAAGTGCTTCAAACTTCCTTTCATTAACCTCTGTTTTCACAAGGTGCATGTCAAAACATTTTGAAGGCTGTCTGCTTGACAGGTTGTATTCTAAGTCACAGGTTTTCCTCTTGCAGTAACAGTGATCTCCTGGAGATCCCTAAATCTTGAATCCTTGATCAACCTCTTGCTGCAAGACTTGAGAGAGAAAAAATGTTCTAATTAACTCCATTTTTTTAAAAAGTTTCCATCAAAATAATTTAAGAAAAGATTGTGTTGGAAGAGAACATAGCATGCATGAGGACAGCAATGAAGATCTTGGTATGCTTGCAGCAACACAGACCCTTCTATAAACCTGTGAAAACTTCTAATAAATTCTGATAAAACAAATTATTGATTGGAATTTAATTAATTGGTCTGGGTCAGGTTAACATAATGGAAAATACGTTAAGTGATAGAAAAAATTTACAAGAAAATAATACTGTGAAAGAGTGAAATTGAAAGAGTGTGGAAATGTCTATATCAACATGATTATGGATACAAGAAAAGATCTGTGTCATTCTAGGTGCTAAACTCAAAGATTTGTTCTTTTTATGGAACAGGGCATCAATAATCTCTGACCAAGTGTGGCTCTGGCATAAGAACCTGAGTTTACTTATAAAACACTAGGGAAAGGTATCAACAAAGTGGAGGACAGGCCAAGACCATCAACAAACCACTCTGATTAACAGGGAAATTGCCACAAGGACTGATTAAGAACTAAATTGATCTAACTCATATTAACAAGTAACCAACAGGGATCGTCTTCAAACATATAAATAGCCCCAAATATAGCCCAGAAGGAGCAACTTTCTTTACTGGATTGAAGGCTAATAGCTTTATAATCTCTCTAAATACTTTAACTGCTCATCTGAGCACTATGAGCACCATACTGTGGAAAAGGTGCCAGAAAGAAGTACTAAATTACTTTCTTAGCTCTGATGCACAACCACTTTGAACCTCAGAGAAAACATCTGATTTTCCTTTGCTCTTCATACGAAAAACAGAAAATACCTATTTGTAAAAAAAACCTCATGACATCTGTGGTTTTGCTGTTAAATTATTGTTGCATTATTAAGCTTATTCTGCAGCAGTCATTTTATTCTCTGCAGTTAAGCAGAATTTCACAGCATGTGTTTTATTTTGTTTGGCCAAACTCCAGGCTTTCTGCTTCTCTAGTAGAGTTGCCTGCAGATTGTAGAAGGAGTTACATATGTTTAAGTGGACTGAACAGTACATTGAGCAGGAAAATGCATTTAGGGTTATTAAGAAGTAACGTATTTGGAGTTCTAATTTACATATTTATTATAGCAGTAACACGCTCACTTAACTATTGCTTATCCTACCACAAGATTCTGAGGAGTGCCACAACTGGTGATGTCTCCAACTCCTTTAACTTATTTTATTACTGAAACTAACCTTTCTCCTTCTTTTAGGAAAGAATGTATTGCTGATCATTCCAGCTGAGTGCAGGACAGCCCTTCTCTTCATTTTGGATTTCACCAGTCTCCAGAAGCAGAGTGGATGCTTCCGCCCTGAGAGTAAGTGGAGCATACTCTTGAAATATCTTGTGTAGTTTCTAGAAAGAGCTGAGCCATTTGCTCTTAGCTTGCTGCCTGTGTGCAGGATCACTGCTGAAAATATCCCTGTAAAATGTGCTATGAAGATGAGTACAAGACAAGCTGTAAGAACATGCTAAAAAATTAAGAAACTGTTCTAATCAGAAAACATGATTGAAGAACATCATTAATTCAGGTAGGTGCAGCTCTAGCTTCTCAAATTGCTACACAGTTTTGTAGATGGACAGATACAGGTTTGAGTCTTTCTACCTCTGTTTTAATAAGTATATCTCTCAACTGGGCCTCAGTTACACCATCTCTAAGATGGGGATAAAATCTCATATGCCTACTTGCTGACAGTGTTATCAGCATCATTAAGAAAGATTCAGGGGAAATTTTCCTTCAAATGATACCTTCTAATGCTGCACTTCACACTATAATGAGAAAAGCACTGCTGCTCATTTAAATAAAGATACTATTCATTTGTGGGATATAATGTTGAAGGAAGCTCTTCAGACTTAGTATTTCTTTCATGCAAGTGTTTAGCAATAAAACTTCCAGTGATTAAAGAAGTGAACGACTTTCAGACTAATGAAGAATAAATTAATCTCCTTAATGGACTGGAAGGAAAACCACGTTTATTCCTTTATCAAACAACTTCTGAACAGAAGGAACTCAGCACTAACCTGGTAGGCTGTGGTTTGTAAATACATGAAACAAAGTTTTCATCCCGTCTGTACCACCAGTTAAGAAGCTGCAGTTCTTTGAAACGTTCAACAGCAGGTTTATGCTTGAGAAATGAAGACAACACATTAAACAGATCCTGCTCATCTGAAATGTTTGAGTCTGATTCTCTGTTACAGTGAATTCCAGTTATATTTTCTTTTGATGATTTGCCAGTTCCCAAAAAGCATTGAGTAACACCTGCCTGATTATCATCCGTCTGCAATGCTTTCTCAGTCAGAGCTGTCTCTTTTGATTCCCCATGAGATGCAACACTTAACATTTTCTGCTTTTACATTATTTCAATTAGTTTCATTCTTCCAATTATACTTTTAATTAATTCTAAGTTTCTCTTTCATAATATTCCTGGGATGACAGGATCATCAGGCTTTCGCCCAACAAAAACCTGAAAGCAATGAAAAAAGGAATACATGCACAAAGGAGACAAATACAACCCTGATTTACATACAGCACAAAAGCCAACGTAACAGGTTTCTTACAGTATGTATCAGTCAAGAATTTGCTTCACTATCCCTTCTTCTTTTGCATTCTAGGTTTACAAGATGCCCCTTCTTTACATAATAAAGGAAGTAATACACTTATTGTACCCTAAAAAATATAAATTAAATTGAATTCCGAAATTAAATAAAAAAATCCCCAAAACCTTACAACAAATATTTGATGTCTCATCTCTTGACACTTCTTGAAAATGTCTGTAGCAAAACATTGTGGTGACTACTTCTGACGCTACCTGGAAGCCCCCATCTCAGGTCCATCAGCTGGAGTTACAACCTCTTCCTTTACAGTAATTGTTTCATTGAGGATAGGATTCTGCCATTAATGCATTTCTTTCTGCCTCTGATTCTAGCACAAATAAGCATGAGATCAGGTTGTTGTAATAAAAAAAAAAATCATTGCGGTTTTAATGATTTTGCTGCATTTGATGGCAACAAAAGCTTTGAATGAGTCAGAGAATAACTATTTCTCAGATAAGACAGATGTTCTTACAGGGGATATAATTTGTGATATAATGTAATCATGCACCTTACCAAGATTGTGCATATATGCACAAGTGTGGCAAATCACATTTTAATCATACAGCTCACAAGACACTTTAATTGGAGATTTAAATACCAATGAGCCAAATTTGCATGTGCAAAATGTACATCTAAATCCAAATTTTGTGTACTACCCTTCCTTCTAGCAGATAAAATTCTGAGATTCCAATGTTCAAAATGTTAAACTACTCAGAATCTGGCAGGAAAGATCCAGCTAGATTTTAGAGTTGCCTCCATCTCTTCATGTAACAGAAATTGCATTTGCTTGGTATACAAGAATCTCACAGCTTCAAATAAAAATTTCCAGATTTGCTCCTACGTACAACTTTCTTCTGGTGACATTCTTTCCTCCCCTCAATGGTTTATCATCAACACCTTCAAAAATATTTTATCATCTTTTGGAGATGATCATCACCTTAGAGATGTTTTAACATGCGGAGAAACAACGTGTGTTTATCAACTGTATTTTTTAGAAGAGTAACCAACCATGTTCTTAAGGCTCCAGACCTCAAGCAGTTCCTCCCTCCTTCTTTCACCTCTTCAATACTTCTGTCATCTTCTCTCCCTGAACAGATATCCAAAGAAGTTCAGTGTTTGCTTTTCATATTTACCACGTGTCTCCTCACAGAATACATTTCGTTCCCATTTCCTGACCCTGCAAGACACTGACCACCCCTGCTTCGAGTTCGTTGATACAGTTTCTAACAGAGCGGGGCTTGTGTCTGTGAAGCAAAGATGACTGTGGTGATCACAAAGAGATTCTACTCGATCTTTACCTCGGTTAGTGTGTTGGTTTTGCGTGGCAAGGTTTTGGTACCGGGTGGGGCTACAGGGGTGGCTTCTGTGAGAAGCTGCTAGAAGCTTCCCCTGTGTCTGACAGGGCCAATGCCAGCCGGCTCCAAGATGGACCTGCCACTGGCCAAGGCCAAGCCAATCAGCACCTCTGTGATAACATATTTAAGAAAGAGAAAAAAACAGTTGGAGAGTGCTTTTGCAGCCAGAGAGAGGAGTGAGAAGATGTAAGAACATCTGCAGACACCAAGGTCAGTGCAGAAGGAGGGGCAGGAGGTGCTCCAGGCGCCAGAGCAGAGATCCCCCTGCAGCCCGTGGTGAAGACCATGGTGAAGCAGGCTGTCCCCCTGCAGCCCATGGAGGAAGGATGAGGGGGTGTAGAGATTCCACCTGCAGCCTGTGGAGGACCTCACACCAGAGCAGGTGGAGGCACCTGAAGGAGGCTGTGGCCTGTGGGAAGCCCACAGTGGAGCAAGCTCCTGGCAGGACCTGTGGACCCGTGGAGAGAGGAGCCCACGCCAGAGCAGGTTTGCTGGCAGGACTTGGGACCCCGTGGGGGACCTATGCTGGAGCAGTTTGCTCCTGAAGGTCTGCATCCCGTGGAGGAGACTCACGTTGGAGCAGTTCGTGAAGGACTGTCTCCTGTGAGAGGGACCCCACGCTGGAGCAGGGGAACGATAGTCCTCCCCCTGAGGATGAAGAAGCGGCAGAAACAACGTGTGATGAACTGACCGTAACCCCCATTCCCCGTCCCCCTGTGCCGCTGGGGGGGGGCAGAGGTTGAAGCCGGGAGTGAAGTTGAGCCCTGGAAGATGGGAGGGGTGGGGGGAGGTGTTTTAAGATTTGGTTTTATTTCTCATTCCTCTACTCTGTTTTGCTTAGTAATAAATAAGATGAATTCCCTAAGTTTGGTCTGTTTTGCTCGTGATGATAATTAGAGAATGATCTCTCCCTGTCCTTATCCCGACCCGTAAGGTTTTTTTTTCGTTGTACCTTTTCTCCCCTGTCTAATGAAAGAGGGGAGTGATAGAGCGGCTCTGGTGGGCACCTGGCCCTCAGCCAGGGTCAACCCACCACAGCCTTTTTTGGCGCCCAACGTTGGGCGCCAAAAAGGACTGACGTGGTTTAGCCGCGGCCGGTAGCTAAGTGCCACGCGCCGCTCGCTCATCCCTCCCCCGGCGGGACGGGGAGGAGAACGGAAAAACAAGGGCAAAGCCTCGAGGGTTGGGATAAGGGCAGGTTACTGGGACAGCAAGGGAGAGGGAAACAATCAACAACAGTGCTGATAACAGATAGTAACAATGGGTGAGAACAGAGAACGATTTACCGATCCGACGACCGAGCCACGCCGACACGCCGAACCCGCCCCTGCCCGCCCGGCCCCCTTTGATGGTGAGCATGATGTCACATGGTATGGAATAGCCCCCGGCCAGCTTGGCTCACCTGTCCTGGCTCCGTGTGAAATTAACTCTATCCTTGCCAGAACCAGGACAGTCAGAGGTTGTAGTAGAAGCCTCAAGTATATACATTTAAAACAGTAGAAAAATCAGGAGGGAGACCTACTGTAGCTTGAGCATTATATTATACACAATGTGACACAGATTATCTTAGTTCCAGAGGTGAGGCATCAGTACCAGTCAGTAGTTTATACTAATTTTTTTCTTCCTCCCCTACCCAATACACTTTTCTATATAAAAGCTATTAAGGAAATACAGTGATGCCGAATACCATTTTTTGCCCATGCTGGGAAGAAAACCAGGGGAGGGATATTATCTGTAGGTATGCACCGTGAAATGAGTTAGGCAACTCTCATCACACCATGAAATTAGGAGAGACAAGGTAACTGCTCTTGAACCCATCTGACTGAACAGTTACTTGACTCACACACTAGCTAATAAGCTAATATATCTACTTGCACTCAGAGCATTTTAACATCACAATAAGCAAGTTAACAAATAAAGGAATATAAAAAAACAGTGGATCCCCACTCATATAAGCTACTACAATTATCTTGTAGAACTTCACCTTTCAAACTCTTTTAGACTGATTGTAATGCCTGTTCACCAAGTCCAGATAGCCTTTGTTGACAGCATACATGTGGATTTCTTTCATCCCAGAGAAGTAAGCACTGTGTCTCCTCTCCATCCATCAAATGAAAAGGAATGGAACTAGAGCTCATTAACAATACATTAGAATCTGCACTGACTTCCCTAACACAAACTGATTCAAAGCAATGCTTAATCACATGGACTGTAGCTATCTGGTCAACCTAAAATTATCCATAAGCATTTATATGTCACGGATCCACTGCATGGAGACTGACTCTGAAACAGGCACTAAAGCCACTAAGATCCAGTCAGTTTTATTAAAGCAAATTAATTTGCCTCTCCACCTGGCCATGCCATTTCAAATGTCCACTTTGGCCCAGGGACAGTGCTGTTTATTTACTTCTACAAAGTGAAAAATTTCTTCTCTGTTCAGGTTTAGGAGCATACTGAAACTCAGGGGTTTGTACTGCTTTCTACTAACAGGGACACTAGGAAGCAAAGCACTAAGCATCTGCTTGGACGCTACCAGGGGGAAAAAAACCACAAACCAACCCCCAAAAAACATGTAGTCACAGAAAGAAAATCTTCCTATGCATTCTTTTTCATATAAACATCACATAGGCCACTTTATTTTTGGCACATCCTTACTTCTGAGTAAGATTGATATTTTTCCTCTGAGTGGATTTGTAACTTTAGTGCTATTTTAATCTAGGAAATAAATTTCTATACTACATCCTGTACTTTTATCATCCGAAGACATATGGCACGAGGGGGGAAAAAAAAATCACAATCATGCTGTATGCCAGTTAACTAAAACCTGGTAATATTCTAGTGCTGATTTTCAGAGAAAAATATAAAACTGATAACGCTGTGCAAATTTGTTAACCATCTATAGAGGCTATGTACTTTTTATCAATGGGCTTCTACATTTTCCCTGTACTATCATAAAATATCTCTCTTCAAGGTCAAGTGAACCATAGTTTTCCCTATAAGTAGAGATCAAATGGTTCCCTATGGTGGAGGCAGCAGCTCTTTAGACAGTAATGCTTACTTCATGTTTGTTTTTCCTGCAGGAAATCATAAAATGCATTACTGACAGAGACACTCACTTGATTTAAAGTAAGATCCTGCTCTGAAGAGTGACTCCAGACAAGACTATGTTTATCTTTAGCACCTCTCAGTGACACTATTAACAGATAAATTTTTGAGAAGGAAAAGATTATCTTTTCTTGAATATCTTCCAAACTCATCCTAAATTGACTTTTCCCTTTCACTCATCATTACCAGTAATAAAGATACTGCAGAAGAAATTATGCCCTTGGAGACACCCACACAACCCCATTCCTCTCCACAGTTACAGTCTGGCTTTCTCCCTCATTGCTGTGACCTTATCCCATCTCACAACATAAGCAACTTGCAGGAGGTGATCACAGTAAGAGTTTTCAAATGTCTGCCCTAAACATGAATACTTAGAACACATACTACTGTGGGAACCACAAGCATGAATGCTCAGACACCATAGCAAGGGATAGCTATGTAAAACTTTAAACTAGATGGACAAACTTTGAGTCTGACATAGGACACTAGTGTCTGGATATAGATTCTCCTATGTCTTGTGTAATTCAACCATTTGGAGTCACTCCTCACTTTGCTCTGCATGAAGGAGAGAGAAGAGAAACACGTAATTCTTTCTTTCACCCACATCAAATATTCTAACATGATTTTCCAGTGCCTAGTCAATATATTTTGACTTATTTCTGAGACTACACCACTCTTCCAGACATTGCTTCCATGGGCTCAGAGAGTAACAGGAAGCATAATAGTCAGACAAACAGAAATTCTTCTCACAACCGTGAAGCAGCCCCATTCTGAGATGAAGCCAAATCCATGTTGGTGAAAGAATATGTGACAGCGACAGAAAGAAAACCTACAATCCTCTTTTACCGTAACCCAACCTCATGCCAGAATTTATAGCTCTGCAGCCACAAGCTTAGCTTTTGTTTTGTTGTATTGTCCTGCAGCAATGAAGATTTATCCCCTACGCTCTTACAGTTTGTGTACAAGGATGTTTTTCCCCCTCCACTTCCTCCTCCAATCCACCCAGAATTCTCATACTTGTGGTATTTTCTCTGTTGAATGAGCATTTCCTCCCCCTTCATACTGCTGTTGACTATAAGTGCTTAAGGTGCCATACTATAAGCCACAAAACATAGTTTAAAGAAACAATTTCCTAAGGGGAACTATTTCTGGTTCAGACCAGTTCAATGATTTTCACAGCATGAAGGTCACAGTATAACCCAAAACCACTTGTATTGCCTCAGATGATAGGAGTATAGTCTCCCTACATTTGCACTTCTATCAAAGGTCCTATATGAAGAGATGCTGGCTTTTTTTTTCCCTACTGTTCTTTTAATCACCAAAATCTAATCTGCTCATCGGTTTGGTGTGCTTTATCTATCCGCCCCACATTAGCAGCCGTGACTTCCATGCCAGCTGTGCCAGGCTGACCAAGGGGGGAGCAGGATATGTCAGGTACACGCTGCTGCTTAGTCACAGCCATCACCCCTCCACCCAGCCCAATTAAAGGCAGCCTGCATTATTCCCTTGCATTTCATACATTACAGTGCAAGATCTTTGGTCTTGGAACCAACAGCACTGAATGAACTTGTGTTGAACATCAGGAAAATTCAATTAAAGACTTCTTTGAAGTTTCATCTGAAATAAAATGTAAAATACCAATGTGAGTGACAGTCCTTGTGCCTCTGCCATACTTTTTTTTTTCTTTCTGTATTCTTCAGAAACCTGTATCAACAGAAAGAGCTGGACAGATTTTTGAGAAGAGGCCACTGTGTTTTAGAGATATCAAATAATTTCATAGCAAAAACTGCATACATCCTATGCTAATAACTCCTGTAAATTGAGGCTGGAAAGTGCACTGCCTAGTGATGTCCTCCAGGGTACCATAAGGACTGACAGAGGGGAAAAAGAAGGAAAAAAAAAAAAAAAAAGAGAGCAAGACTCCCCACCTCCTTAACAGCAAGCAAACCAATCACAAAATAAATGATTGCCTGCTGAGAAAAGTTTTGAAAGAAAAAAAAAAAATGTGTAGCTTAAAATTAACTTTCAAAGGCATTAGGAATATTAACCAATTCAAGTATGTACTAAAAGACTGAAAAGTATTTTAAGTTAAATTTCACTTTAAAAAACTAAGCTTCATTTAAGCATTGGCACTGCCACTTCAATTTGCTGCACCAAATTTGTCCCAAGGAAAGAGAGACAAATTTGAAAAAGGAAAAAAAGGAAGCTATGCTTGATCAGACAAGATTTCCAAGTGGTTACGGCAAGACCACCACTATAGATAAAAAGTATTTTTCTAAAACGCCCTTTCAACTAGTGCTGCAGTAAAGCAATTAGTATCCATGCAGTACGGAAAATTTTGTAAACCAACACAGTCCTTTTTAATCATTCTGTATTTTGGACATTTGCCCCTCTTACTTTACTGTTACTAGTATTGACACTTGTCTTCTCAGGCCAACCACAGCTCTACTGCAAAAGCCATGAATTTAAATAGATAGCGTAGCCCTACAATCAAGACTCTCGCCCTACTGCAATAAAACATAAACCACTGTTTTTGCAGTACCAGTGGTTCTTTACTTAAAAAAAGGGGTGACGCTGGTGTATTTTTCAAAGTGTTTTGAATTCCCTCAGAAGTCATGATCTCTATTTACAGTTGTGCCTTTCTTGACAAGAATCATTACACTTCCGCTCCCTTCAGTTGTCAGTTCTCGGGCCTCTCCATAATATCAAGTACCTCAATTCTTGAAATGACTGTGTTCCAACCATCATGTCACATGAGAAAATGGTTTAACAACAAATTACCTTTCAAAATTTACAAAGAAGCAAATAACTGATGAAAAGTTCCCAAAGCAAAATATTTCCCTTGAAAGTAGGCTTCCAAACACACGTTTACTAGCAGAGCCAGAGGAGATTGCTCGGATATCTTCACAAGAACATGTGATTTATAGGCAGACCAGGAGCTGAAAAATCAGGCATTTCACAAGGTTAACAAGTTTGCTGTGACGCACAGTAACACTATAAAAGCAAGAGATGTGGTTCTTATTTGTCCTTCCCCCACCCTCCCTAACTAATCTATTCAGATAAATTGCCATGGCAACTTGATTTATACACCAAGGATACAAGCAAAGACAAGTCAATTCCCCTTGGAGAGCTGGTGAATAGAAAAAGTCCTGCCTGTTCTGATGCTGGCAGAGTCTAAAGCTAAATGTCCTTCCCTGTTACAGGACCACAGAGCAACTTCTCCGCACAATGTTACTCCCTGCCAGACATTCTTGCTGAAATTGCAGCCATGAGCCTTTGGTTTACGTCAAAGGCAAGACTGCATCATTTGGAAAAAGTCCTACCTTGTGTATTTTACTAGCTTTTACTAAATGCAAGTTGAGTTCAAAAAGAAATCACAACTGTCTGAAATTAAGAATTCTGTAACAATTAATAGTATTTTCCTTATTGAGGAAGCACATATATTTACCAACTGTAACTCGAGTGTTTCAATAAAAACTACAGCTTCTTGTTGGATGACAGCAGTACAGAACATGTTTCTTTCAGATCTCCAGAGTCTCTTCAGAAGAATGAAAAGCACAGAACAAACCCAAATTTTTTTTCCTTCACCTGCAATTACATTTCATGTAACTTTTTTCCTTTTATATATGAGGACAAGTAGTAATTTTACGATATATTTAAAGAATTTAAGACAACTGTACTAACATGCTGTACATAAGTTCTCTTGACATAGGCAGTAGCATAAACACTTCCACTCCATCAACTGAAGTCCTTATATGACAGCCACATAAACTATTCTGTTCCGGCTACATGGGCTCTTATCTCAGCACCGCTGATCCCATCATCCGGCCTGTGCCTCCAACATCCCTCTC
This sequence comes from Balearica regulorum gibbericeps, assembly GCF_011004875.1. NCBI lineage: Eukaryota > Metazoa > Chordata > Aves > Gruiformes > Gruidae > Balearica > Balearica regulorum. The sequence goes on from NC_046187.1 coordinate 46,189,989, forward strand.
ACTGAATGCCATACCTAGAACGTGCAGCAGAGTGCACTCTTTCAAACAGACACTGGACTTGCTGCATGTACTCAGCCAACGTAACAGATATTCTCCTATGACTCTCAGCAGGTTGACTGACCCTCATATTAAATAACAAACACTGCTACCCTGAAGAACATGTAAACGTATACCAAAAGAGGGAAGATATAATTCTTCCACTAACTTTTAAGAATGCTTTCTTTGTAATAGAAAATCCTTTGCAAATTCAAACTTGGCCCTGGAAGTGCAGTAGGCAATACACAAGTCAAAAAACCACAACAAACCACCACATACCACAGCAGATAAATAGGCATTTATTAAAGTTCATCTCAAAACAAACAAAAAATATAAAGGACATTAAGGCATCCTGTATTCAGTAACCATTCGTATAGTAAGTATGACTTCTCTTTCTGATACAAGAGAGCAGATGAGGAAAAAAGTTCTCCCAACACATCTGGCAGAATGCTGACTTCTTCCCACTGTCCCACCAGTCCGTCAGCAAACCCCTCCAAGGGATGCCCATTTCTCCACTGAGCGAACTACAAAATCCCGACACTCACAGAGATACATGCAAGAAAGCACTTTTCTCTCCCCTCAGACATCCGACCTTCTGTAAAGATGGACACTGGAGAAAGACTAACAGATGGGTACTGCAGGGAATAGAGAAGACATACTCCTACTGTAACCACTCAGTTTTGAGCAGACTAGAATTTCCTAGCAGCCTTGTTTTCCTAGAATTTACTATTTCAGCCAGTAACCAGTGAAAATGGGACCACAAGCTCTAGTCTGTATTGCAATGTAACAATTTTTACGTTCTGCTTCTACATTCATATTAGATAAACAAATGACAAAGGTCTTGTTTCCATGGAATAATTTATTTTGATGAATTATGCTGTCAAGTGACCAATCACTGTTATAGTGCTTTTTTCTTCAATCGGAATAAAACCATCAGGAAACGTTTACAGTATCGTTGGGTTCACTATAATAGGATTTTACTACAGAGTAAAATATAAATTAACAAACACTGCATATAGCACTATTCACTTCACCACATTGGCTCTCTATATCCTTTGTCACATTCTAACCTTCACTTAAGGCAAGTTTGTTGGTTTTTTTCCAAAGAAGACCACATAGTCTCTAGATAAACTTGTATGACTAGGTTTGCGAGTTAGGAAATTGAGCTTTATAAAATGTTTACTTCAACAAATATGAAAGTTATTAAGAGAAAGATGGTGACCCAAAATTGCACTGTATTAAAAGGTGGAGTTTCCTTGTACCAAAGTCCTTTATTCATCATCTTTAGAACCAGTTTTGCTTAACTATAAAAGAGACACAAAAAGAAAGTATTCAAAGTTTAGACTGCCATTCCATTTATTAGAAAACAAGAACAACATTATCTCCATCTTACATAGAACACATGTATATTTAATTAATAATACAGACTGATTGTGCTACTGTACCAAGAGACTGAAGAGCATCAAAAATTATTTCTTAAGCTTAAACACTAAATAAGCTTATTTCCTGAATGTGAAAGTCAATTTTTAAAAAAACAACACCACAAAACCCCAGAAAAACCTCAGGGTACTGTTTCTATTTCATTTGAAGACTCTGTCACCAGCTCTCCAAAATAAAAAAGATGAAGTAATGGAAAAAGTATCCTCAGAGATCTCTCAGAGAATTCCCATATAGAGATTTAAATACAAAAAGAGACATGAACTTACTATTTCTCTCTTTATTAAAGCTAAGTTCATAATTGTTAAATGTAGTGCATCTATTGTGAAATCTATCTGGAATCCAAGACATCCACTACAGATAGCCACTTCTAACTCAGAAGGATCTGTCCAAAACCCACCATCATCATTTACTTGCTCTTATTTAACGACTGGAACCGGTGTTAGGTCTTACACCGAGAATTACTTATAGTTGCGAAACATAAAATAGTTTGCTTTCAAAATTGTCAAGCAGCTATACTGATTTCCACTGAATCAGCAAAGACAAGAGGGTGGAAAAATCAATGCTGAGGGAGCAAGTAGAAAAGAATTATTCACTGGAGGGGTTGGGGCAAAGAACACTCAGGCCTGTAGGAGACAGCAAGGTGCTCCCATGTGGGACAGCTCCCTTTTTCTGCTTACTTATCCACTGCCCTCCAGAACCTGGCAGCACTGCTAACTTTACTTTACATCTTGTTGCCATAAGAAGACAGAATATTTGCAGTGCATTTGGCTATCAAAGCTCTCCTATAATAAAATTAAAATGTAATTGCTCAATAAATAAAAAAGAAATACTAAACCAACGAAGGTCAAAGAGGAATCAAAGTCCTTCTGACTCTAATATTCAGAAGGACTAAGCATTTTAAAGCATTTGAGAAACACGTAAATTAGAATTCAAAATAAGCAACAGTTCTTACTATTTCTTGGAAATCTTTTTAAGGTTAAAAAAAGATAACTTGAAAATACTTACATGCTGGACGCATACAGAAATTAATCAGACAGTCAAATCCAAACAAAGTTAGGAAGAAAAGCAAGAAAAAAAAATCAGATTAGTTTTCTTCAGCTATAAGTACAAATTATTTTTAATGTACATATGCAGTATTTTGATAATACTGGATATAATGGAGTCATGTTACCTTAATTACATCCACCCAGTTCCATCCTCGCGGAAGTTCCCCTTTGTTATCTGCAGAATAAGAAGGTTTTATTTTCAACAGACAAGCTAAAGGGAATCTTTATCTTTCTTTAAAATCAACAGACAAAATTCTAAAGATCTAAACCCCTTAATTTCTCCACTACAAAGCCACAAGGACAAAAATAGACATTAATGTCTTAAACACATCTTGTTCTTCAAAGTAATTGTTTAAATAAAACCACCTCATTCCATCTGACATTTAATTTAGAAGGCAACTCCAACATCAGCTGGGCTGACCAGCAAAGATGCATTCTGTCAAAGAACACAATTTTACGCAGCTTTTCCTTTATACAGTCAACATTTATTTAATCTGCCAATTATACATTAGGTTTGGTAAATTATATGCAGAAATTGCTATCACAGGGTACAACTTATTGCTGCAATAGGTCAGTATTATCCAGATCATTATTAAAAATTAAGGTTGAACACATAAAAGTCATCAGGAGGATTAGCTGAAATATTGAACGCTTCTCAATCAAAACCCTACCATGTAATTCAAAGCATAAAGTATCTGCAGAAGCACCTCTTATTTTGAGGATACAAACTAAAATAAATGTCTTATTTTGGGTTCCAAAACAAGTATTTTCATTTAGAAAGTACATTTTTAATAACGTGAATTATTTATGAGGCCCCATCAATAAACCACGTCTTTTTTTTGGAAGTTAATTTTTAGAAGTCCCAAATGCTCTCCTCCCACAAGTGTTTGTTTGAAAATTTCACTCATCACAAATTGAAATAAAAAAATAAAACAAAACAAATGACAACTTGAAATCCCTACTCTATAGAAAGTTGTTTTGACCAAAACTAATATCTTAGACAAGAATAATTAATCTCAAACAAGCAAAAACAGAGACCACAGACTTAAAGTAGTTAATCTTCTATACAAATGACTACCAATTCTGACTCTAGCGAGATGTCACTGCTGTAAAATTTGGAGTCCCATACTGCTCAAACAAAACAATATTATAGTGAACAAACCTGTTTTATCGGCTAGTTTTCGTTTCTGGGTTTTGGATAACTGCTCCTTTTTCTCTTTTTTCTTACTTGCTGGCACATCAGGAGTTCCAGTTGCAATACTATTGATTACTGAAGTCTGAGAAAGGTAAAAATGGTTGTTAATATTTTACATATTAGTGCCACAGATACCTCTGTGTGTGATTACTGAGCCTGACATACTGAAATACCTTGACTGTCAGAAAGAAGCAATGCTGTCAGCAGTCGGCACCTTTTAATCAACATGTCATCATGACTGTAGTTTTAAAAAACGTGTTGGGGACTGGAATTATTCCCTTTCAGAGTTGCAAAGGGCACCTCTTACACTTCTTAATCATGGAGCGTGATTTAGTCTAAAGGGATTCAAACTTCCCAAACATGCAAACCACTCCTCCTTCCTCAAAGCCAATCTGCAGTACCACAATGGCCAATAAAGTCCTTACACAACACAGAAATAGACCCAGCCTAACTCATTCAAGACCCTAGAGGTGCACTTACGCAATCTATTGCAACCCAGGAAGGTTGCAGTAACTTACCCCCAAGCAGATACCTTTAATCTCAGTTCTGGCTCTCTTTAGTTTTGATTCTGTTCCAAGTCTCCATTTTTATGTTACTTTGTGGGACAGAACTACAGTCCACAAACGTTTTGGTATAACAGCAAAATAACAATTAAACACAACAATTAAGACCATAGAGCATTGTGGCACCATACTCTGTGTGTCACTGTTTAGCCACTAACGTGTATACCCAATATACTGATTAACAACTTCAAAACAGAGCTATGAAGTATTTACAGTTGTAATAACCATTTTTTTTCAGTTTTAAAAGCAAGAGTTTAAAATCTGAATTCATCTACTTACCACAGTGTTAACAGGCTGATTTTCCATGAACAACTCTTTATTATCTTTGGCATATTCAAAAAGTGTGTATGTCATAGCAGTTCCAAGATTCGCGTCAACTTCTACCATTAACTTATCCAATATACTTTGCTTAATAGCTGAAGATCTAAAAGAAACCAAAAAAATCAACTATAATCCAGAGATAAAGAAAAGTTTGTCAACCAAAAACCCCCCACATATAACGCTACGGAGTGAAGCTGTCATAAATATTTACATTGTGTTGTTGAAGAAAGCATCCATCGATATGACTGGTGCTGTTTGCGGATATGTTTCCGGCCAAGAAACTTCTATTAGAAAGGCTTTGGGATCTCCATTTTCACCTATCTGAAGGAGAAAAAACCCCCAACTTTATAAATCAACAGTTTCTAGTCACTTATTAAGGATTACAATGCCAATATGCAAGTCTTTAATTTCTTTAAGACTATCCAAATGCCTTAAGTAACAACTATTTTCATAAAATTATCAGTTAGAAAACAAAGCCATTATCTAGAAAAAGTATTAAATTTATGACATCAATATTAACCTCTACCCTGCAGTTTTCATCCTAGGAAAAGCAGCAGAAACCTTCAAAGCTCTCTTTATTATTTTTTTTAATCACTTGGGTTTAAAATCTACTTTGTAGCATCTGCAAGCCAAATATTATACAACCATATATGAGAACAGAAAAGATGAAGCCTTCTTTTTTTCCCCACACACGTCCAAGCTCAGAGCAATATGAAAACAAACCACAAGCCAGCACTGAAATAAAGACAACGATGAACTAGTGACCCGAGATAGCAAAAATAATAGATAAGAATTTCAATATTTATGTCTCATCCCTATAGATATTTTATTTCACTGTAAGAAAGAATGAGTAGTAAAAGATTTAAGAAGTCAGTAGAATAAGACTGGATAAAACCCATAACATTAAAAAAGGCACACACTAATATAAATAATCATGCACATCAAAACAACCTAGTGAACCCAAATTACATATGCAATCCTTATAATTATGTTAAATTAAATAAAAAAGAATTTTTTTTTAATTTAAAACTAGTACAGATGCTACCAAAGGCATACTATACAAACAGAAATAACTGTTTCACACAAGGATTTGGAAGACTAGTACAACAAAGTTGGTTAAATCCATATTCTAAAAGCACACAAAAATTCTCCTTTATTTCCTTCATTTTAGAATAGTCAAAATCTGGCTTCATCAAATCCTTTGAATGAAGTGTAGCCAGAAAAAAAAGTCCTTATCAAGGTAAGGCTAATATACTTCAAAATTAAAAAAAAAAACAAAAACCCAGAAAAAAAGTTAGTGCTTTTTTATTTAGTGTCTGTTTCAGCAGAGTGGACTAACTGACATTCAGAAGCATCTGTTTTAGAGGTGAAATGAATAAATAGTAAATAAATAAATCAGCAATCTGCAACATTTATCAAGACATCATCTACAGTGTTGCAGTCCAGTTCCCACCACTGCCAAGAAAAGACTAGTGGTACGGTTTACAGAGTTCCCTTAGGAAAGCACTGTCTGTGCACTGAGCAAATCCATACAGAAAGCTGTGTGACCATGCTCCTCCGTGCCAGTGCAATCTAAAAACTGGGTAGCCTTACTTGATTACAAAACAGCTGTGTTTTGTATGCAAGACACGTGGGAGACATATGAGGCTCAGAAAAATGGCATACTAATTCTTTCTACCTTCTCATGCACTTACTTGCGCTATGCCTTCTTGGAATACAAATTCTTCTTCATAGGAAAGATGCATGATTGCCTTTGTCTGACACTAAGTTTTACAGTATTTAAACTGAGTTCTAACTTTTGACAATTATTTTTTGTCTAATAAAAATTAGCAAGGACCAAAGCTAGTTAAATGTGGAATGATACACTGCAGACTTGTACGCATGTCGCATTTGCTCTTTTGAGGAAATTAAATTTACTAATAACAGTCCTATCAGTGAAGGAAGGCTGCAGTCACATGGATGGGATTCAAGTGCTATTAATTAAATCAACTTATCTCATTACAATTACTGATGTTATTCTGAATTTACTTGAGAAGTCACAAAAAGGTTATTTTACGTGCCTCCTCCCCACTACAGGGATACGGCATTTTCAGAAGTCTCCCTTCTGTCTCATGGCTGCCTAAGTTTTCATCAGTAAAGTTCTCTGGCCATCCAAAGATCTGCTTCAGTCCATGCCCAGAAGAACTTCCAGGTCTTTAAATCTGAGAAAGCAGGCAAGAATTTTCATGCCAGAATCTAATCACATATCTCAAGCTCAGCGCTACCTGTATGTCTCAACTGAACAGCCTGTATCAGTGCACATGCCCAAAGCATTTTGTGGATTTCCTCTTTAGCAGGTAGACAAGGCATGTCAGCTACCTCTGGACAAGAGACTAGAACCTTGGAACTGAGCAATAAGGGAGGTTCAAAGCTTTACATATAAAAGTCTGCATAAGTGATATTTCTGACCAGCTAGTTTAAGTATTACCCAGCATGCTGGGTAATCCTTTAGCCAGCTTGACATTCTGGCTATACAGTACACAGATGTGTAAGTAGGATGCATAGCTAAGGGATAATAAACCCACGCTGGTAGCAGGTTCCTAAATATTATGCATTGAGCTGTCAAGCATCATCGTACCAAAGATCCTGAGACAATGGCGTACGGATCTAGCCTTCAGTGCCCACGGAATACCCATTTGTTTTAGAAAAACCCTGGTATGCCAACTACAATGCAGCAGAGTGACTTCAAGGCGAAGCTTGCGCTGCCGCGACTCGCAGCCCTTTACCTTGCCTTACCCTGTACTGGAAGGAAACCGGGCTAAGCTCCCTGAAGCATACATCTCCCTCGTAGATAGAGCGCAGCGCTTCCAGCTCCATCTGCCGCAGGGAGCAGAGAAGGGGATTACCGATTTCAGCCCGAACACGAAGCTGTGCACGGCCCCGCCGGTTTCCCGCCCTCCCCACGTCCCCCGTCCCCCCGCAAGCCCTGCCGCCGCCCGGCTCCCTCCTCCCCGCCCGCTCCAGCGGCCGGCTCTTCCCTCCCGCTCCCCGTGACCCGGGCCGCCTCCGTTCCGAGGCCCTTCTCCCCACACGGAGGCTCCCTCCCCGACCCCGGGTCCGCTGCGGGGCAATCTCCTGGGCCGGCTTCCCCTCAGGCAGAGGCGCCTCACGGCCTCCCCGGCCAGCGCGGGCAGGGCCCGGGGCTCACCTCCTGGTCCTCGTTGGCCGCCATGGCGGGCGCTGTGGCGGAGGCGGCGCGCGGAGATCTCCCCCCTCCTTCCCCCTCACCGCCGCCGGGGCTGGGCGGGCCTCGCTGGCGCGGCGCGGCACCGCCGGTGTCGCACGGGGAGGCCCGAGCGGCCCCTCCCGACGGACACACCTCCCCTAGGGGCAGCGGGGGGTCACCCAATCGCTCGCTGCTATTGGTCCCCTCTTCCTGTCGTCATCTCCTCCCTGCCTTTCCATTGGCCGACTCCCCTAGCCTCACCTCGCTTCCTTCTTTAGCTAACTGGCTCCTTCGCTAGTGACGCAACCGCGCGGGCTCTCTCTGACTGGCCTAGCGGTAGAGCGGAGGCGCCGATTGGTCGTTTCTGCTGCCCTTCCGATGACCGGCTCTGGCTTCCTGAGGCGGTGGCCCTCCTTCGCCCCGCCTGCCGACGCTTCCCGTGACCCGCGGTTGCTCCCGGCTGGCGTTGCCCGGCGCCGAGCTCCAGCCCGCGGTGGTGAGCGGCGTCCTGGGGGGAGACGGGCCCGACGCCGTGTCAGCGCCCGGCGGGGCAGCGAGGAGCTCCCGCAGCTGGGGGCGGGCCGGGCCGGGGAGGAGCGGCCGGCCTGGGCCGCAAAAGCGCCGCGCTGAGAGCCGCCCTCCTGCCGCCTCGCAGGCCGCCTGCACGGCAGCAGGATGACCCCGACGCAGTGGGACTTCCCGGTGGAGCTGTGCTGCCGGCCCATGGCGTTTGTCACCCTCACCGGCTTGGACGTGGTGTACAACGCCGTGCACCGGGCCGTGTGGGACGCCTTCTGCGCCAACCGGAGAGCCGACCGCGTCCCCATCTCCTTCAAAGTGCTCCCCGGCGACCACGAGTACCCCAAGTGCAGGACGAAGGTAGGGAGCGGCGTGTGCCCCTTCTGCTCCCCGTCTTGGCGGGCCCGGCCCCTCACGGGATTCAAGCCTCGGCCCGTGCAGCAAAAGTCAGCGGCAGGCCGGGGGGGAAGGATGCGGGGGTTGGTGGCTCCCTGAGGGCACGGGCCCTAGCAAGGGGCCGGTCTGATCGGCCGGGGTTACAGGCAGCTGAGCAGCACTCGTTCTGCTTAACGCTCAGCTGGACTTCTGCTGTCCCTTCCCTCGCTGTTGGAGGGGAAGTGTGAGAACTTGAAGCCTGAGGAAAAAACTGTTAGGGCTAAGGGGAAGCCAAGGGCGTTGTGACACAGTGCTGTGGATGCACAGGAAACCAGGGTGCCCTAGCTCATAAGCCAGAAGCAGAAAAAGCCAATATGATTTATTTTTTGAAGTACTTGCTGTTAATTTACTCAATATTAAAGCATGTTTGTAAAATTTGAGCTTTAATGAAACCCAAAGTTTAACCGAAGAAACTAGATATTAGAAACTGGTGTATTCTGAAAAAGAGTAAAGCCTTTAATTCAGTGGAATGCAGCAGAAAGAATATCTCTGCTTGACTTTCTGCTTTGCAATGACAGTTAAGAAGCAATGCCAATACATTTAACGCTTGGAAAACTATATAATTCTGTGATGCTGGCAAGGAACAAGAATGCTAACAGATTTCTCCAGGCTCTGTTTGAGCACCCCTGAAGACGTCCTCTCTCCCTTTTAATATAAACCTAATTTTTCATGAAGGTGTATGAAATATGCTTCTGAACTTGACCTTTCTCCAGTCTACCTGGACTCTGCTGTCCTATGTTGCTGATATCTCAGGTATCAGGCCCTAATGCCAGCAAATGAGGTGTATGTCTTACTTGATAGGAAACAAAGGCTTGAGGGAAAGAATGTTAAAGGAAACATAATAAACGTATCCACAAGTAACAAGAATATAGAGGCAATTCCCCTTCTCGTGCTATGCTAAGAGGCCTGTAAATTGATTTGGTGACTTGCTTTAATAACCTCAATGTTTTCAGAGGACGTCCTATGAATGGTATATTCCAAAAGGAATCCTGAAGACTGGTTGGATGAACAAACACCTGAATTTGGTTCCAGCACTTGTTGTGGTGTTCTATGAACTAGACTGGGATGAACCGCAATGGAAAGAAAAACAGTCGGAATGTGCTACTCGAGTTGAAATTGTCAGGTAGAGTTTTTTCACTTGGTTCATAATGTACTACAAGCTAATGGTAAATGTGAATTGCAGAATCCTTTTTGCATTCTAAGATATATGAATATATTATTTTTTTCTTAGACACAAATTAAGGGGAACTTGGACTTTACTTTTGGGAGTACAACTGCCAGTAAAGAAACTTTTTTTTTTTAAAATGGTTTATTTTTAAAAGCTATTTAAGTAAAAATAGCCCCTGAAATTTTGCTTGCTAAATTCAGCACAATTATTCTGTCCCATCTGAACCAAGAAGAGAACACAGCATTCTGTGGATGATGCAGCATGTTGTTGTGTTTGGTTTTATTTCTTATATGGCAGTCTTTCAATGCTTCCATCTAGACTGAAATATTTTTTCTTTTTTTTTCTTCATTTTTTTTCTGATTACTCACAAATAAGAAGTGAAACCTTGACACTATGCTGTGGTGTTTTTGTTTTAGGCAAAGTTTGCAGGGAAGAAACACAAAAGTCGCAGTGGTTTTGATTCAGAAAAAAACACCGTTGCCTCCAGGTACTAAATCTCTGTATACAGTTGTGATCTCATTTTTCAGAAGGCCTGATGGCTGACTATTGTTTGTCACATTATCTGCAATTCTTAATACTATGTCATCTACATACTTTGAATACATTGTGGCTTCAGGAAGGTGTACAAATGGAAAGAGTGCTCAGGGAAGTTGACCCTAAACATCTGATACTTTTATCCTTAACTTCTTTCTCTTAAGTCCAAGTCCATCTTTTGATACACAGTAGCAAAAATGGTTTGCTAGTGTAATACATGTGACATGCCTCCTTGTAAGCAAGCTGCATTTTAAACCTTGCTTCAGCTCAAGAAAAGCTGTAAAAGCAATGAGAACTTAGAAGAAGGATATTTGGTACCTACAGAAGCCTTGTAGTTTGACTTGATTTTAAGCAATAACATTTTGGAGTCAAGCAGAGCTGTGAAATGTGGTGTGTTTTAACCTTCTGTTTCTGTGGAACTGCTGCTTCAGCTGTAGCTGTGTACTTTCTAGTGTCTGGCAAGCTGGGGTTTTTTTGTTTTGTTTTTTCTATACCTGCTATATATGTTTGTCTTTTCTGGATGCTATTGTATTTCTCAAGACACATGATATTTAATTCTGTGAGAGAGATTAAAAACTTATCTCATACTTGTAGCTTAGCTAGCAACAACCTGCTAGAAAGTAGTAGCTAGAAAGTTTCTGCAATGTGTTCTACTGGATGAAGCATGTAGAACTCTGAAAGAAGGAAGAAAGAATGTGATCTTAGTTTTATCTGTATTAGATTTTTCCATACCTTGTACTCACCAAGCTTTTACAGGTAGTTTAACACTGCAGCGCTGCATACTGCTTACTTGTGCTTTCCTTGACTTCACTAGGGGAAGATGTTATTGCATCAGAGAGGGCAGCGGCTTTGTGTAATGCTTGTGACCTTTCTGGAAAATCCCTCTTTGTACTTCCACACACCGATCATCTTGTTGGTTATATTATAAGGTAAGTGACTGTAAAGCACTGTTTTGCTCTGTTTGTTTACAGGGATGTTGAGAGAGTTGATAGGTTGGGATGTCTGCTATGTGGCACGCTTCTTTTAGACCAGCAGTGAATGTTTTATCTGTTTGCTGGAATTCTTCAGGTTATTTTGCAACCTGATGAATTCCACACAGCTCCCCTTTCTCTGTGAGGCTGAGTAATGACTGTCAGAAATATTGCTTTTGAAGAAACATTATTAGATATCCCAATATTTTCTCTACCTCAAGTTGGGTAGAGGCAAAGTGGGCTTTTCTGCCTCTATAGGGGCTTTGGCCCTGCTAGTTCAAAATCATTTTCCCTAGAAATGTTTTGTTAGGTGTAACTCTGTATTAGCAGGTCTTTGCTTTTTTTTCCCTTGCTGTATAGGTATCTATTTATGCTAAGTGGCATTTATCTGGTTGCAAGTATTATGTCTGTCATTTTTTACATTTCTCATGCTTTTTGTTTTAATATTTACAGGGAGTACAGCTTCAAATAAATTATGAAAGCCTTTTAAAAACGGAACAGGGAAAGGAAGACAGTCTCGTGTAGACCTAAAGAGAAGGGCTCAAACTATAGCAGATCATGGTTTATTAAAATTAGTTTTCATTTTTGCAGACATCCTCTGGAAAAGGAGGGGTCATCGTCTGAGAGACTAATTCTTCCTTCTCTCACCCTCGTGTTTATATATAAACAGTAAAGTTCTCAAAATAAATCAATATTATTGTATCCGTGCTGCTCATAAACACCTACTAGAATTGATCAAAATAAAGTAACCATTCCTTTTAGTTTTTCATATTTTGCTCAGTGCTAAGGAGGGCATGTTTACTGCATGTTAACTAGCATAAGCCTTTGCAAGCTGCATATAGTTGCATTTTGATGTGTGATTTGCAACTGTCTCCAAGTTTGTGAAGATAAGGCTATATCATTAGGGATTAATAGCTCTTAATGCACATTTAAAAAAAAAAAAAAAGGTGTTTGAGCATATAATCATGTCAGAATTCCTGATATTAATCTTTTTGTTTTGACATTTTAAATTGAAATTTCATAGTAGTAAAAGAGAATATTTATTTTTTTACCCCTTGGACTGGCTTGTCTTTTCTTATACAGCTGCAATATACTGCTAAAATAAGTATGATAGATTGACTTAATTTATCTCGTCTTCCTTTTGTGACTGAACTCATAGTTAACAATTGCTCTGCATTGGTCAGTCCTGTTGTTTTCATCACCGTCCTCTCTGTGTGACGAGCAGAACACGAATTTTGATCTGCCTTAGTCAAAGTATGCAGTGATGTCTTTTTGGCTAAGTCACAGAGTTGGTGCGTGCATCAGTGCTATTGAATGTATTTCTCTCTTCAATTCTGGTCTTGTTCTAGTTGATTTTACTCCTTATAATTTGATCGTATAGCATATGCTTTTTAGATCCTCTTCAGCCTCATACTATATTCAGTGTTCTGGGCCTTGTTGTCTTTCTCTTCCCCTTTGACTTTCCATTGGGCTATTTGTCTTGCAAGCACAAGTTCAACTGTTACCCCAGCAACACAGGTAGCCGTTGATGTTTGGACACAACGATGAAACCTAGTCTGTGCCCTCATAATTTTATTTACTGCTATTTTTTCCTTCTCACTCCTCCCCCCACAGTCCAGCAAATAAGATTGTGACCTATTGTCTTGGTTTTGGTTGGGAAAGAGTAAATTTTCTTTCTAGTAGCTGGTATAGTGCTGTGTGTTGCATTTAGGATGAGAATAATGTTGATAACACACTGATGTTTTCAGTTGTTGCTAAGTAGTTGTAGTGCTTACGTTAAGTCAAGGACTTTTCAGCTTCTCATGCCCTGCCAGGTGTACAAGAAGCTGGGAGACCACAGCCAGGACAGCTGGCACAGGCTGGCCAAAGGGATATTCCCTACCATATAGTGTCATGCTCTGGATATGACTTGGGGGAAGCTAGCTGGGAGGCAGGTTGCTGCTTGGAAACAGACTGGGCATCGGGTTTTTGGTTTCTTTTTTTCTTCCGGACGTGGTGAGCAATTCCATTTGTGCATCACTTGTTTTATATGTTAGTAGTAGTAGTATTATTATTCTCGTCCTTTGTTATCCTATGAAACTGTCTTTATCTCAACCCATGAGTGTTTTTTTCCATTGTCCTCCCCATCCCCTTGGAGGGGGGAGGAGTGAGCCAGCGGCTCTGTGGTGCTGAGTTACCAGCTAGGGTTAAACTATGACACCTGTTCAGACTTATCCCAGGAGCCTCTGCAAAACTTGCTTGTTTTGACTGAGGCATCTCTTTAATTTCTGTTGCCTTGCAAAACCCTAACAGCTTATTCTGAGACTTTCGTACTTTAAATACTAGATTGTTGTGTGAGAAATCAATCCATAAGGCTCTTGAATCTACTTGTTCTACTTTGTGCTACCCCCGTGTAAGGGTTTTTGTGAAGAATTTCTGTCTGCAAACTCTTACTCTCTGTGGTAACTTAAAGAAGAGTTTAGTAATATGTCAAGCTTCTTTTGCCAACATTAAAATAAGCATAGTTGAAAGTAATTTATTCTGAAGATCTGCAGATTCTTTGTATGTGGGGAAAAACTTAATGAAACTTACGAGCAACTTTGTTGCAGGTTGGAAAATGCTTTCTATGAGCATGCACAAACTTACTATTATACAGAAATACGAAGAGTTAAATCTCATAAGGAGTTCTTGAACAAAACCACTCATCAGGTAATGTTATCCTTTTTTTGAAATGCTGTGCAAGTTACAGTGGATGTTAAAACAAGAAAATAAGAGTTGTTTGTTGCTAAAATGTTTTTATTGCCCCCCCCCCCCACTTCCAAGTTGAGATACCTTCTCTCAGTACAGAATGTAAATCAGGTTTTATTTTCTGCAACTTAACCTTTTATTTGTTTTTGTTCTTACATTCATTTGTCTTCCTCACATCTTCCTTAGAGGAAGAGCCACAGTCCAAAATTGAAGTTCTGTGATTTAAAAAAAAATCTATATGGGTTAACCTATTTAAATGTAGTATCTTAACAAGTTGGGGGAAGTGCTTCCCTTAGAAGCTCAGAAGTTAAACTTGCCCTTGATGTAGCTTTTGCTTTTCAAACTGTTGAATATCTGCTCAGACACACAATGTTCTGTTGCAATTGCCAGCTTCACTCTTGGAAACTGGGATTCATGCGGTGAGCTACAAATGAACAGTCGACATTGCTGTTGTAGAGATTTTTGGGGTGTTGTAAAGCCTCTCCCCCATTCCAGGGTAAAAGGCTTGGAATAGATTAAATCTGTTGAAAGATCAGTGCTGCATCACTGTGGCAAAGAGCACTATTAGGAAACAGTTGCATAGTCAGTTTTTCAAGTCAACTGCTACATTATGTAAACCTCTGAAATCATCACCTGTATCTGCTTTGTAGGTAACAGGTATGTTCAGATGTTTGTGAATGATGTACACTGGTTGTGTTTTGCAGCTTTTATTTGTTAGACACCAGTTCAAAATAGCATTCTTCAGTGAGCTGAAACAGGATACGCAGAATGCTCTCAAGTAAGACTCATGTAATCTTCCGCCACCTTCTCTTCCCTAAATTACTGCTAAGCCATAGACTATGATAAATATTTTCCCAAATGTTTAAATAATTTTGCATGTAAGGGGTGAGTTCTTTACTGGG
This sequence comes from Balearica regulorum gibbericeps, assembly GCF_011004875.1. Taxonomy (NCBI): domain Eukaryota; kingdom Metazoa; phylum Chordata; class Aves; order Gruiformes; family Gruidae; genus Balearica; species Balearica regulorum. The sequence continues at coordinate 46,205,051 of NC_046187.1, forward strand.
AAGAACACTCTGATTGGAAGGCTGTTTTCTGCTGTCAGAAATCCTGTTCTTAAATTATATTATCTTGTATGATTTAACTCTAATTTAAGTATTCCTGCTTAGAAATTACAGAACTGCCTACAATCTTGTGCATGAATTGAGGGCTCATGAAACAAACATGCTGGAAATCAAGACCATGGCAGGATTTATAAACTACAAGGTAACAAGTGTACTTCTAATCTTCGACAACCTTTACTTAAAAAAAAAAAAAAAGTGGACGCATCTTTAATGTGTAAAGGTTTAAAAATCCCATTTTGTATTGCTCTTAAGGAAATGGTTTAGAAACAGCTATCAGTGAAATACCAATTACACTCAGACTTGCAAAGACTTCTGAATTCCACATAAAAAGATGCTTAGCTGAAGTTTGGGAGTATCTTGAAGGACTGGAGTTCATTTGAGATGCAGTCATCTGAAGACTAGGCTCTCTTTAACTCGCACTCTGTGCAGGGGGAATGAAAACAAGGGTTGCTTGTTCCTTGAATGTCTTTTCTCTTCTTGCAAAGCTTAAACCAGTATAGTTCAGCTAGTGCTTGTTAGGAGGAGGAAAGTAACTCTAAGAATCAGACTGTACTTCTGTGGTATTTTGGGGCTTTTACATAAAACAAAACTATCCCACCATTTAAACAATCCTGGAGTTGGACTCCATCAAATTCCATTTGCAGACTGCAGACTTCAAAGATAATGATCTTCCTAGTGGCTCTGCAGTTCTGTCTTGAATTAGGCTGTGAGTTACGCACTCTTCCATTGACTTGAGGGAGAAGGGGAGGAAAAATAACATTAGTGGAAATAGAAGACCACATGGTTTCAGGTGTAGTATGTTATGGTTTATATCTGTTTTTCTCCCTCTGTTTTCTATGCTATTTGAGCTCTTCAGAAATATGCCAAGTAAGTATGGGTGGTTTTGTGAGTGGCATTTTTGGGTTGGTTTTTTTTTTTAAAGCTAATCCTTAGCAACCTAACACAGTTTTTTTTTTTCCTCTTATTTTGATTTCTTCTAGATCTGTCGCCTCTGTTTTCAGCATAACACTCCACTGGATGCAATTGCTCAGTTCAGGAAACATATTGACTTGTGCAAGAAAAAAATTGGCAGTGCAGAATTGGCTTTTGAGCATGCTGCCTGGATGTCTAAACAGTATGTTTTTGCTTAGTAATGTTTCTGGTTTAGTTCTTATATAACCTTGTGAAGTTCACTGTTATACTTGTCTAGGCAAGATATGAATTCTGAGATATGCTAGATCATAAAAACTGTATGCTGTTATTCTATTTTGCATTGCTTATTGACCACTTTTCTCTGGGAATGACCAGGGTATGACACAAATGCAGCTATAGAACTTAGATGCAAAAATTCAGAGAACTATCATCTGTCTTAAGTGTACATTTCAGTTCAAATTGCTGTTCTGTACATAATCTTGGTTATGAATTTTTTTAATAGGTTTCAGGCTTTTGGTGACCTGTTTGATGAAGCGATTAAGCTGGGATTGACAGCAATTCAAACTCAGAATCCAGGTTTCTATTACCAGCAGGCAGCCTACTATGCACAGGAACGGAAACAACTAGCAAGTATGCTTTGTAACCATGATGTAAGTTGGGAGGGGAGAAAATGCTTTGCAAATAACCAGATAGTAAATTAGCTAATGTTTTAGTCTCAAATAGTAGTGGAATAATCTGCAATATATGTAAATGAAAGCAAGGAAAGGATATGTATTCTTGTGATGCTTACTGATGTTGCAAGTACTTATGTATTGGAAAAGTTCCTCCAGAATAAATTTGTTAGTGTTTATTTTATTACAAGTAATTCTGACACATTTTTAAAATAATTCTAAAAAATAGTATACTTTCTGCATCTCTGGATACTCAAAAACTTAATGTTTTTCTAGTATATTTTTCTATACGTGCACTGTATCTGGTCACTTAGAGGAAGCAGAGGAACAGGAGCATTAGTTTTAGTGTGGGAGAGTGTGTTGTTGGTTTGGGGTTTTTTTGACACTTGCCTGGCACAAAGGGTTGCATGGAAAACTGATCTCTGCAGTCAATTAAACATACATGCTAATTATATGTAGCTACTCTCCAGCTGATATGTCATGATTATTTAAAAATGTCTTTGTTCCTATTGGTGCTGTTTATTTGTTGTTCTTGGATTATCTTGTTAGGAACTAGTTTGAGAAAGGATTACCCAATTGTTCTTTAACAGTACTTAAGATGAATGAAGGTAAATGAAGTAGGATGTCAGACTGAACGAGAAGTATTTAAATGTTTGGGTTTCCTGAAGTACTGTTTTTATACAGGTGGCTGGAAAGGCTATGTGATTTAAAGCAAATTTCTTTTTATGTGCATGTGTATTGCAGCATCAAATCACTTTTAATGCTTTAAAATGAAACATGAACTCTTTTTTTTTTTTTATTACTGTATTTGCTGAATTACAGTCCTCTGTGATATATCCAAATCCGGATCCCCTGGAAACTCAAACCGGAGTGCTTGACTTCTATGGGCAAAGACCATGGCGGCAGGGAATATTAAGTACGTTTCTGTGTCTTGTATCTGTGGAGTTTGGACAAACTTTTAGCTGCTGATGCTGCCAGCTGACTTAGTGGGCATCAGCATGTAATCCCTTTTCCACTGAGGCAGATGCAGGGCTGGGACCCCTCTCTCTTGTTGGTTGGTGATGTGACTTCAACAGGTGTCAGTTGGAAGCACAGGAAGTGTGTTTAATCTCTGTAACAAATAGGAAAAGGAACCTTAGGTTCATGCAAGATCAGGTCTTCAGCAAAGATGCGTAGGCCATGCTGAAGCTCTGCTGCCACTTTGTTTCTGTCACTGCCTAAGCTACCTCTAATCAGTGTGCTGCAGAAATGCCTGACTGCAGTGAAATGCGCTCCTGGGAAGAGAGGTTGGAAAACTGGATACAGCAAAAGTAATGATGTCCCTGAATGCGATTTGTTATAAATTCATCCTGCCATCCATACTGTATGTTGTCATGAGTTCCCATCTACAGTTGACACTTTTTTTCTGAAAAAGCTTTTTGGATTTCAAAATGGATTGAGAGGGTGCAATGACGAGATTTTAATCTAGGAAAACCACAAATTCCTTTCTTAAGGAAGATGTTTTCTCAGAAATTCGGACTTTGAATGTACAGCTGTGAGCTATCTGTAAATACACATGCAGTTCTGAGATCTTCATTGTTGACTGTGGTTTTACTTCCCTTTCTCCCTTTCCATTTGGTCTCCTATCTTTATTCTCTGCATATCCTTTAGGCTTAGCCACTTTATCATTGCCCTCTTTTTAAAGACTACTTCATTTACTGTAAATACAGTACTGTCTAACCTCTTTTTATCTTCAAGTGTTAGTTTTAAAATCAGTTAGAATTTACTGCCAAAGTTAAACAGTTTAAGATGAAGAGAAACTTTACCTGTTAATATATTAAGGATTTTTGGTTCCAGCAAGGGTTTATAGTCTTTTAAACCATACAGTTCTTTATATGTTGGTGTTCTCTACTGCTGGAGAAACATAAGACAAATTTGTAGCCCTTTTTCTTATCTGATCTCAAGTAAGGATTCAAGCTTAACATATGTGCTTAAATGTTAATAGATGCAGTCTAAAGACTAGGTTGTCTTCCTGTAGTTTGTTATTTTTGGGTAGCTTCAGATAACAACTTTTAAATGAAAGACACTTTTTCAAGAATTTCCCTTCTGGAACACGGAGGATGGATGAGTTCTTAAAGCGATATATCCATCTCCTAGGCAAAAGAATGTTTAAGAGTCTGAGTGTGCTTGAGTTAGAGCTTGCATTGCATATAGCTCACCACATAAGTAATTCCCTTTGGGTCTGGACAAAATTCTGGTTTCATGGATTTTTCATTGTCTTATGCAGGCTTTGATCTTTCTGATCCTGAAAAGGAGAAGATGGGGATCTTATCCCTACAGTTGAAAGAGAAAAATGTCCTTCACTCGGTAAGCTGTATTCTAAAAAAAAAAAAAAAACCAACCCAAACAAAAAACAAAAAAACCCCCACCAAACCAAAACCAACTCTTTTCTAACATTGTCCTAGTGTTTGCATATATAATGATATCAGTAATGGTTTTATCTGCTAGGAGCTAATAATCACTTTGTTGAGTAATGCTGTCGCGCAGTTCAAGAAATATAAATGTCCAAGAATGAAAAGTCATTTGAGTGAGTATAAATAATCAGATGCATTTTTAAAATTAAATTAATTTTGCAAAGACTTTCAGTATTGATCCAGAACACTTTTATTTTTTTTATCAGTGGTTCAGATGGGAGAAGAATATTACTATGCTAAAGATTATGCCAAAGCTTTGAAGTGAGTACCATCTATGATTGCTTCTTTCACGTACTATTCTTTTCACTAAGCCCCCATGTCTTACTGCTATAGAACAATGTTGGAAGCTTATCTCCAATATGCTCCTTGTACCTGGATTTGATTGAAGCACAAGCTTTGGAGTCCACAAACTCCACTTATGTTAAAGAAAGCAGTACAGATATGATGAGTCACTTATAGAGTAGAAAGACTGTGCTGTAAGCTGTTGTGGGGACTTGCCTTATTGGGCAAATATTATTTATTTCTGGCTCACTCTGTGTCTGTCTTTCTCCCAGAAGTGATTTCTGAAACTTGCTTGCTACTGCAGTGCGAATATAGTTACATTTAATTACAAAATTCAAAAAATATGGAAGTGTAGCTGAATTTTAGTTTGGTTTATATACCAGGGAATTATCATAAGGAATTAATTTTCTTGGTGTAGTTTTCTGCTATTAATGACTACAGAGAGGAAAGCTTAATGCTGAGGTGCTGAGGTACAGCTACCCTCTTTTCTGAAGGATGTGTCTTATGCCTAGTTTCTTAACTTTGTCTTTTTAAGGTGAAACGGAGTCAAGGTCATGTTAAGTAGGAGTCCTGCAGTGTTTTCACTAATTAGGTTTCAAAGATCACATGTTGTAAACGGAGTATGTTTGAGGTAGGAGAGATGTGTTTACTGTTGTTACTAGCTGACTAGAAGCTATGTGAAGGAGAAGATAGGCTAGGATAAACAGATCAATTTGTATCAAGCCTAATTTTTATATGAACAAGCATTTCTTATTTATGTTTAGGCAGATTTTTCTGTAGTAGGCAGAAATTTTTGTCTTGAACAGTTGAACAGAGTTTAAAAAAATCACTTCTGCTTTGCTAGTAATAGCAACTATTGCTCAGTATTAAAACCATATTAAGGTGTGTAGTTTTGTCTGACAAATACATGTATTGTTTGTAGATCTTTGAAACCCTTGAAGGGAGCAGGGGATAGGAGGTAGGAGGGACAAGAAATAGGTCAGCTTAAGGAACATTTAAATTCTTTAGTTTAAAAAGGGACTTTACTGTGGCATTTTGGTTTGTTTTTCTTAAAACTTACTGCATACTCAATAGTAAAGAATATTTTTAATGTGATGCTGGACTGAGACTCTTCTGTCCAGTTGCTTTTTTGCTAGTTCTTTATGTGAAAACAGGTGAATTTTCCTGTTGTTCTCTGGTGAAAATTGCTCTAGGCTGAAACAGAAAATTCATGGAATAAATTGTTTCTTTACAATCATGCTGTTTTCAGTAAATCATTGCCGTGTGTAAACAGTAGGCTTGACTTTAACCTAGCATTTGTATTAGTGAAGATGAGTTTTGTTTAATGGTGCCAAATAAATGTAAGCTTCTAAAAAATATTGCTGCGTATAACTTTTTTTCTCTCAATTTTACTGTGTTGCAGGCTCTTGGATTATGTCATGTGTGAATATCGCAGTGAAGGATGGTGGACTCTTCTCACTTCCATATTGACGACAGCTCTCAAATGTTCATATCTGATGGCCCAGCTAAAAGATTATATAACGTACTCTCTAGAGCTACTGGGCAGAGGTATCCCTTAAGAAATATACTCAACCCATACAGAAAAGTACATGTATTTGGAAGTCTGACAAATCATTGTCAGATACAGTGCTTACAGTACTTCAAATGACTTGACTACAAAGTAACTGTATACCTGTGCTGAATTTTTACAACCTTCTCTCGTATGCTGGAAGTTGAATTTTCTTGCTCTTTTATTATAAAATTCATTGCATTCAGATAGACTCTGTCAGGATATCTGAGGCACAGAGCTTCACTTGAGACTGTTCGAATAATGTAAGAGAAACTTTCAGAGCTTTGGTGTGGGGGAAGAACACTTTTTCTGGCAAGTAACAAAGCTAGCACCATTTTTCTGGACTTTAAAAATCCCAAATGTGCTTCTCAGACTTTTTACTAGAGCTCTGCTGATGAAATACACGTGGTGTGTTTTAGGGAACAAATGTGACATAGGGTGGCTGCACAGTAATAACGCAAGCACTCTGCTTTGTGTAATGTCTGTGACTTGACACTGCAGAAATAATCCTTTTGTGCCCTAAATGGCTAATGAATGCCACTATTAGGGTAGGTGTGGTAAAAATGGGTTTGCATCTTCTGTTAGCTGGCCAGGCTTCTCTGATTTGTATTAAAGAATAGCCAATGAGACAAACCCACCTTTCTAAGAGAAGAGTGCTTATTTTAATTAGTCCTTTTTTCTTCCTGTCACCTTCTCTGGTCGTTGTTTCTAATATTATCTGAGCTTCCCTCTCTGCATGTTCCACACTCTTCTACCATTTCTTCCTTTTTTTAAACACAAATAACAAGAAGGTATACGCATTAATCTTGTGGAGTTTTCCGCCAATAAATTATGAAATGCTTGTCTAACCAAAAAATACTTTACTTGGTTCCAGTGGAAGTAAGAGGAAACACTTGAAATGGGGGAAGTTCTAAAAACTGAATGAGTCCTTCGTTACTGGTAGATGGATGTTAGAAATATTTTTTCCCCCAGAATGTCATGTGGTTGGTTTTGGGTTCTTTTTTAAAGATGCAATCTAAAGGAAAGATTTATTTTTAAGGCAAAAAAAAAAAAAAAAAGTAAGAGGACTTGCTTCTGTCTTGTAATCTTTGTTTTTGTTCTGTTTGCTAGCATCTACTCTTAAAGAAGATCAGAAATCTCGAATAGAAAAAAATCTGATAAAAGTTCTAATGGTAAGTGGCAAAACTCCTATTACCCTTTTAAATAATCTTGAATGGTCAGTGTTTAGTAACCTTCTTTTATGGTTATTTGTAATCTTCTATCTGAATGCAGAATGAAAGCCCTGATCCTGAACCTGATTGCAATGCTGCTGCTGTGAAAGCATCACAAAAATTGTGGGCTGACCGTGTTTCCTTGGCAGGCAGTAATATTTTTACGATAGAAGTCCAAGATTTTATACCATTTGGTAAGTAAGAAAGCAAATTTACACTTGATTATAAATTTTGATGTAGTTATATCTTGAAAATAACTAATTAGGAAAAAATACAAAGTGTGCATTAAAGCCAGCAACACTGAAACTCTTGTTTCAGCACTGCTCTGTTCTTCTATATCAGTAAGATAAGTCATGAGAAAAGGCAGTGATCTCTATCCCTGATATGGATTACTAAAGAAGAATCCCTTGCTTTTTGAAAGGCTTCTGCCACTCCAGTGTGCTTTGAAGTAGGATTCTGAGGAAAGAGGGCAGAATGTGGGCAAAGTAATCCTCCCATAGAAAGGCAGCATGAGTGAGCATTAACTACAAAAGTAGTACATCTACGTGTACAGGATTCATTTTTTTTCTGCTGGACATCTGCCTCTCTTCTCCTCTGCAAAGGTTTCAGCCAAATGCTGAAAAGTAGCTTTCTGTGACAGGTGTTAGTAGGCAAATATGTCCCGCTTACATACAAACCAAAGTTTTAAGAATATACACAGAACAATTCTTACCACAGTTATTTCAAGAGTGTGCTTCTGGAGTTTAATGTTGTATTTTGATGTGTTTAACACTTAGTACTTTTTTTTTCCCGTTTTTCTTTTAATTCCAGTGCAGTGCAAAGCAAAATTTCTTGCTCCTAGTTTTCACGTTGATGTTCCTGTGCAGTTTGATGTGTACTTGAGAGCTGATTGTCCTCATCCTATCAGGTTTTCTAAGCTCTGCATCAGTTTCAATAATCAGGTAACTATGTTCTATCTATCGCTGACCTAGTGATAGAAGCCTATCATAAGAATAGAATAATATCTGTTAGCGTTTTTAAACATAAAAAATTTAAAAGTTCTTTCCCAAAACTTATGTTAATACTGAAGTTGGAAAAGTGGTTTTTCTTTTTTGCATTATCTATCACTTTTGACAAGTATATTGATACTGTGATAAAACTCCCAAATATGGCTTGATTAGTTCATCTGTCATTATCTCTGCCTTTCTATGAAGGTCTCCAGGGTTTCAGAAGGATCAGTTTAATGTCTTATTTCTCTTGATGTTCTTGCCTGAAGTTACACTAATATAATGGATATCTTGTGTTAATGAATTGTCGTAATTACTTGCTAAATCTAACTTCAATAGTGTAAAAAGTAGCAAGAACCCTGTAGTTTGAATCAGTAACACAGAGCCTTAACGCTTGCTGTGCTACTGTTAATCTCTGAAGATGTATGAAGTCTGGATTTATCAATTTTTTTTCCCCACTCCTCTGTTGTAGGATTACAACCAATACTGTGTGGTAGAAGAAGCCTATCAAAAAAGTGATATCCTAGAACAGTCATCGCAAGGAACAATGTGCTTAGTCCCTGGCAAAACGAGAAAGTTCACTTTCAAATTTGTTGCAAAAACTGAAGATGTAGGAAAGAAGATTGAGGTTTGACAATATTTTAATTTTTTTTTACACCTTTATTACTGTTGCTTACAAAGAACTCAAAACTACAGAACTCTAGTCTGGCACCAGTTAGTAATGTCACTGCAGTTCCAAATGTTTGAAAGGGAGTAAAATTTTATTGACAATGCCAAAGCAAAAAAAAAAATCACAGAAACTTAAGTATTGCTTCAAGTTTGTTTTTGTTTTCTTATATGTGCAATACATATTAAAAAAAGAGGGGGTGGTATAGCACTGTGGGAGGGTAGGAAACTACAAAATACTCCACCGCACACACATGAGGACAGATACTTTTCCCACCACTGCTTCATTAAATGAAATCCTGGAGTGGTGAGGTGTCTTCAGGCTGCAAAGCTGCCAGAAGCTTTTTGGTGATACACATCTTTATTGTGCTTGTATGTATTGGAAAACTATATTCTTACAGTAGGTGATCTGAGAACAATTATCACTACATGTTTAAACTTGTGTCTGTCAGATCACCTCTGTGGATTTGATCCTGGGAAGTGAATCTGGCAGATGTGTGATTCTGAACTGGCGTGGAGGAGGTGGAGATGCTGCTTCATCTCAAGAAGCATTGCAGGCAGCACGTTCCTTCAAGCGAAGACCTAGGCTTCCAGACAATGAAGTGCACTGGGACAGTTTGACTATTCAGGCAAGCACTATGTGAGTAAAAACTTGAAAATACATATAACGTATCATTGTGAGTCTCCTGCGAAGTCCCGATCGCTCTGCCTAAAAGAAGAAGAAAGACTTGTTGGGATTTCTTTAATATGAGCTTTTTAATGTCTTGTCTTAACTGGGGATAAGATAGGTACTATCTTAATTCTTAAGGACTTTTGAAGCTCCAGATAGCTAGAAGTGCAGAAAAAGCTTGCACTGATCTCTGAGCATACCAAGTATGCTTTAGTTCTCCCCTTCACCTAACTTTGCTAGGCAGACTTTTCCCATATTTTGTGCAAACTAGGAGGTGTTATTCTTTCTCTTACAAAAGCCATCACACAAAGAATCCCTAAGCAACTGCATTGGAAAATAATTATTAATAAATAGGCTAATACTAATTTAGATGTATTCACAATAATTAAATCTGATTGCTCTTGGTGGGGATGCTTTCTTCTTTCAGAACATCTGAACCATTAATGCTTATTACTGGGGTTCCAAACTGTTTTCATAGAATTGTTCACATCATGTTGCTTTTCAAGAGTCTCACATCTCCTACTTGAATAGGCCACCAGTTGTCAGAATAGGCTGTTTTAATCTCCTTTAAGCTAGTCTTAAAAACGTGTTATTTAAAAAACGTACAATAACTGAGGTTTTTTTTCTTAAAGGATTATTTCTAGAGTGCCAAACATTTCTGTTCAGCTCCGTCATGAACCTCCTGCCCTGACTAATGAAATGTATTGTTTGATTGTGACAGTCCAGTCACATGAGGAGACAGTGGCCAAAGATGTTAAGCTTACAGCAGGATTAAAGCCAGGTATTTGGGGTTGTTTTCTTTTAATCCAGCAGTCTCCTAATTGACTCCTTGTTTTTGATGCAATACAGAGAAATACAGTAAATGGCTCTCCTGCTGTAATTAAGAGCCAAACCAAAGTGAAGGTTGGGAATGATGAGATACAGTGGTAAGAACAAGAGCTAACAGACTCATTCAGTTATGGTTACCTTAACCACTGCTTGTCAATGGCGTTTATGTGGGTGTGTTCAAAAGATAAATCTTTACAAGTTTGAAAGAAAACATGCAGGCTTTTGTATTCCTTTCTAACCTTTTATTTAATTTGCTCATAACTAAATTTTTCATTTCCCAAGAGAGAGATCTTTTTCTTGCTGAGATGAAAGCATTAGACAATGCTAGATAAATTTTTTTCCTAAGTATAGTCTTTGTGGGTTTTCTCCCACACCCATCCCTGCTTTTTTTCCCCACCCTGGACAATGTGGTTTGGTTTTTAAACCACTTGACATTTGGAGGTGGTGGTGAACTGAGATGGTATTCTTTCAAATGAAAAGGAAAAAATGCAAATATTATATGTTTAAGTTCTGGTTAGCTGTATGTAGTTATTGCTGACAGTTTTCAATATGTGAAGTCCAAATGTCATACTCGGTAAGCCTATTTGTAGCAATTATCCTAAAAGGCAAAAATATTTTTAAGCCACTAGTATGTGAAATGCAATATGTGCTGTGTACTCTGAAATAAAACCACATTCCCAGTTGTATGGTTCATTAAAGTCGGTGGAGCGTTCTTTAAACTTATTTAATTGGAGGTTTGGGCTTGGCTCCTAAGGCAGTGCTTAATAGTCAGTCTTGATTTTATTTTATTTTTTTTCCCCTGCTTGATCTTGACTCTTGACATGCGATAATGCAAGGTCAGTGTGGGCTTCCTGATTGCATTAAAAGAACAATTGAAATTTGACATTTCATTTACAGGGAAGGTGATATATTTTCCACAGTTGCAACTCTTTGGCAAGATGCTTTGCTTTGAAAATTATCCAACATGATTTTAGTAATGCCGTTATTCTAGTCAATTTCTGACTGGAGAATGGTGCCATTTAACATCTATATATTTGTTTTTACATTTTTCCAACGCAGGTTTGGAAGAACAGTTTTTAAAAGATGCAAAATCATTAATCATTCATCTCTTGAAAACAAGAATCACAGAACAGTGGAACTTCCTTTTTACCTTATATAGAGTACTAAGAAAAACTTGGATCACGTAATAGTGTTGTGTTTTGTATATTGTAGGGAACATGTAGATATGATTTCTGATTTTTGAGGTTGTTTTTTTTTTCTGGCCTAAATGGATGAAACAAAAACCTTGCCGGATGTGAACCTTCCAACTTAAAAAAAAAAAACTTAAGGTGTTATCAAATCTATGCTCTGTGGTGCTTTTGAAAGATTCATTCAACCAAATGAATAATGTTAATTCCTCATGTGTTTCTTTTTGAGATGAATATCTTCTTATTTTTAGTTATTGCTCTTATGCTTTAGTGACGTAAGCCTGCGTGGATATGAAGACTGTTTTTAATCCTAGGGCAAGATGCCAACCTGACTCAGAAAACTCAGGTGACGCTTCATGGAACAGATACATGTGATGACTCCTTTCCTGCACTGCTTCCTGATATCCCTGTAGGAGACTTGCAACCAGGGGAAAAGGTGAGGCTTAAAACCTCTTGATATCACACTTAAGAAAATAAGGATCAACTAATAAAAGACTCTCACACAAGGACCTATGTTTCTTTTCAGATATGTGAACCGATAAATGACATACAGCATATTGTGCCTATTGTTTACTTGTAGTTTAGTATTGCTTTAGCTAGATCCCCTTTTGGACTAAATTTGGGATTGAGGTATGTTCTGGGATTGATGATACAGCTGGTAGATAAGAAAGTAAGGAGGCTAATCTCAACTGTTCATTAAATGCACTGCCTAATGCACAGTAGATAATAGTAGTCAGCAACTGTGATCAGCATGGTAGAGGATCAAATATGCAGGTGTTGCACCAAACTGAAATTGTGACTAGTAACTCAGAAGTTGGGTAAATCATATATTATACAGTAATGGTTCTTTGCTCATCTTTTACTTAACAGTACAAGAATCAGTAGTGAAGCAGCTGGAGCTGTGCTACTTTGATTAAAATAATTCACTGTGTGATTAAGGTCATGCATTATAGGAGATTCTTTATGGTCAAAATAATACCCATTCTACTATTGCCTTCTTGGACCAAGTAAGATGATTAACAAGTTTTGGACAGCTCTAGGCCTAATTAATGTAATTTAGGTATAGCTTGGCTCATCCTGTCTCCTTTATTTTGCAGCTGGAAAAACCAATATACATTCGTTGTGGAACAGTCGGTATAAGAATGTTCCTGGTTTACGTTTCTTACTTAATCAACGCTATCGTTGAGGGGAAAGAAATCCTCTGCAAGTGTCACCGGGTAAAGATGCACCAAGTGCTGGAGATACATTCATGAAATGCAAGAATATTCTCAATTTAAATGCTGTAATTCCAAGTCTCTTAGAAGCCTTTCTAGTAGATAGAAAAAATGCTAAATCAGCAGTATGGTAGCCCAATTTAGGTTGAGCAGTTTCATAAGTATAATCAGAAGAAAAGTTTTCTATATTTATTCTTAAATATCTTAAAGATACATTCTGCCCTGGGGGAGGACTTGGTTAAAATGATGATTAAATGTAACTTTACATTAGTAACCTTTGTCATCAATAGCCAGGTCTGAAACTGAATATAACTTTTTCTTTTTCCCCCCTTCCTCTTCCCACCCCTTTCATTACCTATGCAGGATGAAACTGTAACCATAGAAACAGTATTTCCTTTTGATGTTGCTGTCAAATTTGTCTCCACAAAGGTATGTGTTTGAAAAGTTGTTATTTTGGAATCGTGCCACTTTCAGTAGTTGCACCCTGTTCAGTTAGAAATAGCCAGAGTTTGTGTCTGTCTTGACAGTTGGAGCACTTGGACAGAGTATTTGCAGATATACCATTTTTACTGATGACAGACATCCTGAGTGCTTCTCCTTGGCCTCTCACTATTGTAACCAGCCAGCTACAGCTGTCAGCTTCCATGACCCCAGTAGATCAACTGGAATCCTATGTGGAGAATGGTAAGTTTTCTTAGATTATGCTTTCTATCAAGAGGATATTTTTTGCATAAGTTGGGAGTAAGAAAGGGGGACATTTTAAACAGCATATGCTTATCGAACTCTAGTACTAAGCAGCTTTCTTCCATTTATAGTTGCTTGCCAGAACACAACTTAGGCAGCAGTAGGCTTCAAAATGTAGTTCTGCTTCACTAGTTCAAGTAAATAGACTTGAATGATAGATGGTGACCAAAAGTCTAAATATAGCAGACATAAGGGAAAGCACCTGAAAGTACTTCTGATATGCAAATTGTTAGATATCCATATGGAAAGATACTCAATATTTCCAGTGTTTATGGGCTAAGTATACTTTCTGGAATGCAAACGCTTTACCATGTGATAGAGGCAGCATCCAAAGGCTAAAGTGATCCATGATTGCAGTCATGAAACTGAAAAAATCTGAAGCTAGACAGTGCAGGCTATAAAGAATAGTTAGAAGTAAGCATTTTTTTTTTTTTTTGGTACTAACATACTTAACTTTTTTTACATTTAAGTAATATCATCTTGCAGATCTCAACCTTTAAGAGTGTAGTATGTTAGCTTTAAAGCCAAATAAATGGAGTACTTGGCAGTAGAGCTGATCCAAAATCTTCCAAGAAACATTGTTTTTGCATTTGCTGAGTCAGAGATGTGAAAACGTGTGTATTATATCAAAACTTGGAATAAAATGAGGCAGTCTGGGTGGCTGCCTGATTGTGGAGCACCTGTCCACCCATGTAATCAAGGACTCACAAGACTCTAGTTCATCTGTAAATTCAAGGGTTACCTGGCAAAAAGCAATTGTTTCCTAGGTCCTTTATTTTTCAAACTGAGATTTCATCTTCAGCTCTGGTCCCTTGTGCTTCATGGCTTCTGGTTGATGCTCCTAAAGAACTAACTGGCAGGAGGTATGAACCCCCTCCAGATACCAGCTATTCATCTGTTTACCTTTTGGATGACTTTTTTTTTCCTTGTAAGACTTCATAAAGATTAATGATTAATTTTGAATGACTAAAACATCTATTTTCTTAGTTCTTTTCTTAAAAATCACTCTCTAAATGAAAAGGTACTCTTTTTTTCCCTTAGTTCATTCAAGTGGAGGAAAAAAAAAGAAAAAGAGTGAAAACTCAAAGCCAGTAGATTTTTCTTGTGTTCCCTCTCATCTGTTTGGGTGGGAGAGGAGAAATGTCCATGTTGTCTCTCATTTTTAAAATGAAAATTATCTTATGCTGGTGTCTTGGAATTTGCTGTGGGAGAAGTGTAGAATTTGAGTTAGCGTTATTTTGCGCTTTTTTGTGTATGTACACTGAATTTGCAATGACTTGTTCTCTGTGTACACAAAGGACCTTATAATGCCATTCAGAAAGTAAACTGTCATATTTGTCACCCTTTCATGTATTCGCATACTTTGCAATCTTTATTAAATTTATATATTATGTAGGTATACTTTGCAAAGCACTTCAGAGGCCTTTCTGGCTCAACACTTGTGTTTGTGTCATATTGGATTTTTAGACTTGGTGGCTTCTGCATTAATGATTATGCTTGAATTTTAAACAAAATCTTGCTGATAGTTGTTTTACAGACAGGTGAGAGTGCCAGTGAGTGCTTTTGCCTTCGATGTCCTCCAGTTACTAATACTAGTGGAGTGGCAACTGGGTGCTATATCATTTCCTGGAAGAGGTAAGCATCTCTTGGGCTGTATGGGGAGAGGAAATAAGTTGGTTTGGCTTTAGGGATGATGGTGAGTTGGAGGGGTGGTTTTTTGGTGGGGTGTGTTTTGGTTTGGTTTTTTTCTTTTTTGGTTTTGGATCTTCCCGTAGCAAGCACTGTCAGGACTTTGGACCTTACTAATTACTGCTTAGCTTGTTAGACTTTTGATTTAAATATGTATTTCACTTAAGAGATAAATATTATGTGGTTATGATTTTAACATTCCATGAAGCTTTCAGTTTTGTAAGTGACTTAAGATCTTAAAAGAAGTTTTGTCATCTTCTGCTGCCTGTTTTTTTCCAGTCATGAAATACTTCCCTTGAGAAGCTAGATCAAAGGAATAGTTTTGCAGTAGTAGAAACTAACAAACTTTTTTAAATGCGAAAACTGTTTTCTCACCCTGGATTGTGTGTTTATGTATTCACTCAGTTTTCAAAGATAAATGTTGAGGTATATCTTTCTTCTAGTTGGCTTTTATTTAGTTTTAGAGCTGTTTAGTTTTCTTACTTGCCTTCTGCTATTTTATCTCTATGCTATGGCACTTTTTTGCTCACTTCAAACAATCCAATGTAAGGATTTGTGTTTTTTCTTTCCACCACTGAAATTGCTACAATTTTAGTTTAGTCACATAGAAGTGATGTTCTTTCGGTTTACTTGCTTGATACTTTATGTTGTATAACTTTTAAACATGGTCTGTGTATGACTTTTTCCTGCAGAAGTTCACCTGTGGAAAGTGTACCTGTTGTTAGTACAGTCATCACTCTACCACACGTGATTGTAGAGAGCATTCCCCTCCATGTTAATGCAGGTAATATTGGCAACATGTATGTCCCAATTAGAATTTTTAGGACTGCCAAAGTTTTACAGCATCCAGAGCTTGCATTTACTGTACCAAAAGACAGAAAACTGGTGCTGGATATTTGGGAGCTAGTGAAAGAAGCTGTATCGTTGCTTAGACTGCCTCAAGCCTTGCCCCTCTTTCCCCCCGTTCAATTCAAGGGAAGAGCTGGAAGGTGGTTACATGAATGCATTCTCTTAAAAGCTGTCAGTGGATCGCCCTGTGTTACATGGCAGCACAGAGGCCAGAGTTACCTCTGCCGATGCCACCTTCCCGGTAGGGTTTTCTAGGTGCCTGTGGCAAGAATTGTTCCATCCACCCCCACCCTGGCTGCATCCCAGGAAAGAAACAGCCTGAAGAATTGGAGCTGCTTGTGGGCAGGTGAACTGTTTCTCTTCTACCGCTTCACCCGCACAAGAGCAGAGGGGGAGTGGAATGCTTACTGAACTCACAGAATTCCTATGCTTTCCTCAGTTTGGTTTTATTTGTACTGAGATTCTTCCACCATCTTTTCCTGTTATAGTTTGAAGGAGCTTTGTGACAGTATCTGATAAGGCTTTGGTAAGCTGAAAATACCCAGCAGCAACCAAAGTGACTTCCTAGTTAGCATTCCTGGACAGTGTTAGCAGTTGGGGGTTTTGTAACTAGATGTTGAAGAAGTGTTATTGAAAAGTTGTAATGAGGTTGTGTTCTGTTCTTTAATCTTTTTCTGAAAAATCTTGTCAGAAATGTTTTAGATGCCTAGTTGTGTGGGGGTTTTTTATTCAAACTTTTCACTGTTTTTTGTGATAGATTTTCATTTTAAAGTTCCACACACAAAAAATACTTTTGTATTTGAGATTACTTTCTTTCTTTCCAAAGATCTGCCATCATTTGGTCGAGTCCGAGAATCCCTACCTGTCAGATATCACCTGCAAAATAAGACCAACTTAGTCCAGGATGTGGAGGTGTCAGTGGAACCCAGTGATGCCTTCATGTTCTCTGGCCTTAAACAGGTACAAAATTGTCACGTCTACTGATCCTGCTGGCTTATCTGGTAGTGAAGAATACATTGATTAGACTTACAATGATGTGCAGAGAGAACAAACTTATTGTTTTATAGATGTTTAAACCTTGGGAAGTTCTGTCTGGAAGAAGGCATGGATGCAGACTCCATTTAAAGAAGGGCTAAATGGAAGCCTGGCTAGAAGCTATTTGTCATGTTGTTTATGGCTAACATGGTGTTTCAGTATGGGAGTAATAGTTTAGTTAGAATAGAAAAGTAGTTGCGTTCTTTCCAAGGTCAGAAAGGAAATGTTGTATAAATAGAAAGTAAACAGAGGACTGCTTTTGGTCACAGAACTCATCTATGTCTGTGGCTTTTTTTTCTTTTCTTTTTTAAGATCCGATTAAAAATCCTTCCTGGCACACAGCAGGAAATGTTATACAACTTCTATCCTCTGATGGCTGGATATCAGCAGTTACCATCTCTTCATGTGAACTTGCTGCGGTTCCCAAACTTCACTAATCAGTTGCTCAGACGATTCATACCAACGCACATTTTTGTAAAGGTAAGACTGTGAGAAATGCCTTGTGCTTAAAGGCTCCCTGCGGGGCTGCTCGGTTTTTGGGGACTACCACCCCAGCTCTGCTCAAAGCTGAGTGTTTCTAAGCAGACTGAAATGGCCGGCATGTAATGGTTATTTGGTTTGAAAAGTCTTGGGTTCTGCACTGGTGTCATCAACTAAAATTCTGAAGAAATATGTTTACATGCAGCAGGTATTTGGCTACAATTAGATGAACTAGCTGAATGTGCTTAGCCTGTCCCTCTTATTCCATGTCTTACTCTGTAAAATGAGTTTAGAGTTGTCTGTATTTTGAGTACAGTGGAGTAAGCTAAATGTAATGAAATACTTTAATACCGTAATTTGTAGCACTTCTGGAAAAGAGAAGTGTTTGAACAACTTGTGTGATAAGGTTCAGAAACACTGTAGCAGCCCACACCTCCCTTAAATAACTTCTAAAAACACATCCTCTCAGTGAATCACTCAGTCTAGATTTTTTCTTCCTAAGTCGTACGACTCTGAAGACAACAGGCTGCTTTTGGCTTTTTAAGAATCATTGAAATCCAGTTGCCCAAAACAATGCCGCCTTGTTCCACTGCTGCTGTCTCTAGAATATTGTATTCACTTTTTAGTCAGACTCTTAGCAAGCTAGGAGCCTGAAGAGTTTGTTTGTATGACTTGAGGTGGACTTGTTCAGACATCTGTAATCCCGTTTCCAGGAAACAAGCCTGGCGTTCTTTCAATTTTCTTTTAGCCAAAAGAGATAGATAGGCAGAATTTACTTTTTGCATATGCTGTCAATCAGTAGCTCTTCTAGATTGGTTGTCAAGATGTTCTCCTAAGTCAATACAAAGGCTTTTTCCTCAAAAGCGTGGGTTCTCAACACTCCTGTGGAATCTCTCAGGCTTCAGAATTCTTTGCTTTTGCTTTGGAGTTGTCAGAACGTCATAAAACCTTATTGTAAGGATGCCTTTTCTTTAAAACTTCCTCCTCACTCTCTCCCATTTCTAGTGATTCTGCTTAAAATTCTTCCAAGAAACTGTCAGTCTCCTTCCTGTTTTATGCATTGATAATTACCAGCTTTTCATACTGCAGTAATACTCGGAACTCTCATCAGCCAGGCTTTGTGCTAAGCTGTCCAAATGTGGATGGAGATGCTCTTGACCTTTACCAGGGCAGTTAAGGAGCTGGGGCCTCTACTGAGTACTCACAGGGCCAAACTGAAGCTTCAGTTGGAAGTCCTCTGTGTTTATGCTACTGGTGGGAACCACGAGAAGTAAGGATAGGCTTAATGCTGCACTTGTGTGCTGGATCTATATTGATCAACACAATGTATTGCAAAGTCAGTTTCAGAACAGCTTTGGTCTTCTGCGGTTTTTGTTTTGTTTGTTTTTAATTCTCTGTCTTTATTTTCTTAAAGCCTCAGGGTCGTCAAGCAGATGATAACTCGATTGCAGCTGCATAACTTTGAGACCTGTACCTCTGCACTTAAAGAAAATGGGATGTTGCACAGAATATGTAAAGCTCACTTTGGAAACATGGCTTTGATCAAACCATAAGATTTACATTTTATTTTTAAATTACAACTCTTAGCAGAACTAATGTTTTAAAAACCTAGTCTTTCATAGACTTTCTTTAAGGAATAAACACATGGGGAAAACTTGGTGCTTTATTTAACAGAAACATTCTTTTGAAGTTAACTTTGAATGTCAAACTCTTAGAAGTATATTAAGGCATATTAAATGTCTTGAGTATTTAAGAGAAGAAATGCTAATTTGTTTGACCAAAACAGAAAGACATTTTCATAACTAACAGTAAGTTGAAGTGCAAAGTTTGTACTTACTATTAGAGACTTACAACATTGAAACTGATCATCCTGTACAGAAGTTTGTTCTGTGCCATTTGTGTTGAGGGCAGAACAGGGTGTGTAGTAGCACAGTAAACTACAGATGGTTACGTTGTACTGTTGGAATTGAGCGGCTTACTAGTTCTTTAAAACCATAAATCTAAAAGGCACTATTTCTTCTGGGTAAGCCATACATCCAAATTTGAATTCAGCAGCTAGTTTAATGAACAGAGAGATTCATTCGTAACAGTTGAACTATCCAACCTGAAGCTGATATGGTTTTGGATTATTTTTACACACACAGCTTCCAGATTAAAGGTAGTCTTGGTAGTCTCCTGCTGTGTAAATTTAAGAAATGGACATCCTACTGTTGTACAGCTCTGGATGAACTGGTGTTTAAAATACAGTAAATCGTGTATATAGAAAAAAAAAGCATTGTGAAAACTTCAGTCGTTCAACTTTCTAAATAATTACATTTTGATTGCTTGGGAAATACCTTATTTATTGTCAAAGTGAAGTTCTAATAAACAGCTTGTAACAGAGTGCTTCTGAAACTGTGTCCTTAATTGCATTGTTTTCACAGCTGTTGTTTCATAACTCTGGTCTGTCTTGTGGGCTGATACATTCATTTATGGCACTGAAGTCCAAAATAACAGCTGTAATACTTGGAGAAAAGTGTGAGAGAAGCACATAAGCATTCCTTACCAGTGAAAGGACTGTAGGATCAGCAGTCTGGAAAAAATATCCATGAGCATATACAGCTTTTCCATGAAGTGCAGATGCACTTATATTATGAGGTTTTGCAGTGTCTAGAGGAAGAAAAGATGATCACTGACAAGCCACGCTGGGAAGAACAAATTAAACTGTCCTTGTTCTTTGCTTAAATACCATGAACTAAGTGGCAGTTGTGGAATAGGTATCTTATCTCTTTTTTTTTTTTAATGGAAAATGTATTTCATTTCCAGATTATTCTGGTTTTTCTTTTAAATAGCCACTCAGATTACAGCAACTCTGGCACCTCTACTACTGCTTCTTAAAAGACATGTTGATGCAAGTGGTGTAAGTGTTTGGTGGAGAACTGGGGTGCCTTCCCCGCCCCCCCCCCCCCCCCCCCTTAAACAGTCTAACAGCAAAATAGTGATTTGCATTCCTTTGGGAAAGGGGAGGACATAAAATGCTTTTGTCGTTACAATGATATTTAAGCCTGAAGTGAATTGTGTAAATAAGTTTCTACTTAAAATAGTGAGTAGTAAAAGTAGGAACTGTATCATATAGAAATACAGAAATGTAAACTTAGTTCACACCACTTTCTACTTTGCAGTAGTTGTGATTTCTCTTCTTTTTTCATTCATAAAGAGAATTTTTTTCTCATTCTGTGTGATCCTATTGTAGCTGTAAACACTGCAAAGCAAAGATTTTTGTCTTAGTTGTCTGTAAAGTGCTAGGCACACCTTTTATGCTATGTAAATGACTGATGTGAATGAAAACATGCAGCGAGCAGGAGCCACCTTGTTAAAAATGCTTGAGGAGTGATTAATGATGACTATCTTCCTGACTCATAAGACTCTCATGCTGAGGGGAATGTTTGTGATTCATAACCCAAACCCCTTTGGAAGTCTTGAGGAGATAAAAAGGGCATATATATATTTCAGTGTAAGTGCAGGGGGTTTTTATCGTTTACTGTATTTTGATGAGCACCATTCAAACTTTGACGTATACTACTTAAATCTAGTCTATTTTAATTGGAACTAATTAAGCATCAAAGAAGAGAAGCTACTTTTAGACTAGTTTAAAAATAGCTTTCAGGGGAAAAAAAGTTTGAGATCAACATGTTCAGACTGCTACTGAGCTCCAGCAATATTGTTTCCTCCCCTTTTACGCTATCAAGTGTGCAAGAGAGGAAGAACATGTCCCATCACCTTAGATCTTCTGGCCTACGGTGAATTCTGGAGCAAAGAAATGTACTCAAGCCCTTTGTCACTGCTTCTGACCACTAAGGTCTAGTTATAAGAAGTTCAGGAAAAATGAAGGATTTAAAAAAAATTATAATTCCTGATCAATTTTTAGGGTCTTGCACTATGTCTTCTCAGATCTTTGATTTACACAGGGGGTTTGGAAGTTCTATCAGCTTTCTTTTGCATGTCCTAAGGAACAAGATGTTTCTCTTCACACTTTCTCTGCCTGCACTTGGGAGATCAGAAGTCTCTTTAAGAATACTTCTGCTATGACTGTCCTTCAGGCTTGAGGCAGAGTAGGAAGAAAAAGAAAAAAATTCTCAAAAGCATCTCATTCCTTAAACCTACTCTGCTGCATCCTTTTCTGAGAAACAATGAGCTCCTGCTCCTTCGTGTCTTTTCAGTGAGGAAGTTCAGCTAAAGGAGGGCAACACCAAATGTGGGTATCTTGTCCCAACCTACTCTCCGTGTCCTCCTTAGGGATGCTTTTGACAAGAGACTGGTAAGAGCAGAGGTAACTACTTTTGTAGCCCTTTTCTGAGGACTAAGCGTTTACCTGGCTAACTGACATGGGAGATGGAAACCCTTGCCTCACCACACTGGATTATAAAATAGTTCATGTTTATAACATGGATGTCTTGTCTCAGCAGGAACATGGCTGTTGGGTAGCTATAATGTGCTGCTAAAAGTGACTTGAGTAGTCAAAAAAAAAAAAAATTGGATATATCCCAATTAGCCATTGTGCTTAAAAGAAGGTTCAGAAAATAAGTTTATATGATGTGTGAAATAATTTTAGAGAGTTGGCTCTTCAGAGCTGTCCGGGTGGGGTGGTGTGTGGGTGTGCGTTGGTTCTGGGCATCGTAGCCTGATAAAACTAGTTAAGGGGAAAAATAGTTAAAACTGCTTTGAGGTTTCTGCTGAAGTAAAACCTAGATTTAATTTACTTTTTTTTTTTTAAATGAGGGATGAACAAACCCAGTGGAAGTATTAGGTACCACCTGGGACCTCTTTAATCCTGCTTGATTTAAGGGCTAGCATGCTGGGCTACACCTTTGTGTGCTCTGCAAAAAAGCATGGAGATAACTTCAGATAATATAGATACAGACCGGTCCTGAGATACGTGAACTGGTTAAAACTTGTCCCAGCTGTTGTGCTCCGCTTCTCAGATAGCCACAATCTCCACTGGCAAGGATGCCATCTGTGCAGAAGGTGACTGACTGCCCTTCCCCTTGCTGGAGGAGGGGACCCTGCTGCCCAAGAAGGTCACTCGAAGGTTCCTTTCAAACCCAGGCAGCATGCTTTCCTGCTTGCTCGCTTGCCTCTGCAGATAGGTACTTGCTTCCAGAGATTGCTGTGATATTCTGGTTGATCTCCCTTATGTTATTGTAGTTCCTGAGAAATTTATTATTTTTCTCCTTAAAAAGTTCTGCAAGTTTCCTCTAGAATGGGCTCTGATGTTTTGCAGTTAGTCAAGGAACTAGCTGGTCTGCTGCCTTTCCTGGACCCTGAAACTCTATGGCTGAAATGTCCTTTGCACCTTGGCTGTCAGGCATGCCTTAGCTTTCTGCTTCTTCAGGGCAAAGCACTCTGGGGAAAACCCTTCCTTTGTTTCTACGGCAGATTGTGTTGGAATCTGCTGTGAGGTTGTGCCTGTGGATTTCTGTGATAAAAGCCTGCTCTGAGGGTGCTCCATCAGCCTCTGGGCTAGGAGGGAACGCTGCCCAGCATTGCCCCGCACGGGAACGTGCATATGCGCTCTCCTGCTGTGGAAACACCTAGGCACGGTGCAGGACTTGGAGAAGTTTCCAGTCTTAACGCAGCTTTGAGACTCATTTTTGTTTACTCTGCAGAGACTGGTGAGACCGCTCAGTGTCTCCTGCGGCGTGGCTAGCATAGGGACAGCAGCTCGCAGGAGAAAGGATGGTTACCTACCAACAAACCGCAGCTTCTTCAATGTGTTGCTTATGGCCGTGCTAGCATGGGCATTGAAGAGATGGCTGCTCGCTCTTTCTCCTCTATTTCAAAGTCTCTCTAGGAGAAAGCAATTCTTGCTCTGCTAGACAATCTGTCTAAAAGAGCTCTGTTCCTTTTTTACCCAATTTCTGAACCACCTCTTCTCTCGTACCGTAAGATATGTCATCCAGAGCTTGGAAAGCCTCCCACTTTGGTGTACGTGTATTTGGATGTGTATCTTAAAGCCCCTCAGGTTAGAAGTAACCAGCCTTCCTTGCCTGTTCCTGCAGAAGGCTTCGCGTTCTTTGCCTTGTTGTTTCATTGCCAGTGAAACTTTACAAAAGGCAAGAGAGTTTCACGCTGCAGGGTGTTACATAGGTAGACTTGAGGGTGATGGACTACATGTAAAAGAATAAGCTAGATTAATTTTGTTTGCCCATTGTCTTTGCAAGCCTTACAGAAACAGCTTTAATTTTGAGGGGAGGTGAGGAAGGAATATGTGTTGCAAATGCTAATGGGAATGAATCACATTTTAGCGAAAGCAAAACTCTGTATTTCTCAGTGTTGCCATTTTTCTTATTTCCAAAGACATGGCGAGTGTTGGATAACAAACCCCAGCTATTTATGTATTTAAATAGAATTTTTAACTATCCCAAAGACTTACTCAAGACGGTATAAATTCCCTCACCTGAACAGAATGTAAACATTTTTTTTTTCAATAAAATTATGTCGAATTTCCTTGCCAGATCTCTAGATAATTTGGTGGGAAACATGATATTGTGCAAAGGCAAGGAAGTTTGTATAGTTATGCTTATAGGATATGTTGTATCAATGAAAAACTATGTTAACTATGTGTGCTGCTTACCAGAGTCTGAACTTGCCAGTGGGATGGGGAGATCTGGGAGTCAAAAATTTCTCCCTGGAAAGTAAATGAAAACATGTCGTTGACATTTTTTTGCCTGCATTTAAGAGTTCCTAAAAAGTATCTGGTTCCATTGGGGTGGTTGAAGCTGACCTTCAGGCTGACATTTCAGTTATTCTTTCTAAAAGTTTAACTGTTCATCCTCCAACAGTATTTGTACTTTAGAGCGTGCACATACTTTCTCCCTTGTAAACTATTTTGCGCGCAAATGTTTAGATTTTCTGTCTTATCTGCACTCTTTAGGAATTACTGTGGGGTTTTCTGAATATTTTTAAGTAGTTACAGGAGAAGCTTGAACTTTTAAAAAATATTTGGTTTTCCATACTTTAATTTTTTTTTTTTGTGCTAACCAGTATTTAAATTATTCATTTCCCAAATGATTTTAATAAGTAAGTATATGTAATATATTGAATCCAGATGGTTTTCATTATGTGGCTTTTATATATACATAGACGTAGATGTACACACACCTATGTATGCCAGTGAAAGAAATAAATTCCAGTAAAACAGCAATGAATACCCAAATGAGGATAAAGCCCCTTGTATATCAGTTCCTTGTCCTGCACACAAGATTATTCGTTAACCTGCAGCATGGGATGAACTTAGCCTAATTTCTCTTCACTGTTTGATTTCATGTATATAATTATAAATATATATAATCTCCTCTGTTTTGCTATTGACATCAGGGAATCTCACCTTAACTTCTGGAAACTTCTTGTTACCTGGATGCGTGTGATGAGTAACGGTTGACCCTTGACTGTGCTCTCTCAAGATAGTTCACAAGTGACAAAGCAAACAGCTGTAATACATATGAGGTCATATATGATAACAACAGAGGGAAGGAAATTAGAAATGCACTTGCAAATATTAGAATGCTTACTATTTGGTTTTCCATATGATGTTTTTTCTATGGGCTAACGTTAGGAAGTAAAAAGCAAAATTAAGATATTTTAGTCCAGTTTTCAACTACCAGCTCTTTATAACAAGGAACATGCTAATTTTTCTCTATCTGCTACAAAATAGCCTGTTTATAAGACATTTACCTGGCTAGGAGGTTGCAGAGAGGTCAGGCAAATACTATCTTTTAATAAAGTCTCTCAGGGTCACTGATCCACTGAAGACTTTTATGTAGGTAACGTAGCAATTGCCTCTGTTAATTTGTGACCTTGAAGACACTCATCACTCGGAGTGGATTTGGACTTGAGAAGTTTATAGTTCAAATACGCTTATAGCCCAGGAACGAAGGGGATGCTGATAAGAATGATTAATGAATTAAGTGAAGGAGTTTTTAGGTAGTGACAGAGGAATGCTGTCATCCCCCTCAGCCAGATACTGCTGGGTACACAGGGTAATTTAACAGAAATGTTTTTCTGTTTCTTAGGTTAGTTACGTGTCCCTGCGAGGCCATACTCTGCAGGAGCGACCCGATGCACTGACTGGAAAGGAGTTGTGCTTTTTTGCACCTGGGGGAATCTGGCACGATGCTCTTTGTGCAGGGTTACCCCGTGGGATGAAACTTGCACGGCCGAGCAGAGCACGTGGGCTTTACCTGGGATTTCCCTGGGATTTCACGGCTGGGGAAGAACCAGCATTACTTACAAGCACTATCAGTTTTGAGCTATCCACCATGGGGAGAAGACGTAGCATTTTCTGTAGCAAAATGGAGATGTACAGCTATGATTAAGCTTCATGTTTGTTACTGTAAAGCAAATCATTGTGGTAAACTTTGGCTTGTGATCGCTGTACTATTTCTAGGTAAATTAATTTGATGTTTTATTAATTTATCCATATGAGGAGATTAGCAAATGCTGCCTGTTTGAACTCTGCTGTATGGCTTTACTGCAAGTAACCTGCCTGCTTAGGTCATAAAGCTGATGGCCATCTCCTGCAAACCAGGATCTGGATCTCCTGGAGTTTCCCCTGCCCCGTATCCACAGGCTGGAAGGAAGACCGTGCTCCTATCCGCTCAGGAGCAAGCTGCAGGGTGCTCCCCAGGCACGTGCTCCCAGACTGGCTGCAGCCCACACTGCGCTTCCTTAAGTATGGTGATTTTTTTCATGGTAAAAATAATAATTTAAAAAAAAAAAAAGTGATGGGCTTTTCCACTTGGATTGCACTAAGCCTCAGAGAAATGACTTTGTAGGAAGTCAGTTCTCTTTGGGTTAATGATACTTGGTAAATACTTGACTAAAATTCCTTTTCTTGCTTGTAGACTATCTTTTTCCCAATAGCATTGGTGCGCTTGGTCTGCGCTCTGGATTTGTATTTGAAGCCATGCGCATCTGCAGCCCGCAGAGCTCAGGCATGCCCCGGACTCCCTCCCCACCCTGTGCTGTTGCTCAGGTGTTGTACTGACCCCCACGTGTTCTGCTGGTGACTGACAAAATAATGAAACTACATTTTAGGTGACCACATTGTATTTCGAAATCAGCTGGGTATTTTCCTTGCCCTTGCCTGGGAAAGCCAGCTAGCGGCGAGAACAGGAACTGGCTGTGTGAGGAACAGCAGACAGGCCCTGCGTGGTGAGCTGCACCCTGCGATTGCTGTGTCCTGGAGCCACAGTTTGCATTGCTGTTGGAAGGAGAGAGTGTGCCGCAGGGATTCATCTCTTATAAAGTCTCCTGAGGGTATATGCACACCAGTGATTGATTTTTGTGTGGCTATTTCCAGAAAGAAAAGCCCCCAAAACTTACATAAATCTTGAACTGGGATTTTTCTGCTTCTCTATCATGTTTAGTTTCCAGTGTGCTCTGAGCAGTTTGCATTGCAGGAGGGAGATGTTGGGGGTCCCGCAGACAGCATACACCAGCGGTGGCAGCACCCCAAACCCACGCACAGCCTCACGTCCCCTGTGACAGGCTCCGTCCGCCGGGGCTTTCCCAGACCCCTGGCAGGGATGAACCCCAGCTCCTCCTCAACTTAAGCCATGATAGGGTGCGAATGCGAGTGCTACAGCCTGGAATGCTCCTGAAGAGAGCTGATCAGTGAAGGGGTGAACCACGTGCTGCCAAGGACCAGTCCTGCAGGACTTACCTAAGTGAGTATCAAGCGGTTGCTGTTCGGAGCGTGCCCGTGAGCAAGATGATCTGCCCCGCCAGCCCTCGGCAAGGCTTCCCACACATCGGAAATACATGTGTGCTGCCAAGGCGTCCAGCCATGGCCCCGGTCCAGGGCCGGACAAAAGGTGGAAAATGCCCATGGTAAAAAATACTGCTGCTCCTCACCTGGTGGGCATGCCGCCATGGAAGCTGTAAGGGGGATCTGCTCTGCTCCCAAGCAGGAATGGACACCTCTCTCCCAGGTTTGCACAGGGATCAAGTGAAAATAATCACGCTGAGGCAAAGGAGGACATTATTGTAAAGTAAGAACTGTCAAATGTTCATTAATCTTATTAAATGGTGACTAAAGGACCAGATCTGTTGAAAGATTAATGCAGCTATGGGAAAACCTGAATGCTGGGGACTGCAATGATTGAATGATGTGAAAGAAAAACCTGATCAGCCACAGGAAGTGGACTGGGCAAGGGACCCTGGGACACTGCAGACCAGGAGGAGTGGGGACTCCCGGCTATGAAGTGCTGCTGCCTGCTTTGGGGCCCAAAGAAGTGTTGCTCAGGGCTTTGACCCCCCAGGAAGAGGGATGACCCAGCCATCCCCTCTCTACCCTGGCCTGGGTGCCACCTCCTTCCTCCCCTTATCCTCTGGCCCTGGAGAAGAGGAAGATGTTGGAATGGAAGCTAAGCTCCAAGGGCCACCTAAACCAGCTCTGGTGGAGCAGCGGGTCTGCCAAATCCCTCATTACCCCTACATTACCAACTGAACTTCTTGGTTTTGAGTGCCAGGTGCGCCCATTCATGCTCTGCTGTCAGCTGTACTCTGTGCTTCCAGGTTTCCCTCAATGGCGCCCATGGCTAAGGGTGTGGGGCAAGACACAGGACTCACTGCCCACAGACTCTGTACACGTTGCTCTGCATGTCAAAAAGATCACAAGTTTGAAAACAGAAGCCATTGAAACTCAGATTAGCAGCAGTCAACCCAACTGCTGCTGCTCCCCTCTGTACAGTATCATCTGGTGGCACCTGCTGAAGGAGGATTGCCACAGCCGCCGGCGAGTCGGAGAGGGGTTATGTCCAGCTCTGATCTCCATGGGGGTCTTCCAGGTGCACCGCCTCGGGTGCTTCATACGGCAAGGCAGCACGAGCTGAAAAGGAAGTATGGAAACCCTGAGATTTCCTCCTTCCTCCCCCCTTCCACTAAACTCATGCCTCCTTCATGCCCGCATCACTATGAACCACCCTTTGAAAGCAACAGTAGATTGGTCTCAAAAAGGACCATGAGGTCAAGTATGGGTTGACCATGATCAATAGCTGTGGCATCTCTGAATGTGCTCTTTTAGCATGGGGATGCAGGAGTACAAAAGCTGGCTGTTAGGTTCTGTAACTTGCAGCATTTCCTACAGCAAAGAGGAGGAAAAGCCTAAGTAGTTTTTCTAAATCTACCACATATCCGGGCAGAGGTCCTCCCGTAACACCAGTGGTAAAAATTACTCATTCCCATCTCCTCCTTGCAAAGCATTATCTGATTCTTGCTTTTTATCATGCAACTTTCTTGTGCACAGATAAGAAACAGTGATGTCTCAATTTTTTATAAACAGACACCTGATTTCCTTGAAAATCTAGAGAAAATTAATTTACAAGAATCACCTTTGCTGCCCTAGCAGGAAATTATATTTTCTCCTGGGTTTGATGTTTACTGATGAAACGGGCTCAGATTTAGCTGCTGACATTTGCACCAGCCCAAGAAATAACCTAGGAGAGCTTGGACTATTCCCTGGTACATCTTACAGCCCCACTACCGAGCTCTTGAGCTCTGGGTAAACCTTCCACCTGAGCCATCCCTCCGCATCCTGGTGGGACCGGGATTTCCCCCAGGAACCATGGTGGGGCCACAGCAGTGCTGCTGCCATGACCGAGGCCAGCCCCTGCTCTCCTCTTCTGCAGCTGAGCTCTGCCGCACGCTGGGGACGGCGACGAAACACGGGGTGGCATTGCATGGAGATCCCTAAGGAAAGCGTGAAAACGAGTAAAGGGAGAGGAGAGGGGAGGATGAGTGGTGCTGGATGGGGAGAAAAGGAGAAAAGAGGAGCAGAGTGGAGAGATAGCCACTGCCTATCATGCCTGACATGATTAAAACAATAAGCCGATAATGGGTAATGGAAGAACAAAAGCTAAACTTTCTGGTTTAGCCTGGTGTTGGGCCTGTGGATAATCTTCAAAGAGGAGCTACAAAATTTAAAAGGAATTAAGCTCTGGGAAATGTTAAATCTGGCACACCTGGTTTACAAAGAGCTTGGTGGTGTGGGGTTTTTTTCTGGATGCTGCTGTGTTTTCATTTTTCCGTCGGAGTGCCAAAGGCGATTCTCTCTGTCAAATGTAGACTCTTGACCTTCTAGTTGGGATGACAGGAGAGTTATCCCTGGGTGTGCCCACACCTGTCATGCAACATTAGGCACAAAATAGAGCTGTCTGTCGTCTTTAGCTAAAATGATTTCACAAATACTTCATAAGTGCCTGTCTCCACAGAGCAGAGAATTGCCTGTATTATCTTGGTATGTTCAATATTGAGATTGATGACAGCTGGGGTCATTGGTTAAACTGTCTAATCCTGACAAGCCGGGGCAAAGGGAGGAGGCAGGAGAGCAGGGGGATGGTGGCTGAAAATACCTGTGAGAGAGATGGGTCCCCAGAGCAGGCAGGGCCAGTGAGGGAACCGGCGGCTCTTTGCTGTGACTCATACATCAAATCCCGCCGTTCGGAGATGCTGCCTCATGGACTTGGCTGTACTTGAGGATCACCAGTTGTGACATCAGGCAGGTTTACTTCGGCTCCCACAGAATAAAAGCAGAACTCGCATCTGCAATTAGGACTATTATAAAAAGTCTAATGCAAGGGAGCAACGTTCAGGAGATGGGATCCAAATTGCCATTTATGCAAGAGGCTTAGCTGTAATGAAGGGTTATTAAAACAGGAATAAATTCTCTTACATCCACCCCACCGCCCCTTTCACCAACTCCGTTGTTACCAAAGGGACCTGAAAATGAGCGTCAAGCCCATCAACCTTCCTATTTCTCTCTTTGCCCTGAGTGAAAGGAAAATGATGGAGGAGCGGAGAAGCTAGCTGATGGCTGGCAGACACCGTAATCTTAATGTGCGCCAGTTACTGGCACTTGCCCGACTGGTACAAAACCAGTGCTGGAAGAGCTGCAGCCGGTCCTGCTGGAGAAGGTGGCTCTTACCTCCCCCTCCACGCACGTGAGCATTCTCTGGGCTATTCCACTGCCCCTCACCGCTTAAAAGAGCTAAAGGGGATGATTGGCACCATACCATAACCGGTATTGGACTGGTTTTAAAACTAATAATCGCTTATCATAGGCAGCTGTAAGGTGCCTGTTACTTTGATATTTGTAAATCAAGTATGGCTTCGACTGAACTAGCTCACTGGGGGCAAGAAACTTAAGGCCTGAAGTGAGGTGAAAAGAGCGAAGAGTATTGAAGAGAGCAAACTAGATAAGAAATTTCTGTAAAAAGGAAAAAGAGGAAAAGAAAAGAAAAAAAAAAAAAAAAGGGGAATTTCTTTCTCAGAGCTATGTTGTACTTTTCCAGAGGCATCTGTACCAAGCAAAGAAACATCAGAAATTGGTGTCCTGATCAAGAAAAGATGCAGATGTGTTAAACACATGCTGGCAGGATGTTAGCATGGAGAAGCAGCAAACAAGAGCAGTGAATTAAAACCCGAGGCAGGCACGTCATCCAACGCCCTTTGCTACATCCAGCCTTCCCCTAAGAGCAAAGACAGTGGTAGTGGTTAGTCCCCCTTCCTGCAGGCATTTTTTTTTTCCTTGCTTGAGTGCAAAAATCCTCTTCCTGCAAAGCTCTGGAGGTTGGAAAGGGACGACCCTGGTTTAGGGGAGCCCAGGGGAAGGCTGTAAGCCTGGCTCACGTTTTCTGAACTGAGTCGTGGTCAGTGGATGGATGCAGAGAAAGATGTCACCAGCTGGTTACAGAAAGCGAGCCTGCCAGCCAGCCTGTGCTTTCTGGCAGGAAAAGCAAGAATGTCTTGGCACAGGTGGAGCCTCCTTGTATCTTGATTTACTGTATCAGTATGGGCGCCTGCCTGCCTGAGAGGCAAGGCAAATTTTCAAAGGGCCTTTACCCAAAACCAGCAACACCGGTCACTTTTCCCATTCCCCAGTCAGAAAGGAGATGTTGTCATCCAAAAAATGACATGCCAAATGACCACGGAGCTTCCCCGTCCTGTGATCTGGGAAAGCTTCCCCACATCCATGCCCCCGAGGGAGTCTTCAAGAAGCCAACATGCATCAACTAGTCCTCCAGCGCCCTGTGCCAGCTCTCTCCATGCCTGGAGGCACCAGTGAATGTCCCTCACCCCTACCTGCAGGGATGGATTGTATGGTTTCCATCAGCGCAGTCTTTTATAGCTCCAGTTTTGGTTAGAGACGTGGTATTCCTACAGTTCCCGAGCCCACATCAGAGCTGTTCAGCTGAGATGGACGCCCACTTGTTGCCCACAGCTCCACTGCCAGAGCAGAGCCAAGGCTGCTCACCAACCCCGTGCCCAGCTTTGGTTCCCACACCCTGTGTGCTGATCACCCTGCCTGAAGAGTTTCTTCTTGTGCAGAATTCTTTTTAAAATTTTTTTTTTTATTTTTTAAATTTTTCAGGTGTGGGGGTTTTTTTCCCTCTCAGATGGGTATTGCAGCCCCTGCTTAAATTCTTCTAGAAGGTGGAAGAGTTCATTTAATTGTTCATTTAGATGTGGTCAGCTCTGCCTACCTCACCTTCTTGCTTAAGCTCAGAATATAGTTGTAGAATGAAAGTGCAGGGTCACCACGCTCTCCTTTTGGTCCCCGATCTAATGGGGTCCCTACAGGAAAATCAAGCCAGTACAGGTTGGAGCTCTCGGCTATGCATGCCACATGAACAAGGATGTCTCTTTACTTCGCTTTGCCTATGTATGCCATTTACATTTGCATACTCTTAGGGGTATATGTATTTCACTGTAATTTCATTCTCCTGAGTGCAACTTTGCTCTGCCCGCAGCACTTATTCACAGGACTTGCCTCGCACTACATGAGAAGGGGCAGTAGGAGGAAAACACATCTATTCAAAGCAGAGAAATTTCAGATTAAAATGCCGAGGGTGGTGGAGACCTTCTGATCTCCTTGGGCTGACTTTGGGGTCATTAACTCGGCAACTTGAGAACCAGCCGGGATCAGCCGCGAGCCTTTGCTTGGCTGGG
This sequence comes from Balearica regulorum gibbericeps, assembly GCF_011004875.1. Classification (NCBI taxonomy): domain Eukaryota; kingdom Metazoa; phylum Chordata; class Aves; order Gruiformes; family Gruidae; genus Balearica; species Balearica regulorum. The sequence continues at coordinate 46,237,522 of NC_046187.1, forward strand.
TCAGGAGTCAGCAGAACCCCCCACGCTTCAGGCCACGGGCTGTGAGAGGAAATACAAAAAAGGGCAGAGAAATAGATTTTATTGCTCTTTCTTCCAGAGCGCTCATGAAAATTAATTGCCTTTTCATTCAGAATTTCTTTCCATTATTGATAGGGGAATCATAAAAACAAACCCCAGTTATTTTGGTGTACAAGTGTCTGAGCTGCCTGAATGTGTTTTCTGTGGTTCTTGCGAGGCAATGCCACAAGCAGATAATTTAGGCAAACTGGTGTGCCATTTCCATAATTAAAATGACATCTTACCTGCAAGCACTGAGACCTTTATGGCTCCAGCAGAACAGAACCGCAAAGTTTGAAGGAAAATCTTGTCTCTGTCAAATACATAGTGTAAGCTCCCACCTTAGTGTCTGGCTATAAACTGGCCAAAAGCAACCGTCAATGTCTTAGCAGATAAGAGACAATTATAGGTTGGAAGGCACATAAAAATTTCTCGACTCTAGAGAAATATATTTAGAGGGTTAAGACATAAACATACCCTCCTCTTCTCTCCTTATTAATTTCCAGCCAAAAATTTCCCATGCAGGGAATCTATTCTGGCCCCATTTACCTGCACCGCTGTGATGAGCTGCTTACCAGCTTTTTGCCTTCATAACATCTGTAAGTCTTATTTCCCCCTTTGCAACTTCATAAACAAATAAAATTAAAGGGCTTTCCAATCTGGGGCTTTTAGTGCAGTGTTACTTACCTGTCTAAATGTAGGCACCTGAGTTTGAATGTGAGAAAACTGTACCCTGTATAATGCATGCCCGGTGAGTAAAGTGGGAACTTGTTTTCCATGTCTGCTAGGAGGTGATTTTTCTCCTGGTCAGCGTAACTTCCTCAGTATGTGTAGGCTATTGTTAAGCAGACAATAGATAATTGTCTACCTACTAGCTCACCTATATAAGCAGTAGTCACCTCATTGCAAAGATTTAATACCGTTGCCAAAGATTTTCCCGAAGAGGAAGACGGGCACGCCTGCCATAACCAGGGATCTCCTCCCTTGGGTAGCATCCTGTCCCCAGGACCCTTCTTGATGCCAGCAAGTCTGAGTCAGGTAAAAGTACAGAGCTTAAAAATGATGCAATCAGCTGTTTCCTACGCTGCTTATTAGTTGGGTGTTTAGTTTGGACCTAGCTCATCACTCCTCATGTGGGAAACTCCCGTTGACTTCACTGGGAACTCTGCCTGAGCAAGGACTTCTGAGCAGGGCTTCTTGATGGAGGATGGCAGGACAGGACTGAGCACAGAAATACTTGGCTCCCACCAGAGCAGAGGTTGTCAAACAGCCATTCCCGAGATGATTTTTAATAGCAGGTCTCAAGGGACTTTACAAACATGAGAAGTATTATTAGCCCCAAATTACAAAAACCAGTTACTGAAACAAAAGGGTAAGGCTGAACGAGGTGTTGTTTTAGGAATTCTTGGTGGCAAATCAGTGTCTTCATGTGATGCAAACTATGGAAATGCAGAGCTATATTTACCTACAAAAGCTGCCACACTTCTGCGAAGAGTTTTAAGGAACAGGTATTAACACCCCCCCCTCCACCATCTTGGCTTTTCTCAGATGCAAGTTGCCATCACTGTTCATGATCTCCGTTGTTTTAGAGCATTCACTCTTCTGAGATTGCTCCTGGTTTTTCTCAGGGCATGACAAGAAGAGCATCGGGCCCGCGTGTTACCGGCATACCCGGTCCTGGCCCTTCTCCTGCATGTCTGCAGCGGCAAAGCCAGAAGCCAGAGCCAGTTTACATGGACTCTGTGTCCAAGCAAGAGTGGCCAGGCTTATGTAGCTCTTTACCAGGGTAGGAGGAGTGGGCAACTCTTCTCAAAAATTATTATCAAGGTCTGTAAGCTCCGGTCTCATTAGAGCTGCAGAAAGTACCGTATTTGACGATGGCAGTCACACCAAGCTCTGTGTCACTGGGCCACCATTGTGAGTCTCCAGCTTCAGTCAGCCTTCCACATGATGCATATATGTTCAGAAAAGGCCTAGGCATCCCGTAGTTCTGTGATGCCTTGGCAGTTTCTTGCCAAACACTTCAGGTATCCAAAAACCCCAGGTAATGGTAAGAGCAGCTTCTTCCCGGGAATGAGGCGACTAGGCTGGGAAGTGAGCAGGACTCTCTCACCAGGTAACAACACCGGGCAGGCAGTAAGGAGGGAAGGTATTGTTTCTTCTTATATACAATCACTAGACAGATTAAAAAAATAAAATGTTTTCCTATAGGAAATACTCTTTTAAAAGCCCTCACAGAAGAAATCCTGAATAAGGTGCTTGCCTGAATACTGCATCTGAAGCAGATCACTTGCTGACATACTACGTAGGCTGCAAAATTGTGTAACTTGTCTTACTATGTACAAATCAAGGAGGCACAGCCACCATTAAATATATGTATTTCACCTCAGCCTGCCTTTTCCATTCTGGATGAATTCTGGGGGAATACTCTTCTCCCAGAGAGTTTTTAATAAGGTGACGTTTGCAGGAGACAGAGGTACCACACCTGAGCTCCAGATCAGACAGTGCAGACAGCTGGAGAACACAGCTCCGGCACTTTTGTTTGGCTTTCTGCTCCTTCCTAGAATAAATAAGGTGGTTTGCTGCGGACCTCCTGCCACTGCCGACGCTTTTCAAAGAGACGTGTCTAAATCTTCAGGGGTTTCGCCCTGCTAGCAGGGTAGACTTCTGCCTTTCCAAACACTTCAGAAGCACTTAGGAGTTCCACTTCACCCGCTTTCATTACTTGGCTGTGAGAAGACTGTAGGCTGTCTTCTCACTTGTATTTCTACCAGGAAATACCAGGTCAGCTTTAGTTTGGCTATAGATCTTGATTGCTTGGAAGAATTCCCTTGAAGTGAGAGTGAATGAAAAAGAGGGAGATACTTTTCAACCCCAAACCAGCAAGCAACAAACCATAAATAAACCAAACTAAACCAAACCCCCCAGAATTCTGAGGTAAAAAAAATTGTTTGAATCTGTAATGAAATGGGAAAAAAAGGGTAATAATGAACGGTGAACGGTTTACTCAGTACACACTTGTCATCCACAGCCTTTTCCCAGGCCCTTGAAACAGGGGGAGTCTCTTAACTGGGGCCTCGAGGTCCCACTCAGGCAATCCTCGCGCTGGCTTTTATGGGGACAGCACCTAACCCCAGCGCATGGTGTACTTCGATTTATGCCACAATCACTGTGCTCCATCCAGCAGGTTTTGGAGCAATTATAGAGTACTCTCTTTCGTTACCTTGTCATTACACTTGTGTGTGACATCACACGTGTGCAAGCTGCAGAGAGGGGTAGCATGCTGATGGAGGGATGAAGGGAGGGAGGGCCAGCCTGCCAGCGCAGCGGAGAGGCATGAAGCAGTGCGAGGGAAGAGGTGATGAAAGCAGGGTGGGAGAGGATTAGCAGGCTGAGGACTAGCCTTTACAGGAGAACAAGCCAGGGGTAGGGAAGATGTTGACAGCCTGCAAGTGTTACTGCACATGTCTTGCAAGGGGAGGAAAATGACTGCGTGGCGTGTTTCGCCACACCAGTTGCTTCAGAAATTAGTATTGAAAGGAAAAGGATTTCAGCTAATGGAGAGAGCCACGCCGATGCTGTCCATGAGCAAAGGCTCCCAGGCAAGCCACGCTGAACACGTGTTTTTTCCAGAGGCAGCAGAAGGATCACAGATTTGGTTAGCATTTGGGATAGAGGGGCTGTAAGCAAAATGTGGGGCCCCGCGCCTAAGTGCTCAATGCGTATCTGGTGCAGAAACCTAAAAAGAATCAAAAGGCTTAATTTGGCTCCTTTGTTCTTGCAGGTAGGAATCAAAACTGAAAAATCCAACCAAGACCTTAAGTTACCTGGTTACGCTCATCAGTGGCCGAGATGTCAATGTGACGTCTCCACACAAAGGCAACACAAAGGTGAGCCCTGCCCAGGAGAACTGACATGCAAGTATGATGGGTGAGATAAAAGGTTGATATAATGCAGAGAGAAGGAAGGCACAAGGTAAGAATAACATGAGTATGACAAGATCATGACAGTAGTTTCAACACACTAAGACTAGCTCTTTTAACAGGCAATCAATGGCTCAGGTGAGCTTTAGGAAGCAGTTTGGAGGACAATAAGGACGCTGGGGGTCCTCTTGCAAAGCTTAGGGCTGAATGACAACGGGAAAGTGCTCCTTTGAAATATTAACAGCAGCACCATCGAAACTATTGCTGGCTGAGGCGAGGGGCGTCTTGAAATCTTGCTGTGCTGGATACTTGGGAAGAGGTTAGAGGATCACCAGCCAGAGCTAAAGGGCTCTGCTCCTGTCTTAGAATGACTCACAGTGATTCTGGGTAATTTATTTTACCTCTTATTTCCCCTTTGATAAAGTTGGTTTCATACAACTTGTCTCCTTGTAAAACTCTTTGGGCTGCTGGTAAATTTGACCTTCGTCGGTACAGTGCCTAGACAGCACTGGATGAAACCCAAAAAGTAGGGAGTGGGAATATCAGAGGAGCCTGACTTATACAGTGCCCCAGAGAAGGAAATGGATGAAACCAGATGGAGGTGCCACAGGATTTGAACGAGGTTAGAACAGAACGGTGATAGTTTAAGGGGGCAACTGTCAAGGGATGTTGATGTGAGTGAATTCAGGATCAACAGGTAAAACACCAGAGCTTGTGCACAGCGCAGAGTGTGGTGGCTGTAGCAGCTCTCATACCGCTGCCCGGCAGAGCGGCCGCTGCCTCCTCTCTCCTCTCACTCCCATCTGCCTCTGCTCTTGCCCTTCTTCTCTACAGCACAGCTTTCTTCCTCATGTCCTTCGTCTTTCTGGTGCATTCCCACACTTTTGCCTGTTTCTCTAGTGCCGCAGTGCCCTGCTCCCGGTGGCAAGGTGAGGGTGCTGCTGGAGCTGACGGTCCGCACAGCACCAAGGCATCCAAAGCCACAGCCGATTCAGGAACTCAAACCTCATTTTCAGCAATGAAAGACTTGGTTTTGCCGTGGGTTTGAGGGTTTGTTTGGAAGATGGGAGTGAGGTCCTCAAATCTACCTTCTCACAAGCCTAACTGGCACCTTGTCACCAGCGCCTGTGGCTGAGCACCCACCTACCACCTCGACACGCACCCCAAGCCAGGCTCTGCCGGGACGGTGCCCCTCCATTTCCGCTTGCACCCTGCCTGTTTTTCCTGAGCTCTCCCTTGAGCCTCACAGGCAGCTGGTGACCTGGAGCACAGAGGAGGCAAAATATGAAACGGCTGGAAAAAAGCCACAGAAGTTAGGAGTGAACCTTGCACTTGCTCCATCGCTATCAGATTTCAGTACCCCTAAGACACAAAGCGGCACAGGATTGTTACGGGTGAAGAAGGTGGCGATGGACACAGCGGGGTCAGTGCTGCTCACTACGTGTTTTACCTCCAGCTGTTGCACCCACTGGAAGAAGCACAAATAGAACAACTGTGAGACTTGCTGGGATAATATGGAAGTGGCTGGGGGATACCCCCGTGTTGCACACGGGGAAGGGAAGGGTGAGGTCTCCCGAAACTGGAGGGTGCCGGGAAGCCTACACCACCAGCCGGGACACGAAGCGGGCTCGTTTCGTTTCTGGGGATGGTGCTCCTGTTCCCGTGCTAGGACCGGGAGGCGGGAGGTGGGGTGCGGGCTTACCGGCCGGGAGGCGGCGGCCGCTGCCCGCTGCGGGACGGGCAGCCGCGGGGTAACGTCCCCGCCTCGCCCGCCGTGCCGGACCGCACCGCGCCGCGCCGCGCCGTGCCGGGGGTGTGCCGGGGGCGGAGCGGCCCGGGCCGTGCCGTGGCGGGGGCGGAGCGGAGCGCGGACAGCCGGCCGCGGGAGGCAGCGCGTCCGCGGGAAGGCATGCCCATGCCCATACCCGGCGGCGGGCGGTGAGCGGCCATGCCGCGCAGGGCGGAGCGGTGCCTGCAGATCGCCCCGCACTCCCTGGCCATCGTCCTGGGCGCCGCGGCCGGGGGGCGGCCGGAGGGCGGCGGCGGTGCGGGGCCGGCGGCGGAGCTGGGCCGCCACCGCATCGGCTACGAGATCTTCGCGGACTTCAAGCGGGAGAACATGCAGCACTTCTGGGACCGGCGGGCCACGGCGGCGGTGGCCGAGACCTTCTTCCTGGGCTGGATCGACGAGCAGGTGCTGCTGGTGCAGGGCAAGGAGGAGCACCTGGAGGTGCTGCGGCAGGGCTGGGCGCGCCGCTCCCTCAAGCCCCCCAGCGGCTTCCACATCAAGTGCCTGGGTAGGTGCTGCCGGGGCGCCGAGGGGGGCTCTCCGCCCCGGGCCGGGGCCCCGCGGAGCTGCCCCCGGAGCGCCCGCCGACGGTGCCCGGCGAGGCCGGGGACTGGGGGACGGAAAGAGAGGGGAGTCCTCGCCGCCGCGGTATTTGCGCCCCCAAAAGTGGGTGGGCGCGAAAGGGGTGAGCTGGGACGGTGACCGGCGGCCTTACAAGGATGCGCTGCAAGTAATTGGGGTTCTCCAGAAGAGCTGCAGGCGACAGCTGTAGGGTGGGGTTGGAGGAGAGGTGCGTTCCCCCGTTTCCTTCAGCAGGCGAAGTTAAACCCATCAGTTGTAAATTTTGGAATATACCCCTTGCAATGTGCAATGCCGGCTGTCCTTCTGTGGGGCAGCTTCTGCGGCTCGCTCCTCGGGTATGGTCGTCTCAGGCGCTTCTCTACAGGGGGATCCCGCACCCTCCTGAGCTCTGAGAGCTCCACACGGGTCAGGAATAACTGCTAACGCTTACAAAGAGAGCAAGCTTTTCATTAGACTTCCTACTAGTTTGTTAAAAATATTAACTTCTAGCATTAGAAATCTAAAATGTTCATTAAAAATAACAATTTTAGCATTTCTACTCTTGCTAAACCAATATTTCACTTTATAGTTGGATCTACTTGGTAGCTTGAACTTGTGTCACAGTATTGCTGGGAAGGTGTCTTCTTCCATGGCGAGGAGGAGGAGATGAGGAATGTATGTTTTTTTGCAGTGCAAGGAAGGTGGCTTTTGGAGCAGTAAATGGCAAGTCTGTCATGCCGTGGTGGGCTGAAGATTCAAGTTATGGTGTGATCCCCCAAGGGAATCCCACCTGTGCGCAGTGTGGCCTAGGAAGGAGCACATCTCTTCCTGAACTTTCTTCAGGAAACAAAAAAATCCTAGCGTGGGGAGCAAAAACATTTGCAGCGCTTACTTTGACACAACCCCCCCCCAGCTCTCTAAGAGATAAAGCTGTGGCTATTTGGTGTATATATTGGGGAGCTGTGAAGAACAACGGAACTGATGTTTTCCTTAGGGTTTAAGGTAACTTGCAACCTTCACAGCTTGAAACACTCAGCTTCTCTTATGGAGAGAAGACAAATTGTGAGGATTTGTTTTATTGCTGTGAAGGTCTCGTTGCTTCCCATGGCCACTGCAGTGGTGATGGTGAGGCAAACTGTATTTTCCCTTCATTTGTGTCTTACACAGTGGGTACCTGGAACTGGTCACAGATTTAGAGATGCTCTCTCTGCACTGGGACTTTCAGATCCTTAAAATGGGATGCTCACATGCATTTCTTTTAAAAAAAATGATTAGCTGAGTAAAGTTTCTGCAAAGAATGGAGTGTGAATATTTGGTGTTTATCAGTTTCGTTTTTAAATCTAAATTTTGACTGTTTTTAGCTGTCACTGTCCTTCTGGAATAGGCAATACAGGGTCTGATCACTTCTGTTCTTTGGCCGTCTTGTGTCTCATATAGTTTTCAGACACTTCTCTGTCACTCACTATTTTCCCATCAGACTTACTCGAATACTACCATTTCTTTGTGCAAGGGAGAAGCCTAGGATGAGTTGCCCATTTAAAAATGAATTGATGGACCTTTTTTCCCTCATTATAGTGAAATTCCCTCTGAACCTCCACCAACAGAACAGTGTTGGAGAACAGGTGTAAATCCTATTCTGCTAATGGACAAGTTTTCTGCGTTCCACCAGTATTTAGAGGAGAGTAAAAAGTTGAGAGGCGGGTAGTGGACTTGCGCTGAGGCAGAGGTTTGGATGTAACTGCTGTTCATGGCCAGCAAACAAAGGGAGAAAACCTGCATGTCCTTTCCACCCAAGGCTGTTAATTCCTTATGCCTTTACTTTTGGAATAAAGCGTGGTGTAAGCGTAGAGATGTGTCCAGCAGTTAGTGCCAGCTGCTCAGTGTAGCTGAGGTGGGCTTTTTGGCTCCAGCTGCACCGAGGAGGAAGAGTTCTTGAATGGGCACCATCGCCTGACGGAGTGTAAGGGTCAGCGTTTGATTTTTGGGGTGTCTCTGGACCCTACCCATCGGGCGACATTTCTCAGCCCACTGTGCAGGAGGGCTATGGAAGGGTGCGCTCTGACCTTGACGTTGCTGAAGCCAGACGTGGAATGTAAACAGGTCTTTGTGGCCCGTTTTAAAACACGGAAACACAACTTTTTGCTAGAAGTTTGTGTTAATAAGTAAGCTCACTGGTGTGCAAATAATATGCATTCCTTGGGGGGTTATCTTTGCTGTGAATTTACAAAAGACTGGAGTCAAACGTTTTCTTTTGACTTTAAAAATAGCAAATGCCTCTCAGTATTTGGTTAAAGGCTATGAAAGAAGAGTGGGGACCTGCTGGAGTCTTGCCTGTTATGCAGTGTCCTTAGCTGCGCTAAATGAGATGGGAGAAACTGATTGATTTTAATTTATTTTCACTGCCTTTTTTCCACACCCAGACTGATAATTCAGGTCTTGTATCTAAGTAGATTCAACTTGCACTTACTGTAAAGTTAGGTAGTTAAAGAAGAGTCAAAGTAACGGGCCTGGCCCATGGGCATGAGCATCTGCTTAAATCTGTGTAATTGTATTTTCAGTGCAATTGGGTGCCTAATGTGTAAATGGCTGTGACTTGTTTAGGAGCTCTCTCACACTTTACTCTCCACGTTGTAGCATTAAAGCAGTGAACAGTACACCTACAGACAAAAAGAAAAAGTTGCCATGCTTTTCAGCTTTAAAAGAAAAAAAGAAAAAAAGTGGTGGGTATCTCAGGCTGAGAGGAAAACCTGCCTGTTGGGAGGTACAGAACAGTAATATTTTACTGCTGTTAATAAATAACTGATGGGGTCAAGGGGAAAGAGTGGCATGGTATTTTTGATGAAGGGGAAGCTGCTGTTTGCTGCTGCTGTGGCCCAGCCAGTAGCACCCGTGGTGTGGTGGGCATAGGGGGTTGCTGTGGCCGGGCGTAGCAGTGAGGGGGTGCGTGGGGCTGGCCCGGGATGGTCTTTCTGTGCACCCCAGGGCCATGGGGGTGCTCAGGCAATGCCGCGGCAGGCTGTGGGGTTGGTTCTTGCCTGTCTGGCTGTTTGCAGAAAGGTTTGGAGTGGCTTTTTGCCCCACCTGTCCCTGGAGCCCATCTGGGCTGAGGGGCTGGAGGACGAGCTGTCTGCCCCAGAGTGATGCAGGGAGAGCATCCTGACCTCCCACTGCTGCCTGGCAGGGGGAAAGGGACAGAAATGCCTCCTCTTCTTGGCTATATGACTGCTATGCACAGGTACCGGAGAGCCTTGGACAACTCTTCCCTTTACCTGCATCGTTAGGGCTAATGTGACCCAGAAATTATGACTGCAGCCAGACTTTTAAACCTCTGCTGGTGTTGCTGATGTTTCTTGTTCGTGGTGGTCCAGAGCCTTGGCTGGTCTGATAAGTAATGGGTTGTGATGGCCACGGAGATAATAAGTGGAAGAAAAAGTATCTGGTGAGGAGGAGTGAATGCTAAACCTCTAATATACATAGCATATTTTCTACTGCTGGGATTGTAAAACGTAAACCAGGAGAAAACTCGTCACTGAATGGTCTTTTCCACATTTAAGTCATCCTGGCTTGGTAACAAATAACACTTGCAAAGTTCATGAAAGTGTAATCTGTAGTTAACAGGGACTGGACAGTCCTCCTAAGCTTGGTGCAGGTGTATCTGAGCCAGAAAGTAAATGGATTAAAATCCACATGAGATTCTGACATCCAAAGATTCAACTCTTGAATTGTAAAATTGGATCTGACCATGAAATAGGGCAGGAATATGAAGCATGTCAGAGAGTTGCTTTAGCACCTCAGCTTAGGGTTTGAGGATACAGGGAATGAAGTTTCATGTGTGACTTTAAAACTTACTTGTCTGGCAGTTTTCTTAAACTAAATGGTTACACCATAAAAGCTTGCTCAGTGTCCATTTTTGCAGTGATCGGAGTTACTCAGGTAATAGGAAATCGGTCGGTGTATCTAGGTTTTTAAGTTGGCTGGAGGGGAAGCTTTGGGAAACATAAGCAGACTTTGAATAAAGAAAACCCCTGAACCAGCACATGCTAAATTTGCTGATTTAGAGGGTCAAGGAAACCTTATGCAAACCTATAGGTCTCGTGATGAAATTCATTGTCTTTGGTAAGAGTGATTTGAAGCTTTCTTGTAACTTTGCAAGGCTTTTGCAACTTAAGTCTTTAATGAGCGTTATTATTTTAATAAGATTTCTGTCTTTGACACACCTTCCATTTGCACCCACTAATATTTGTCATCCTGGAAGCTGGATTTTTTTTTTTCTTCCCCTTTCAGCTCTTCTATGCAAGGTGCTGCTGGTGTAGCAGGATGCTCCACCTCATTTTCGTGTCTTCATCGCCTTTTGTGTTCCCAGCTGAGACTTCCTTCTGTATCTGTTGCACTTGAATTCTATGTCTCAGACAATGAGCATCTTTGAGAGGTTTTCATGTGCATCGTGCCCTTTTCTAACAATTGCTTGAAAAGAAGTGACCAAACTTTATAATAACCCTTTGGTCATGCCCAGAGCAATTTCTCCAATTAGAAGCTGATGTTTCAAATGGAGTTTTCAAGAAATGTATGTGCAATAATTAAACTAACTAGCAGGAGTTATAATTCAGTGAAGTCGTCGGGGCTGGGCTGTTGTGCATTGTTCCTGCTCGGCCAGGCATAGGGGGAAAAGCTTTTTTTGCCGTGCTGGGAGCTGGAGCTAAGTGCTCCCTTTCTTTTCTCTCCCTGCCGTGTTCTCTCTTGCCACCAAAAATTAAATTAACACCCCACTAGTTTAGGTTCAGTAATTTTCACAGTGAGTTTTCCAGTCATTAGTGGATGATTATGGTGCAGTGTGGACTGTTGGACACTAAATGTTATTCATCTGTAGCCAGTCATAAAATGTGAATTGTCTTTTTTCTTCCCAATTATCTCCTTTATATCATGAAAATTTCTTTTCAGTGAGAGAGCGTTAGGTTTCATAGTAATAAAACCTCAGAGGAGGAGTTTACCACACACTCATCTACACCTTTTGTATGCCTTGTGGTATTACCATGGGAACTTCAGGGGATTTAAACTACAGGGGTTTTTTCTCCTTCTCTCCCACCCCAGCTTATAGCTGGTTAGAGATCCATTAAGCAGTTTTTATATCTGTGAGGTGTTTATTGCAGCCTTAAAAAAAAACCAAACCAAAACAAAAACAAAGGTGGTAAATTTAAGTTGATGGCCTGGCTGAGGTCTTGTGAATTTATTTCCAACTTTGAGCAAAAACCTGTGCTGCTCAGAAGTGTTGGGTTGGACCTTTAATGTACTTTGTAAAAGCAGCTTTTAGAGACTGGGGAGAGAGAGAAGCAAGAGCTAAATGAGTATGGACTGCATGTAACGTGCCTGATTTCTCACTATGTGGTTTGTGCTTACATTTTGGCAGTGAAATCATGGAGTCAGAAATGCTTTTTGCTCTTTAAAGAAAGATGTGGATGGTCTGCAAGACTAACGCAGGCTATCTAAAATGTATTGTGAAAATAAAAAACATGCAGGAAGGAAAGATATTATCTGTTTAATTCAATTTCTTTTTCTTTTTTTTTCATTCCACGCAGCTTCTCGTGAAGAAGCAAAGTCAAATACACTGACGTACAGTATTAATTGTGCAACTCAAGTGAAGGATTTATAAGGTTAATGGCCAGCTAGTACTGTCTCCCCACCTCCTTTCCCCCTACAAAGAGTGCCATTGTATAGTAAAGAGTCCTTCCCGGGGGCCAGTAAGTCATCCAGCCTTGCAAGTTAAGCTTATGCTCTGTGTGAAGAGTCGATGGTGTAAGGGAACGCCGCTGGCCGAGAGCAGGCCTTGGCCGTGGGGCTCTGCCGAAGCGGCACCAGGGCCCTCGCTCTCTATATCTCTTTGTCTGCAAGTGAGGGTCTGGTCTTTAATTGAACACTCCTCGTTTCCCTCCTCAAAGGGCCCTTGTCTTTGCCGGGGAGCGGCACCCAGTGAGTGAAGCCCTGTCAGGTGTTATTCCCAGCACTTAAATGGGCTCCTGGGCTACCAGCATCACGTGCCAGCAGGCCGCTTGCTAAATCACCTTTCCATCTGTCCTGCTCTTCTTTTGTACATAATCTTTTGTGGTTTTAAAAAAGCTGAGGTGGACGGGGTGCCTGGGAACCATGGCAAGGGGTGGCCATGGGGCCACCAGCCACAGGCACCCCCATCCTGCCTGTTCCTCTTCATGGTTTTGTTGCACGAAAACTCAGTAATGCCTTCCCAGCTTTGTCCTGTCTTTGTAATTTGCTAGTTAGAGGCATGTTGCTTAATAATTTATTTATCAAATTGTAATGATTTTGGTGGACTAAGTTAAGACCTTCTACGTGTGTTGCCACAGTTTAAAATATAGCCTGAAATGGGTTTGTTTTGATTCCTGGAGAAATGTGTGTTTAGCGCAGAGATGCTATAGGAAGGGTGAGCCGTGTATGAAAACCTGGGCTTGAGCGGCAGGTTTTTGATTCAGCTCCTTTGTAAAGGGAATGGTAATGAAGTTGGCACTCTCTCACAGCTCTGCTAGTGCTGTTGCCTCAGGCCGTTTATCTGGATGGTGAACCTGTCCTCCTTTCTGCTGGGCAGGAGAATTACAGCCTGTCCCCCAGGCAGGGCATGCCAAAGCTGTACCATGTTCTTGTCTGCATTCGAGATGGCAGTTTAGAGAGAGTAGCTGAAAAGATGCAGCCTGGATGGATCAGGTGTCCTCCAAGACTCTTGGCATCCAAAGCTGCCTTCTGAGCAACATCACACCTTCCCTGGGCATTGACAAACGTGTGGTGGCCAGGTTCTTCTTTTCTTGGTGGTCAAGTAAAGGCTGAAGTGTTTGGAGAAACTAAAAGCTACAACCAGATGGTGGTTTTCTCTGCAGAAACTGTGGCTGTGAAACATGAGGATGGGAGGAACTTCTTAGTAATTGTAGCAGAAATTTTACAGGGTTCTGAAAATTCAAACTCTCTCCAAACTTTGTTTGTTTGTTTTAAATACAAAAGTATAAATGTTTTGGTTATTTTCTAATGATGTTGACTGCTGGGAATGTTACTGCAGTCTCCAGTTTCCAATATCAAAACTGCTCCCTGGGTGGGCTGGATCTGGAAAGGTTTTTTAAGGATATTATCATGTTCTTGGAATAAAATCCTTTCACCTAAGATATAAACATGCTTTCTTCTGTCCGGTGTACTTGATCCCTGAGTTTATGACCTGGAATTTCACCTGAGACCTGTGATGAGAAATATCTGAATGTTAAGAATGTACAAACACGTATATTTTGATGAAGCAAAGTGCTTTCCTGTTGACATTTGAGCAGGTCTTCATGGCCCTTTTTTAATCGGCCTTCTGTTCTGAGCCACAATAGCAAGGAAGCATGCATTCAAAGGTTGGTAACTGCCCAGGGAATCTGAATAGTGGTTTTTCCAGTTGTTTTCTTTTCTACAGCAGAAAAGCAATGGTGTAATATTGCTGTCAGCACTTATTAAACCTATTTTTGAATTTTTTATGAAAGTTACTATATACTGTACACTTAAATATGCACAGTATAATGACTTCTGTAGTGTGTTTTCTGGAGCTGGATATACGTCTAACCCATGCAATATGAGACTTTGTTGCTCTTCCTCGAGGTGAGGGACGTGGGATGGGACACCAAAATAGCAGAAGTCTGAGTAAAATACAGCAGCCTTTTAGCTTAACCTTGAATTCCAGTGTCAGATGACTAGTGAGGAGTTATGCAGGTGTATCAAAGATTGCTCTTTTAGAAAGGCAAACCAATTCACTTAAACCCTATGAAATGGGGCTAGACTTGGTTCTTTACAAGATCTGTACCCTGTGACAGTGAAAAATGTTTCTATTTTAAGAGCATGGTGTGGGTAGCTTCAGGAAGTTTTATTTTTAAAGCAGTTTTTGCTAGCTGTTAGTGCTTCAGCAGGTACATAGGGTAGCTCATGCTTACCTTCAGAGGAGAGTGGAGATGCTGAGGGGCCCATTGCTGGTCCCAGTACAGGCAATCCCACCAAAAGAGGGGAGAGGGGCTCTTGGAAGTTGGCAAGTCCTGGTGGATTTCCCAATAATATTGCCTAAAATACAGTGGCCAGTGGGACTAGGCAGGTCTTGAGGGAGGCTGATTCCTTCTTCTGGCGCCAGCAGAAGGGGAAGAGGCTGAGCAGTGGCTTGGTCCCCATGTTGGTAGTGGAGCAGTGCGTCGCTGTGTCCATCCTCACCAGTAACCGCAGCTCCAGTTACTTCTCTTACCTGCTGCCTTGAAGTTGTGCGTGCAGTAATGTGCGCTCTCACTGGGTGTTCAGAGGCTGTCAAGAAGGAGCGAGGCTGCAAGGATGGTGTTTAACACTGGAGCTGTAAAACTTGCAATGTAGTGTTAGCATCAGAAGAAGCTGGGTTCTGCCACTGTGTTTGAGACTTTGCAGCAGAGTCTTAGGTATTATTGTGGGGCTATAAAATGAGTATTTCTTTTTTAAAAATGGAAACTTTTTTTTTGGCCTTTAAAAAAAGCCTATACCAAGTCTAGTGAAACTTTTAGCTTAAGCCGAAAGACAAATTAATATTCACTCTTTCAGACTGTAGTTGTATTTTCCACTTTAGTAATAATATCCATGGATATCTTTCTATATGCAAAGAATATGGAAGAAATAGATAGGTATTTGGATGCAACACCCTTTCTCCAGGTCATTGCAAGGAAGACTTAAGAGCCTAATAAATATATTGTGTCTACTTACCTTGTCTTACTGGTATCCTTGGGTCTACGAGCTTACGGAGCCCAGCAGCTGTGACAGTAGCAATGCATACAGTTCGTTACCAACGTCCTTTCCCAAAAAGACCAACCCAACATAAATGGGATTTATCACTGCCTGTTAATTTACTGTGTTCAAATTCTATGGAGAGGTAACTGAAGTCCTGTAAGCTCCATGTGATGCTGCAGTGAACTTCTATATGTTTGGTGAGATTTTTGTTGGTTCTGGGATGGGATTTGGGTTTGTTTTGTGTGTCGCATTTCCCCCCCCCCCCCCTTCTTTTAAGGGGAGTGTTTTAGTCAAAGGATTCTTGATGTGTTATTTGGCTGCCAATAGTGCTCAGTCTGCCCTTGAGCCCTCCACCTGCTCCTCAGCCCGTGTGGGATTGGACTCTGCCCTTGCCTCCCGCTCCAGCAGACCGGCATTAAATGTTTGCTCTCCTGCTTGCACGTATTTCAGGGTTAGTGCCCAGACAAGTTCCCTTTTCATTGACAGATGAAATAACAATAGCTGGCATTAAGAGCAAGCCGAGTGTTTTCTTTGGGTTTCCCTGAAGGGCCTCCTTTGTCTCCACTGTCTCCGCTTAGGGAAACCCGTACACCTTGCTTAATCCAAGGGTGCTGTCGAGATGCTCTAGCTTCTGAAGCCAGATGTAGGTCAACGCCCGTGCAGGAGATTTCCACCTGCTTGTCTTGCCTGCTAGTGGGAGCATCCTGGTGAGGCTTTGCAAACAGCCCCTGTGAAGACTGGCATCAGCAATCCTGAAAGCCCAAAGAATAGGGTGAAATGTCCACAGCACCAGGAAGGAGAGTAGAAGAAGGAGGTCCTGGTGGACTGTCACATACTTGGTGTTTATATGGCTGTTTAAGTCAAAGGATGAGCAGATTGTGGGTGGTTGGATGAGCCTGAAAGGAGATTTTCAGGTGCCTGGTGTCGCGTTGTGTGTGGCCCTGGTCCAGCTATGAGAAGTCAGCAACTCGCCTTGGCTGTAGGGATGTCCTAATTAGCTGCATGTTCACAAGGCAGTTTAACCAGTTGAAAAACAGGATTTTAAGGTCTATTTTAAAGCAAAGACAGTATCTAATATACTAGGCACTATTGGCAGGAGAGGTTATTAAAAAATAAATAAAAGAGTGTGAATTTTCCCCTTAGTTTAATTTGAGAAAACAGAATTTAAAGGGGCGCATTCACCCACTGTTTCTGAAGTGAAGCTGAAAAACGCTTTGAGGACTCTGAGTGTTACTGACTGAAAAACCCTATGCAATTAAAGAGGAAAATATTAGTTTTGTGAGAAGCTGCAGAGAAGAACAGTCACAGAATCATAGAATGGTTTGGATTGGAAGGGACCTTAAAGACCATCTGGTTCCAACCCCCCTGCCATGGGCAGGGGCACCCTCCACTAGACCAGGTTGACCAAAGCCCCATCCAGCCTGGCCTTGAACACTTCCAGGGAGGGGGCAGCCACAACTTCTCTGGGCAACCTGTTCCAGTGCCTCACCACCCTCTCAGTAAGGAATTTCTTCCTAGTATCTAATCTAAATCTACCTTTCTTCAGCTTAAGGCCATTAACCCTTGTCCTATCACTCCATGCTCTTGTAAACAGTCCCTCCCCAGCTTTCCTGCAGGCCCCTTCAGGTACTGGAAGGCTGCTATAAGATCTCCCTGGAGCCTTCTCTTCTCCAGGCTGAACAACTCCAACTGTCTCAGCCTGTCTTCACAGGAGAGGTGCTCCAGCCCTCTGATCATCTTTGTGGCCCTCCTCTGGACTCGCTCCAACAACTCAGTGTCTCTCTTATATTGGGGCCCCCAGAGCTGGACGCAGTACTCCAGGTGGGATCTCACAAGAGTGGAGTAGGGGGGCAGAATCGCCTCCCTCGACCTCTTTTGATGCAGCCTCTTTTGATGCAGCCCAGGACACGGTTGGCTTTCCGGGCTGCAAGCGCACACTGCCGGCTCATGTTGAGCTTCTAATCACCCAACACCCCCAAGTCCTTCTCCTCAGGGCTGCTCTCAGTCCATTCTCTGCCCAGCCTGTAGGTGTGCTTGGGATTGCCCTGACCTGTGTGCAGGACCTTATACTTGACCTTGTTGAACTTCATGTGGTTCACACAGGCCCACCTCTCAAGCCTGTCAAGGTCCCTCTGGATGGCATCCCTTCCCTGCAGCGCGTTGACCACACCATGCAGCTTGGTATCATTGGGAAACTTGCTGAGGGTGCACTCAATCCCACTGTTCATGTCACTGACAAAGATATTAAACAGCACCGGTCCCAGTACTGACCCCAGAGGAATGCCACTTGTCACTGGTCTCCATGTGAACATCGAGCCATTGACCACAACTCTTTGAGTGTGACCATCTAGCCAATTCCTTATCCACTGAGTGGTCCATCCATCGAATCCAGATGTCTCCAATTTAGAGACAAGGACGTCGTGTGGGACAGTGTCAAATACTTTACACAAGTCCAAGTAGATGACAACAATTGCTCTTCCCTTATCCACTAACACCGTAACGTTGTTGTAGAAGGCCACCAAATTTGCCAGGCAGGATTTGCCCTTAGTGAAGCCATGTTGGCAGTCACCAATCACCTCCTTATTTTCTATATGCTTTAGCATAGTTTCCAGGAGGATCTACTTCATGATCTTGCTGGGCACAGAGGTGAGAGTGACCAGCCTGTAGTTCCCTGGGTCTTGCTTTTTTCCCCTTTTTAAAAATGGGGGTTACGTTTCCCCTTTTCCAGTCAGTGGAACCTTCACCACACTGCCATGACTTCTCAAACATGATGGATTGTGATTTAGCAACTTCATCCACTGGTTTCCTCAGGACCTGTGGATGCATCTCATCAGGTTCCATGGACTTGTGCACCTTCAGGTTCCTTAGATGGTCTCGAACCTGATATTCTCCTACAGTGGGCAGTTCTTCATTCTCCCAGTCCCTGCCTTTGCCTTCTGTGACTTGGGTGGTGTGGCTACAGCACTTGCAGGTGAAGGCTGAGGCAAAAAAGTCCTTGAGTACCTCAGCGTTCTCCATACTACGGGTAACCAGGTCTGTTTCCTTCTGGGGAGAGCCCACGTTTTCCCTCGTCTTCCTTTTATCACTGACATACCTACAGAAGCTTTTCTTCTTGCCTTTGATGTCCCTGGCCAGATTTAATTCTATCAGGGCTTTAGCTTTCCTAACCTCATCCCTGGCTGCTTGGACAATTTCTCTGTATTCCTCCCAGGCTACCTGCCCTTGCTTCCACCCTCTGTAGGCTTCCTTTTTGTGTTTGAGTTTATCCAGGAGCTCCTTGTTCATCCATGCAGATGACCTGATGTTTTTCCCTGACTTCCTCTTTGTTGGGATGCATGGCTCCTGAACTTGGAGGAAGTGATCCTTGAATACTAACGAGCTTTCTTGGGCCCCTCTTCCCTCCAGGGCTTTGTCCCATGGTAGAATACCTACCAAGTAGGTCCCTGGAGAAGCCAAAGTCTGCTCTCCTGAAGTCCAGGGCAGTGAGCTTGCTGTGCACCCTCCTTGCTGCCCTGAGGATCTTGAACCCCACCATTTCACAGTCACTGCAGCCAAGGCTTCCCTTGAGCTTCATATTCCCCACCAGCCCCTCCTCGTTGGTGAGAACAAGGTCCAGCATAGCACCTCTCCTTGTTGGCTCCTCTAGCACTTGGAGAAGGGGTAAACAGTGAGTAAACAGGAAAATAATAACTTCTAGTCTTGCAATCTTAGATGCTCTAGAAACAAGTGTATCTTTCAAACAGGCATCTTCAGACCAGACATCAGCCTTGTAGAGAAGCCTCCTTTATGAATATCAACATCTGGAAGGAGTGGGAGACTGAAAGGAGTGGGAGGCCAGCCAGTTTTTTAGTGATATGAACAGGTAATCTTGGATGTAGTATTTCATGTGGTAGGGAAGCAAGTCTGATGGGTGTCAGGTCCGCTTTGTTTTTATCAAAAGCGGAGACTCTAATAGCACTTAATGCATTTTCTTAGAAGGTCTAGCTACATGGTATGATCTCCATCTTTCAGTAAATTGGGAGGTGCCTGCAAGGTGGGAATGGAAAAACATAGAAGTCGTAGGGCTGTGAAGCTTTGCAGTTTCCCAAAGCAATTTTGTGTGCTTAAGCATTCCACGGCAGAAGCTTAAGGCAATTTTCAGCTGGAGTTCCTTCATGTAGATATGTGTGTGAGGGTGTATATGATGTTTTAAGTGCTCTGTGAACAGAGGTTTCCCATTACTTTCAGTGGTCTTGATTCAACAAGATGCAGATATCCACATGTGCACATAGGAAGTTAAGTCTGACTTTGGTGGGAGGACCCACATTTTTAAATCTAGGCATGTTGTATGCTCTTGTATTTGCCTGACTGTTGTTAAGAGATTCGCCAGAGGAATCTCTTCCTGGTTAATCCCAGAGTCGGTTGGCTGCATCTAAGCCAGGAGTTCTTTAAGAATTAAGCTTGCAAAATCAGGACTGGTATTCTTTGAATTTTTATTTTTGATGTGTACAATACTCTGAAAAATAAACAGCAGAAGAGTTCATCCAGGGTCTGTAGATGCCTTCAGGAAAAGTATGAAGAGGAAGTCTTAATTAATACTTTCTCAATAAAGATGAAGTCACAAAAAGTAGGGAAGTTGACCTACAATCGTTCTGGTTTCTTTCCTTGGGCAGGAGTTAGTAGCTATTATTTTGTCATTTTTCATTTATGGCAGTAGCTCATAGCCTTTAGTTTATACATTTCTTATTAATTCAAGTCTTTGCCTTTGTTTCCAAGGTATTTTCTGACTGATAGTTTGTCTTTGTTAGAGGTGTACAGCTGGAGCTCCTTGGTGAAGTTGATTCCAAATAGCTGTTGGAAGGTCTGTAGGGACTTGCTTCTTGGCCACCTTTCAAGCGCAGTATGGCTGTAAAATGTTTTAGTGTCAGAATCACTACATCTATCATTATTCTGCTTTTCTCTGTCAATAGCTAGTCTCATTCAGTGACATATTTGATCTTAAAGAGGGAAAGCAGATTTATCTGTGTGCCAGCACATAAGTCTTTTTAATTTTTCTGCTCAGATAATTGTTGGGCTTCAGGTTTCAGTGGTTACTTAAGTTAATCCCAGTGCCGTCTTTCCAAACTCTTCAATGTTTGTGTTGAGAGAGAGGCCAAAACATATCCTGTCTGTTGGGAGCCACTAGACAGCAATCATCTTGTAAGATGTAAGAAAAGTGAGCTACAGATTTCAGAGTTGATTTTTTTTGACGAGTGACGGGGGTAAAAAGGAAATAATTTTGACAGAACTTTTCTCCCACTAGCTAGAAAAATGTTGAACAACTAGGACATGCTATTTCAATTTTTTTTTCTTGTCTCCATGCCGGTGAATGCTTTTTGCTCAGTGGCTTGTGCATCCACTTCCAATTCTTGAGGATTTTCCATTGCTTTGAATCGTTCGTTTATCTTGCCTGCTGTCCTGGTGAGTATTAACCTGCTAGCATAATGTCCTCAGCTTTCTTTAGTTTGCAGATTGCTGCAGAAATACAGCAAATATAAGCAGCACTTTTCACTTTTATCTTTCTGTAGACCTTTTGGAAAGGAGTTCACAGATCACTTGAGGTTCTGCAGACCCCGAGTTGAAAACCACTGACCTTGCCAAGCCCAGCATTTAACACCTGAGTGTGCAGGGACCTGTGCAGTTGAACCTTGTGCTCCCTGACCGACATACTGTAGCCTTCATCAAACCTTCCCTTCTCATAGTTCACAATTCATCATCTGTGGCAGCTATGCTGAACCTCAGTGCTTGCTCTGGACCTTTACCCCTTCTCTTCATTTTGAGGACACCTGCCGTGGTAACTTTTGGAGCATCCTGCCTAGCTGTGTACAGCGATGGCTGGCACTTTGAGGGCTGCCTGCTGGAAAGCTTGGTCCAAATGTTGTTCATTGTCTTGTGTTTGACAGCGCAAGTGCTTCGGGGCAGAGAACTTGGTGGCTCTGTCAGATCGATGTTGCTCTGGGCACTGCTGTGCTGACCTGGGGCTGAAGTCTGTAGGTGCTCTTGCAGTGCAAACCCCTAGATAATTATACTCATATACAAAGTTACTTGCGAATGAGAGGTAATCTGTAAATAGGCAACAAGGCAAAGAATTATTGCTCAAAACCTGCCTGGATTTGCTTTACCTGTTTTCTCACCACTTGGGCTGTAGTAATTACTTGTTGTGGCACCCCTCAACCTGCTTCATGAATGAGTTGCATGCGTGCGTCTTTTGAAAGCTTTAGTAGAGCTATGGTGAGTTTGCAACCACAGATACTTAGATATGTGTTTGGCTTGAATCTGGAGCCGTAAACACGTAATACTTCATAAATGGCTTTCCTTACTTTATTTGCTCTGGTTGTTCACTAGGGAAATGAGCGCAGGGCCCATTGGATAGGCATAAGAATAGGCATGTCGTACTATCCCAGTCTGTGGTATTGCACTCTCAGTATATTAATGAAAACACCAGCAGCGATTGCATAGTGTGTTGCAGAAGGGAACTGGAGCCTGTAGGGTCTGTAGGGAAGTGATCGTCCCCCTGTACTCGGCTCTGGTGAGGCCGCACTCCAAGTACTGCGTTCAGTTTTGGGCCCCTCGCTACAAGAAAGACATTGAGGTGCTGGAGCGTGTCCAGAGAAGGGCAACAAAGCTGGTGAAGGGTCTGGAGCACAAGGCTTATGAGGAGCAGCTGAGGGAACTGG
Source organism: Balearica regulorum gibbericeps (assembly GCF_011004875.1). Lineage (NCBI taxonomy): Eukaryota > Metazoa > Chordata > Aves > Gruiformes > Gruidae > Balearica > Balearica regulorum. The sequence goes on from NC_046187.1 coordinate 46,259,304, forward strand.
GGTTGTTTAGCCTGGAGAAGAGGAGCCCGAGGGGAGACCTTATCGCTCTCTACAGCTACCTAAAAGGAGGTTGTAGTGAGGGAGGTGTCAGTCTTTTCTCCCAAGTAACAAGTGACAGGACAAGAGGAAACAGCCTCAAGTTGTGTCAGGGGAGGTTTAGAATACATATTAGGGAAAATTGCTTTACCAAAAGAGTGGTCAGACATTGGAACAGGCTCCCCAGAGAGGTGGTGGAGTCACCATCCCTGGAGGTGTTCCAAAAGCATGTAGACATGGCACTTTGGGACATGGTCTAGTGGACATGGTGGTGTTGGGTTGACAGTTGGACTTCATGATCCTAGAGGTCTTTTCCAACCTTAAAGATTCTATGATTCTATGATATGGTGTTTGTTTCACTAAACTGCAAAATAATGATTGTTGTGTGATGTTACCTATAGGTTTTAGTACTGTATATGACTTCTCACAGGCTTGTTCTTTACTAATGATGGTAAGAAAAGATGAGATTTGCACGTTAAGGCAATGCTGCATCTTCTACTGAAGCACATTTGTTAGTACTGTCTGGTTCTCTTCTTTCCATGGCAACACACAGAAGTACATCTGAGGAAGTGTACTCTCATCCTGGAAAAGCGAGGGCAGAAAGGCAAGTGGTATCTTGTAGGGTCATCTTTTCCCTTCCTGAAACCAAAGGTCTTAGCATTTCTGCAAGATGACCAAGCTTTGTTTCATTGTTAGGGTCCTTGATTATTCCTGCATGTGTTGCAGCTGAACATAAATGTATCTGAGCTAGTTTTGAGCTAGCTGGCTCAGGTCTGGTTTGCATTCTTCAAGTCCAGTAATTGTGGTTTTCAGCAGGGGCTAACTCACCTTGCTGCTCAGGCAGCCTGTGATGAGCTGCTGCAGTAAGTGACTTAAATCCCTAGGTTAAAGCTAGCTCAGGCTTATCTAGACTACACTGCAGCATTGGGATACTGTAACCCTCCTTTACAAACTGAGCTGTTGCAGTGAATTCCTCAGGGCTTTTTGCTTCCTGCCTTTTGAATTTCTTTTTCTGTGAGCTCAGCAAGTGTGGCTTGTACCTTTATCCGTAACTGACCTTTTCTCAAAGCTATCTCTTGGCTTAAAAGCTTGCACCAGCATGCAAGCTCTTGTCTTTCTCTCCACCGGTGGCTTTGTGCCAGGATCACACCAGCCTGGTGAAGTGTCGATAACAGCCTGTCCCTTCTCAGCCTGCTTGCCACCCCGCTGCTCGCGGCATTGTCGTTTTTCTGTTGGCTCTGCTGCAGCTGCTTCTACAATCTCCACCTTCCTTGAAGACATCTTGTCTCTCCTGATGGCTCCAGAAATGTCATTGGCTGCATTTGGTGCTAGCTGGGGCAGAGCCTTCAAAAGTTGGCTCTTGGAATGGATATAGTGTTATTTTGCTTTGAAGTCAGACCACACGTTTTGTAAATGGCATGTTTTTGAACCTTAAAAAACTTGAGATAGTTGAAGCAAGGCATGGTGCCGAACAGCCGTGGGAACAAGGGGGTTGAGAAACCATCTGCTGGGACCTAATAGGGTAGATACGGAAAGTGCTTCAGTCAATCGTTACCAGTGTTGTCCCTAACTTTTTTATCTCTGCTTCCTCTTTGTTGAGGAAGGTGCAGGCCCGTTTTCACATGTTTGGCTACAGGACTATAGTGCCTCTCTATAATTTTTAGCCCGGCCTTTGCTCTCCCTTTTGCTCTGACGCAGGAGCCCGCAGTGAGGTAGCTCAAAGGCAAAAACCTAACCTGGGCTGAGGGGGAGGAAAAGAGATCGGGAGAAATTCCTGTGGACCTGCAGCCTTATCTCCTCTGCATTATAGTCTGCAAACATGTATTTATGGGATCATAAGGTAATTTGGGTGGGAAGGGACCTCCAGAGGTCTCTGGTCCATCCTCCTGCTCACAGCCATGATATTGGGCCAGGTTGCTGCCATCATCTAACCCATAGTGCCTTGTTGAAGACAGCAGCAGCTAACAGCAGCTCTGGTGGATCTTGTGGACGATTTCCATGTTTCCTGCATGTTTTGCTGTGGACAAGTCCTTTTGTAACTCTGGCTCCCGCATAACAGGTTCCCCTGGTCCTCCTGCTTCCAGTTGCTCTGCGTAATGGGAGGCCCGGGAGCACGCAGCGCCGTCTGGCTGGCTCTTCCACCCACGCTGTTTGGACACCGGCTTTTTTGAGGCAAATGGGATACCTTCTTGAATGCACAGCTATGAACAAGATAAGGCAGCTGGTGCCTTTGGTTGCAATGCACTTGTTCTTAAAAAAAATCAATAAAATAATAATTTTAAAAAAAGCACAACCCCCCAAAAATGTTGGCCTACCTCAGCTGTATTTGTCTGTTTTGACAGATCCTTAAGGTGATCGACAGAGCCGTAGTTGGTGGCAGCTTTTCATAGGAGGATCTCCTCTTACCGCACCACTTCTTGGGAAGGACTTTTTTTTGCCAGCTACTGACTCCATGGTTTAATTTCCACACCCCACACCCCCCGAAACCCAGCAATAACTGCTTTATGAAATTTGGTAGACCTTTTGAAATGTCCAGTAAGCCTGCCTTTTCTTTAATTTTAATGCTGAGAAATTAGGTTGTAATGACTTGGTGAATGGAAGTTACAGAAAACAAATTAACCAAGTGCTCTTTTTTTCTCTCATAACCTCATTTTCCCACTTCTTTTGTGACTTTTCTGACTGCAGTTGACCTGCTCCTTGTGTAACCACAGTCTTTTTACTCAGCTCATTAAATCATGTTTTCAGTCTGGCTTTGGACTCACAAACTACTCTTGTTAGTGAGCATTTCCTTCTTATCTCCTTCCTTTCATTCTTATCTCAGCCTTTTGGCAGAAAGCACTTAGTGGAGGCTGCGGGCCTTGAAGTTGGTCTCGGTGAATAGAGGGGAGGAGGAGACATTGACCATTCACACTTTAATTTCAGTGTTTCTGCAGCTTGATGGATACCCTTTGGGCTATGAAAATCCGTACTTCATTGACTTGCAGAGGATTCATCTTCTGACTAAATGATTAAATGATTAAAAAAAAAAAAAAAAAAAGAAACCGTAGAGTTTGTAAGCTTTTTGGCCCATCTCCTACAATTCCTAATGCAACAGATCTGTTCATCTGCTCCTGATGCAAGGTTAGACTGGTTGCGTTCAGTGTGGCTGGTCAGCAGATTTGGGTGTCAGTACCACAGCAGATTTGGAAAGGGACTAGTTAAAGGAAGAAGCCATCTAGATCAGTGACCCTTGTAATTTTAGGAACTGTGACCTAATCCCTGGTGGGTTGCTGGAGGAGGCAAGCTTGGCAATTATAGAGCATCCCATCTTACACAAAAGATCCAACTTTTATTTCCATCAGTGGGAATTTTCCAGTGACAGTAGGAGTTGGATTGTGTTCCTAGTGAAATGAGAAATAGAGATGCCTCAAGCTGAGGGGAACACAGGAGAGAAAGAATATATGAAAACATAGACTTTGTATTTTGTCTTATCTTTTCTTCTAATATCAATTTCCTCTCTTCTTGCCCAAGAAAATATGTTTTGCTGATGAATTATTAACAGATCAGCTTCTGAGGGTCCAGCCAGGAAATACTTTCTCAGTCTCCAGAAATGAGAGTGCTCTCTCACAACCATGACAAAAGCTGTAAATTGTTTCTGAAGATAACATGAATAATGACAGTTGGGGACAACTGTTCTGTAAGTGCTGGACCCAAGTTCACCCTGGACTCAGTAAAGAGGGGAGGTCACACTTCTTACTGTTATTCCAGGCTAACTATGAAGACTGCTAGTAAAGCTGAATATTCACGTTATTTAGTTGCTAGCAAGAGTAAATACATTTTTCTGTTATCATCTGGACAATCTGTAGCCTTCTTTGTAGTGCTGTAAGTGGCTGGTTTCAAGTGAATTGTAGAAGATATGGTGGGATAAAATCAAGCAATTCTCCGCTCATGTATTCCAGTTATTCTGCTTTACATTTAAACAGTTCAGAAGTGTGTGTGTAAGCAAAGTTTACCACCAGTTGAGCATGATTATATACCTTTCCTGATGGTATAACTCATACAAAATATGCTGCCCAAAGCATCGCTAGAAATACGGTATAGTGACATTTGCAAGTCCAGGCAATTATATACAAGATTTTCTAAATGTAGAATCCGGAGCTGCCTGTCTGACTAATACATTGGTAAGGACACGCCTGACTTTATTAGATAGGAGTCTGTTCTTTGGCTTTATTAGATAGCTTTAGTGACTTGATCAAAGAATAGACTCCTGTGTTACATTTTTTCTTTCTAACTAGCTAGCAGTGTCTGGGTAAGCTATCTCACACTGTTACCTCCTGATTCCTTGAAAGTAAAAGCATCATCCTGGTTTTTTTTTTTTGAAGTTTCTGAAATTTATTACTGTACATCATAAACAAGGAGGGGAAATGTATAGATGTTGTGTTAAAAGGATTATTGTTGGTGCAGTTTGCATTTCCTTCTCTTAGTCCATTTGCCACTCATTTAAATGAAATTTCTCTTCATTCCCCATCCCGCGTGTGTGTTGGGTGTCAACGTGCCTATTATTGTTCAACACCGTGCCTATTATTGTTCACGGTGGTAGCCTGGGCATCCCAGGCTCCTGGTGCTCACGACCGATGGGAGTTCATGCTGATGACTGGACAATGCTGAGAATGCAGATGCACAACAAACACAATTTAAATGTCTTGTTCCTTTTAAGAACATGTTCATTAAGTATATTTAAATGCAAGGGTATGAATGACCTTCCTAACTACGGTTGGGGCTTTTTTGTGTTGTGGGTTTTTTTGTTGTGTTTTTTTTTTTTTTTTAAGGTCACAGCTTTTCCATTGGAGGAGTTCTTGTGTATTTATTCTGGCTGAGAAGACAACTGAACCAAAGGTTCTTGCTCAGCCTTCTTTAGCCAGCAGCCCAATTACTCAGGCATTTTCTGTCTAAATGATAGAAAAACATTAGAGAAACATATTCAAGTTGATAACAGAAAGGTAAATAGAAAATCGCAGAAACAATGGCAGGACCTTAGGCTTCCTCTTTGGTTTTTTGAAACTTATAGTGTTTTACCAGTTTTTGAACTTAATGCAAGATGTTTTTTCTTCTGTAAACTTATGGTTTAAATAATAAAACTGAAGGTGGTAGAATACCAATATGTAACCACTGTGGTGCATAATTATTTTGAATACTGTGTGAAGTTTGTTTCCCCAAGTTGGAAAAACCCACCAACCCCCCCCCCCCCCAAAAAAAAAAAAAAAAACAAAACCGTGAAAAAAGCCAGAGAACTAGAAAAGATGCAAGGAAAGGTAACAAGGGTGCTCCAAAGTATGGAGCAGCTATATTGTGGAAGCTGATTGAATTATGAGTCCTGTGGAGAAAATGAGTACAGCAATGATGTTTTTCTGTCTTTTGTGATGTAAGGATTTGGGAGCATGAAATTATTAGGAGGCAGGCTTGAAACAAACAAAAGAGCTACTTTTTCAGAAAACAAAATAAAACAATGAGAAAGTAATATTTAAACTTTTAGCATCCTCCATATCTTCTATGGAAGATTTCTCTTAAAAAAGAAGAAATACCACCAACCAAAACAAAAAGCCAACAAAACAACCTTTCCCTCCAAAAAATGAAAAAGTTTTTCTGTTCAAAAGTAAATAGATACATCCACAGAAGAAAAATCTGTCATACACAAGAAGTTCTTTGTGTGCTGCCGGACCCCCTGTGACTAACATGGAGCTGGTTTCTGTAGCCACAGGTGGCTTCCAGAAGAGTTCACAGGAGGAGTCACGCTCTGCTTAGTGCCGGTGGTCGCTGTGTCCCAAGGGCTGGGGGGAGGTTCCTTGCCTGGTCTTGGAGCTATGAGGGTTTGCCAACCATGGTTTGACCTGGCCAAGAAGGTGGGCAGTAGGCACTGGAGACAGGGAGCCCTTGTTGCTGAAAGCCAAAGCATGGATGGGGTGCGTTGAGCGGAAGATCCCAGCCTGGAAATGCTGCGTTTGAATTCCCCATCGTGGGTTGAAGGGGGTCAGTGCACTGGTATGCTGCCTATTGTACGATCTTCCTTCTACTTTTACAGACACATCATTTTCTTCATCTGATAACTTGTTTCAAGGACCAGAAAAGTGAGTCTGTGGTATTTTTCCCCGTCGCTGAAAGAAAAACATGGGGACCTCCCAAGAGCTTATTACAGAGTTGCGAGGACCTACGTGAAGCCAGGGGTTCTTGGTGTCAGGGGCTTGTAACAAAAGGAGGTATTTATTGCAGTGTTGACTTAAAAATGGACTGTTTGACTTAAAAATGCTGAGCTTGGAACTGAGTGCAGCACATTAGTGGCTTTCGAGTCCTGATCTCTGCAAATGCTTGAAGAGGAGATTAAAGTTTCTTCAGAGGGGTAGTTATAATGACTTTGGTGTGATTACTCATGTGAGTATTTTCCATAGCGTGACTGTAAAATACAAAGATTTGGGATAGCTTTGTAATCTAGGGGGGTGGGGATAATTTTTTTGTTATTTCTTTTGAATAGCACCCGCAGAACAAAGATAACATGGTTCATTAATATCTCCAGTAAAAGAAAAAAAAATGCTACCTGTGCAATGTGAAAATATTTGACAAGTGAAAATATAACTGTTGAACTCTTTTGGAACATAGGGTCTCATTTAAGGTTTTTGCTCATTTCTGATTGTTGTTTGGGGCTTGGATGTTTTTTGAATGTTCTTGGTGGAATAATTCAGCATGGCAGCCTATGTGGGGTGTTCCAATTGGTCGGGGTAGCAAGAGGGGAAGCTGAGTGTGTTGGGGCTGCACCCTTGGCCGATGTTCTTGCATGCAAGACAGGCTGGTGACAGTGTTAGGAACAAGGCACGCCAATGTTGGGGTGGCAGGCTGAGGAAAAGGAAGAAATTTTTGAATAATTAGTCCTTTCAATAGCTTTTCCTTGTTGTGGTGGCTTCAGCATCATTGAGTGTTATTCTCAAAACTCATACCCCTGTTTCATGTCTTGCACTGGCTAGTGGGTCTCAGCCAGACCACTTCCTGCAGCAGCAACGCATCTTGTGAAATGCCACGTCCTAGGAGAAGGCTTTTAAATCCCAGGGGCTGCTTCAGGATACCCACTCCCTTACGCTTCAGTCTGCTGGGCAGGGCATAAACTCAGATTTTTGGCAGAGCATTTATTGCGCTGAAACCTGCAAAAGCAAGGTAGGATTGTATATTAAGGAGGATTTATGTCATCACTGCATGCAAGGGAATGAGGCCTTCACACTTAAGAAAACTAAAACTTTCAGAAAAAATCGTAATGTCAGAGCTTAGTCCTTTGCGTGACCCAGCTGGCCCAGCCAGCCAGATCAGTGGGAGATAGACAGCATCTCTGTATGGGATGTTCTAGTGTTAACTCTCTTGTGGAGAACAGAGGGAAGAGAGAATAGAAAGAAATTGGACAGAAATAGTAAAAATGAAAAGAACAGTTGGGATATATGTTCATATGGAGCAGAAAGCTAATGTAAGTCATCCTCTGGGTCTTTTACACATATCTGTGTATACTGTGCCAGGGTGGTGGCCGTATGGCCCAGTGTGGCAGGGGGTTCAGTGCTTTGGCCTTCGTGTAAGCTGAGCATCAAAAGGACCCTCTGCCATGAAGATTTAAAAGTAGTTGGTAAGTGTAATGTAATATTGAATATGGAAAATTTAATGATCAAAACTTGAACAGAGTAGGTGAGTAGGCAAGGAGTGGTTTCTTGAGAAACTGGATTTTATCACTGGATTTTGGCTTCCCAGTCTATCAGTGGGCTCCTTTCCCTCCAAACTATTTTTTTCCCATTAAAGAACTCAGACGAGGTAACGTGTATTAGCATGGAATCCAGTGAATTTCTTTGCCATCCTGTAGGATTGCTGTGCTGAGTATTTTGGAGAATTTATCCCTGTGTGGTTCTGTTGGCATTATAGGTACTCACCCTCTGCTTCTAAAATAGTGGCAGAGCTTTATAAAATAGGGCCTTTATGTTTGCTTTGGGTGAGCTTTTTTTATTACAGGGCAGCAGTCTAGCAAAGTGCATCTTCACTTACACCAGTCTATATAAACACACTATTTTTGCCCTCTCACTTCTGTCTTTGTCCAGCTCATTAGCTGCCTTGTGGAAGTGAAGATATTTGCATCTCGCTGGTTGACTGGTAAAGCATAACTCATTTTGCTCTAAGGCATTTCTTGAGTTTACGTTACAAAAGGTAAAGCCCTTTGACGCAATGCAGAGCAGAGGTTCAGCTATTATGGGTGTAATTATCTCGGTGAAGAATGCAGGATGGTTAGGTGCTGCTGTCAAGCTGGGGTCTGGTTTAGACCTATCTGTCAGGTAAATAAGACTAAGAAATAGCCATATTTTGCTCCCATGACCTCATTTAAAGGTGATATAGGACCTTCCTCCTGCTTTTTCTCTCCTCCTGCAAAATACACAACTTCTAGTTAAGAGCTGAGCTTGCCGCCATCTTTCCCCCATCCCTGCAGTCATGTGAGCAGTTTCAGCTCGACAAGGAATGCTTGATGTAATCTTCTGAAATTAGACACATAGGTGTGTTGTCCTTATTAGCCTGCTAGTGGCCGTTTAGCTATTTTCTCTCAGTTATGATTAAAAGCGTGTTACCTGGAAGGGAGTGAGAGGAGGTGGGTCAGGAAGCTGGAGCTGGATCCAAGCAGGATGTGTTTGGGCCTGTGGATGGGAAGTGTCTGGCAAAGACGGTGCTTCTAAGTGTCTTCTAGCTATCAGATTACCTTTATACTGAAAAAGAAGATTTCTGGTCCCTGAACTTCCCTTATTTGAAGAAGTTTTTTGCCACTTGGTGCAGACTTCTGCATAGCTCTCCTCAAATTGTCCTCCTCAAATCGTCCCCGTCAATGTATGAGGTGTTTCTGTCTAACTGAGATAAAGCATTTTCCTCCTATAAAACTATTTATTTTCCCTTACAGAGAGGTGAGGAGGTGCATAGTGTTTAAACGTGACCTGCAAAGTGTGTCTGCTTGATTTGAAGTATTTTGTTTTAGGATCCCACGCAATCCACAGCTTTCCTTGTAAGCTGTGACCGACCCTTCAGGCCTCTGGGAAACAAACTGTGTCTTTGTTTCAACCTCCTTTATCTACAAAATGAAAATAAAGTTGAAGTCTTTGTTGCATGCCCTTCCATTGTTATGGCTTTCCCTTGGAGTGAATGTGACAGGGATGTTGATGGAGAGCTCTTGAAAATGGCTGGTGCTCTCTGGCTCCCTGTTTATACATCTCTGGAAGATCTATGGATAGAGGATGCTAAGCAAGCACAAAATTGCATTAAGAAGTTGGGAAATACCTTCTGTCTAAATTAGTGCATTTGAAATGATGGAAATTTATTTATGGGGGTAAAATGATCATCCTTTTAAAAGTAACTTGTAGTGTTGTCAAGGGAGTGGTAAACGTAGCGTCCTGAAGTTACGGGAGAGCTAAAGCAAAGCCTTCCTGGCTGAAGGCGTGCAGGAGAACAGTGCCCTTTGCTTCGCAGGAAAACACCCAACCTTGTGATTACTTGTGATGGGCAAGATGCAGCTTTCTGCCAGAAATTAGTAACAATTTAGAGAAGAACCAAAGTTTGCCTCTGAATGGGGCAATAATGGTGTAAATTAGATTTTTTCCCCAATGTTTTTATAAATTATTTTAACAAATGCCAAGTGAGTTCTTTTCTTCTAATGAAATCATGGACTGAGTTGTTTCTGGTAGAAAATGAAACTCCATTTCTTTAGTGAGGGGAAAGGAGGGTGGGACATAGGGACAAACCCAGACAGACGCTAAACATCTGCAGGTCTCTGGTGAGGAAGGAAACTGGCTGTAGCTGTTGTCAGGGAAGGGGTGCTGCTTCTCATAACCCAGAGGAAAGGGTGTGAAACGTGGTAATAATTGTAGGAAATAATTGTTGTCGTCGTTCTGGCTGGACTGCACCCTACACAGCGTACGGAAATAAACACGGATCTCTCTGAATGTTGTCACTGTGCTGGTTCAGCCTCGTGGTGCAACAAGAAAGGAGATAATGAAGTAAAAGGGATCTAGCAGGCTTTGGTCTGTCTCTGTAGAGAGGTGGGAAAGTGAGCAGAGTTTAAATGTACCCTGCAAAATGCGTATGTTTGGTTTGAAGTATTTCAGGGTCAGGCAGAAGGCAAAACACCTATATACACTCCTGACTTCTTGTGCCTGCGGGTTACCTCCGTTTGGGGTTCTGCTATTAACACTATTTAAAAGTTTGGGGTTTTTTCCTCTGTCTTCCCTATATTCTTTCTCCTGGGCATGAGGAAACTTTTCTCCTTGAACTCTGATTTACCGTCACATCTTTTCTGTCTCAAGACCCTTTCCTGGCCAGGTCAGTACCTTTCACCATCTGTCTTTGGCAGCTTTGCTTTTGACTCTTGTCTTGTCTCCTGATCATCTTTGACCTCTCTGGCTGTCCTTCTGGCACCTCCTTGGTTCAGTTCTCACTGCCCCTTTTCTGGGCTGTCCTGCGTGGTCCTGTTGGCTCTGCTATTAGTGAGGCCCCTTGCCTGCTGTACACCAGCCTGCTCTGGGGTCTCAGCTACCGTTCCCATATGTTTGCCTCCTCTTCCTTGTTCATTTCTTTCCATTTAGCCTTTCATTGCCTTTCTTGTGACATTCTTCTCTCCGTAGCTTACTGGTGGTACAAACCATCTCTTTACCCTCCCTCCCAAACACCCTTTCTTATCCCTAGCCGGCAGCTAAGTACCACGTGGCTGCTTGCTCACTCCTCCATCCCCCTTGCCCCATGGGATGGGGAGGAGAATCAGAAGAAAAAGGTAAAACTCGTGGGTTGGGATATGGATAGATTACTAGAACAGCAAAGGAAGATGAAAATAACAGCAACAATACTTTAAAAGAATATACAAAGTGAGTGATCCACAATGCAATTTGCTCACTGCCCAGGACTTGATGCCCAGCCCGTCCCACAGACACCTCCCCAGCCAGCTCCCCCCTTATGTGCTGAGCATGACGTTGTGGTATCCAATACCCCTTTGGCTAGTTTGGGTCATCTGTCCTGGCTGTCTCACCTCCCAGCTTCTTGTGAAAATTAGCTCTATCCCAGCTGAAAACGAGGACATTGCTCCACGATTTTTGCCTGTCCCATCCCATTTGGGCATATAGTGAGTAGTTCTTCAGTCTCTGCCTCTTGCTCATCTCATGCGTCCAGACTACGTGCACAATTTTCGGCTACAAACTTTCGAGGAAATCTTATTCAGTCTTTATGAGCTCAGACCTTTGCAGGCTGTAATTATCTCTTGCTGTCATCACTGAGACCTCCTTCCTGCTGGCTTACCTGACGCAGGCACGCATGCACACACGCGTACATATACAGCATCCCTATTTCCCCCAGGTCTTCAGCCCGTGCAACCTTTGGATCACCTGCGCTGGATCTTTGCTGTCGCTGCCTCTTGGCACGCCTCCTTCAGCCGCTCCGGGCTCTGCCTAATTTTCCTCACGTCTGCTGAGCCAGGTATCGTCCCCCACGTTACCCTTCCCCATAGAGCTGGTGAGGAAGGACTCACTCGAGCGTGTCTGCCACCTTTTTCTGGGTTGGCTGGGCCTTACTTTTGCCATATTGAAATACCCTCGGTGCTTGCCTCCTTTGAATGCCTTCATAACTTTTGCGTGGAAATCCCTTTTCTTCAGCATCTCCTGCCTCCTGTCAATGCCCAGCCTTGCAATAACTCCGCTGTTTTTGTTGTTCCCTTAGTTCTCCTGTGGTCATAGACAGGCAGGCACTCTTCTGGGTAAGAGTGCTTTCACATTTCAGTCTGTCCTGGGAAGTGCACAGTATCCTATTGGGTACTGAAATATTTATTAACAACTCTGGTGAACTCATCCCTAGTGTGACATTGCCTTTCAGTGAGGTTAAATTCTTATACTGACCTTTGTAAGCAAAAAAAAAAAAAAAAAAGGATTTTGGAAATTAATTGCAGGGATTTATGGAGGGCATAAAAAGAAAGCAGACTTTCTTAGAGGAACAGCCTTTTGTCTACGTACCTGCTTTTTCCCCATACTAAATGCACAGTGAACAGGCTGACCTGACCGGCTTTCAGTTTTGTTCTGTCGGAATGGACTCACTCCTCACTCACTGCTGTTTCTTGGGTTGAAGGCTTGAACTGTTAAAATACAGAGGAGGAAAGGCCCCTGGATGGGAGGCATGAAGTAGCATTGCTGCATTTGCTCTGGCTTGGACGTGCTTGTCTGATTTCAGTGTCATTGGAGCAAACGTGGTATCACCCTTCGTTTTCTCTGTCTTCGAGGGCAGAGTTTGCAATCCAGGATGGGTTGATCCTAGGTTTGAGAGCAGAAACTCAAAGAAGTGTCATTTTAAACATACAAAAAAATCTCTGCATATGTAGCCCGTCAGCACATGGCACCCAGGTGAAGGCTTCCCTCTCCTGTCCTTCATTCCCCAGTTCATTTTCCCCCTTTCACGAGAGCTTGGTATGCATGAGGTCTTATACTTTAAGCAGCAGGGCAGCAGAACAAAGGAGTTCTCAAAGGAAATAAAGACAGTTTATATCTGGTATTCATTTGCTTTTTATTCTCTTTGGTAAGCTGTACAATATTTAATAATAAAAGACTTGCTAGTTCTTGTATTGCAGACACTCAATTACTAAATCTCAGAATCTCTGATTTTGCTAAAGAGTAATTAGTGTGCGCAGTATCTTCCTGACACGTGCTGTAAGGAGGTGTAATCAGGAACCAAGGTGCTCTTAGCAAGAGCTTTGTTAAAGCGTACTTTAAAATACCAGGAATGGAAGGAGCCTGTAGTCATATAAAAACCCCCAACTTCTCAGAAGCTGAGAGGTTTGAGAAGACAGGATCAGGTATATGTAGTGTTAGAGACTGTGCTCATCTGCTGGGTTTACCCTTGGTTAAATTTTCAGCGTAGATCCTCGTAACGTAGTGTCAGCAGAAACACAGGCAAAGCTTAAAGGATTACTCTGATTAATATGAGGATGCGAGTTTTAGGTTTTGTTTGTTGCATTAGAGCTGAAGGAGTCATTTGGGTGCTTAGCTTGGATTCGTGCCCACGTCTAACCATATGGTACAGCAGTCGATGGAATGCAGATAATAACTTCATTTTCTTTGCTATTTAGGTTCAAACTTGTGCTAACAGGTCCCCTCCCAAAGCTTTGTTTCAACCCACCATGTGAATCGAGTAAAGAAATTCATCTTTTCATGCCTCAGTTTCCCGGTACTGCAAACGGCAATAATAACACACCACTTCTCTTCTAATGTGTTTGGAGCATACGGATGAAAAGCACCAAATATGAGCTTGCTGTATAATTATTTGGCCTATTGCTTGTACTGAATTTGTCTGACCGTGCAATGGGAACGCCCATGATTGGGAAACCTGGGCTTCCCACGTCTATCTGGGCAGCATCCAGGCAGTGGTGCTAGCCTGCCCAGTTGGGCCATGACCTACAGCACTGGCAAATACAGCTGGCATTAGCCAGCCGGCCACTTCAAAGGGTGAGGGTGGTGAGAAGAGTGTGAAAACTTATGGGGGAGAAAGAATGCTTCAAACCTGAACAAAGCAAAATGTTCCTATATTGCTGCTTCCTAGAAAAGGTGAAGCTGTAGTAATATTTCAAAAGAGAAGTGAGTCAAACCAGCTAATCCATGTAAACTGTTGTCATAGGTACGTGGTGAAATCCACATCAGTCAGCCCTGAGAACCTGCTTTGTGGGGTTGAGTCAAGGCATACTGAATTTGAGTTGAGAGCCCCCATTTCCCTGAGTGGTATGGGAGCAGGGTCACTGGGAATGGTTCGACTAATTTCTCTTTCCCTAACGAATGGCTGATGAATGACCTTTCAGATTTGAGGTCCCAAGACACGCTTGGTGAATGCAGATAGCATGTTTTTACAACTTTTTACAGGATTAAACTTAGCACAGGGAGAATCTGCTTTGGAAAGGACTTTGAAATTTTGGCGGGGGGGGGGCTAAACCAGCCCCTGGAGGGCTGATAGTAATGTGCGTGCTATCCAGATGTGTCGTGATCTTCTGAGGGTAGGTATAGATATTGTATGTATATTAGATATTATATGTATATTTTAAATCGTCCCATTTAAAAGTAAATGTTTAAACCCTGCAAATAAACCAGTAGCTTAGAAAAAAAGTGTAATACGGAGCAATTGTACAAAGAATTGCATTGTGCTGTAGTGTTACACCAACTGTACCAAGGCTATAGACAAAGGCTTATGCCTCGGATTTAAGGAGGATATGGTGTGTCCTGGTCTCACTGTAGAAACTGCAGGTAGGAGGAGACAGTTTCAAGATGCAAGACCTGTTGCTATTAGTGATTCCTCAGTCTCCTGACTCTAAGGCTGCTTGCCGTGAAAGCAGCAGGCAATCAATGAGGTCATTTTAAGGGATTTGGAGCTGATCTTCAAAGTCACGTAATTTTTATCATGTCTTCAAGGAGAAATCTGATTGTGGAGTCGCATGTTACTCTGTGAGGAGTTTGGGGAGCTGATAGTGATCCAAAAGATTTGCATAGATATAAATATGAGAGCACAGTTAGGTAAAATTAATATGAAGTATAAATAGTTCGGAGTGCCCCTAACTTTTAAAAGCCCTAATGTGCTGTGCCATCCAGCAGCTGATGAAATCTTCACGTTCTCTTTCATGTTTTTGTCCTGTTGCCTTGGATCTTTTATTTGATTTCATTGTGCTTATCTAGTTTATGCCGATAGTGGTATCTTCCAGTAACAAAGTTATGTCCTTCAGATAAAATGGAGAGCTCTGATTTCTCTTTTAGGTAGGTGAAATACAAATTCATTGATGTGGTCTGAAAAAAAATCTCAGTATCAGAGTATTCCTGATGTCTGCGAGCTAGTTCCAGTCTAGCCATTTTCCTGTGTAGTGTGACCTACTTGACGTATTATTTGCTTACCCCCTCCACTTTTCTCCTTTTCCAGTTTCATTGCTGTTTTGCTTTCCAGTTGTGTGGAGATGATGCTGATAATATTTTCTTTTCTGCATGTGTAAGCCACCTTCTTCCCTCCTCCTACTCCGTATCACTGCTGTTGTCTCTTCCAGCTGACTGACCTCCACAGCTTCTATGTGAAATGGAAGTTATTAAACATAAATGGTATCTCAACAGCACTCAACAAGTTTAAGTACGTATAATGAAGTTGTTTTAGCTGTAAAAGAACAAGGGGAAAGTGACCCTGTACTTGGTTTCAATGCCATAAGCAATTGCTTGTTTTTCTGAATGGTCTGAATAACTTTGATCTAGATTCTACTAATGCGTACGGTCTGCAGATACCTGGGTTTGGAGAATTATTTGTGCACCAAGTAATGCATGGTGATAACAAAGTTTTTTCAGGAATGGTGTTGGAATATCTCAAAATAACTTTTTCAAGCACCTAGCCTACACACCGTGATTTCCGCCTCCCCCCCAGTTATGCTTAAAACCCAAGCCCAGAACTTGTTTTTAAATATGTTAAATATTTTCTTGGTGCGCAAGCTGCCTTACTTATTCAGACTGAAGTCACTGTAGCATTAAATCACAGTGCAGAAAGCCAGAAATATGCAGGATCCAGGCCATTAGTTGTACATAGTGAGGGAGGAAAACCCTGCAGCGTCCCACACTTCAGAACTCCCATTCAGCAAGCCCTCAATTTAATACCTGACGTCCTCATTTGTGTTGTGTGGGACACAGTTTATATGCCAAGAAGCAGAGAAACTTGCTCCTGTCTATTATTTTGACATTGAAAAGAAAACATCACGTCTGGTTCCTCTGCAATGAAGCAAGGTGTCGTAGTTTGGTGGAGTGAGTGAGAAATGGAACTGGAAGCATCGGTCGCTGCACTCCCCAGCTGATACGCAGCTCTGTGCCTTGCTTTTGTCTAGACCAGATTTTTCTTGGCAGATGCTTCCCGCTGGTGTTGGCAGTGATGATGGCAAGCGTGTAAGCACTGATTCCTGCCCTCATTAGTCATGTCACTTAGGTCATTACCGCTGGCCTCAGGAGCCCTCCTCTCTTGGCCCTGCCAGGCACCTCCACCTCATGGGAGAGGTATGTTGGGAAGTGCTTAGCTGTAAAATGGTAGGGTAGAGGCAGTCTAGGCATGTACTGGTTTTTTAAACTTTTTTTTTTTTTCCCCTGCTTAATATCTTTTCCAATATTTTCTGAAGGTCAGGAGCTGCAGAGTGCTTACTGTCAAGCTTGCACTTGCTCTGCTGCTTTTGAAATCAGAGCTAATTTTGCCTTCTTCCAGACTTCCTGAATGACTGCAGATCTTGGAGGTTTGGTGCTTCAGATCACTGAATAACTTACTGCTACTTGTGATATATTATCCTGACTTTTGGACATGATTTTCTGGACTCCTTTCGATGTCTGCTCTGTTTCTGGGGGACACTCATTCAGGAGGCAGCTTTGGTCCTTCTCTGGCAGGAACCATCTCATATGGCTCTTGGCAATGCTGTCAGGGGCTCAACATGGCCGGCTCGGTATTCCTTTATGGGGGGGGGAGTGAGCGAGGAGGTCAGAATTTGCCTTTTAGCATCTGTAATGGTTTGAAGCTGTTTGAACACGTCCCAAGCTCGCTGCCTTTTCAGGCCCTGAGATCCCGGGAATGCTGCTGTGGTTGTACGCTGGGAGTCCCACAGCATCGTGGCAAACACCATAGTCCCTGTGAAATGCATGCAGTAGTGTTTGCAGCTCCTGCGCGCTTGGATGGACACAGTCTTTACAGCTCTGGCCAAGCCCTGTGATAGCTACTGGCTGCAAGAAGGTCTCTTGATTTGCGGAAAGAAAATCAAATGCCGCTGTGAAAAGCTCTTGCAGACCTTCCTGAGTCTCCCTAGCCTGGTTGTGCCTGGCCCTCTTGGAAAGTCCAGCCCAGAAAAAGCATTGGGCTGTTGAGGATGTTAGAAAGAGGGTTTCACGTCAACCCAGGAGCTCCCATGTTCGGGGCTGCCCAGGGCAGCGTCTCAGGTAGACCATCACATGGATGGGCCATCTCTGAGCAGGCTCAGCAAGCCGGTGTTGCCACAATGCTGTTTTGAAGGCCATCCCTTGCAGACTGCTCGTGCCAAGGATGGGTTTCATTGGCACGCAGAAAACCAAACCAGGAGTGTGACGGGGTAAAAGCATCCCCCATGGGAACGAATCCAGAGTACGGATTTTGCACCAATTAGTACAGGTAGTGCTTTCACCATGACCCTTAAACACTGTTGTTTCCCTGCTGCTGCTGGATGTCATTACCTACCAGGAAACTGGTGGAAAAACTGTCCAGGAAAATGGCCCAGGTTTTTGCAATAGGCAGTTAGGGTTTTGGCAGCTGGGGTGAGCAGGTGTGTTTCCATTCAGCAGCTGTTTCTCCGTGTAAAATGGCAGGAAACCTGGCCTTTCAATCCCTTGTCCCTTTGACACTTGTCTGTGCATTAACACAAAGGCCCCAAATATTTCACAGATGAGATATTATCAATAACAAAATAATGTTTAATTTCAATGTTGCAAAAATCTGAAGCAACTTTTTTTTTTAAAATTTTACTCACATCCAAAGCGACCATTGCCAAATGAGCACTCCATGTAGCCCTGCATCACGTGAAGTGCTAGCTAGAGGAAGCATTACCCCCCTTTCCTTTACCCATTTATCTTTGCCTCCTGCTCGGGTTTGGACACCCCTCATGTTTCCCCATAACAAATCTTTCTGGCTCCCTTAATCACGGGATGCAAGGGAGCTGAAGGGTAATGGCAATCCAACTCCCTTCCTCTCATCTTCCCCAAATCTGTGTCCACTTAAACATAGTTTGTGTAACTGGCAGATGGATAAGTCTACATGTTCCTCCGGAGTCAGGAATGAGAGGAGCGTCAGGAAACTCTCGCATTATGAAGGCTGGTGGAACTTCCCAGGTTCTGCTCTCTACTCCTAGGTCAGGATGATTGCAGACTCCTAAAATTTTGGCTTAAGGCTCCTTGATCAAGATCAAGGCTAGGGCTGTGCAGCTATGGACCCCTTGTCATTTTAGGTATGGAAGAGTGAAGCAGGCCCCTGGAGGACAGGCAGGAGAAGGCTGGTCACAGGCTGCCTTGCTTCTATCGGTAGAAATACTTTATTTTTTTCTGCTGGCACCCTGGAAGGTTCCCTAGCTGCAAGCCTGTGCACGTGTGAGCCGAGCAGAGTGGCAGGTGTCACGCTACCCAGCTCTGTCCCATCATGATAGTAGCGCCGGCCTCCCTCTACCTGCGTGGTCTCCTGTGTGAAAGTCCTGAGCCCAGCCAACCCTTCTGCACCACCGCTCGTTTGGTTTTCCTCTGCAAATTGGTGTGATCCTGCTGCAATACAGTGCAAACTGATGTGCAGCTTTTTCTTCCTCGGGACCAACCTGGACAGAGTTTTGCTTCTTATGTGCTGAAAACCTGCAAATGTAACCTTTCTTTTCCGTGGTTGTTTTTTTTTTTTGTTTGTTTGGTTTTTTTTTTTTACAAAGGCAATTCTGTCGATGTAAAGTTTATGAAACATTCAAGTTTTCAAAGTGCACAATGTACTCCTTTACACAGGTGTACTTCCAATTTCAAACCTTTTTTTTTTTCCCATGAGTAGTTCAGAGCTCTTCTGCCATTATCAGCAGGGCTACATCTTTAAATTGCTTAGAAAATAAGCCAGTGGTTCTCTCTATAGTGCCTTGCTAAATGTTACACTAAACCAGTTTGCATACATTCAACTAGTATTGTAAACTGAAGATCTTCTCCTCCCCCCCTTTTTTTTACCTGTTTGAACTGTGCTGGAGAGGAGATGAAAACTACTAAAATGACAACGTGACAGAAATACTCTACAAGTGAGCAATCTAGATTTTTTTTTTCTTCCTTGAGTGACTGATCTGTAAAAACAGCTGGAATGAAAAGCATCCAGCTTTGTGCTTGGAGAAAAGAAGTCTTTGGGTATCTCACCGAGTAATAGCACCTGAGATTCAGAGCTGGCTGTAGGGCCCCTTTGCTGTTCCCGTGTACTGGTCGGTCTGAATTGATCTCGGTATTTAGAGCACAGACTGAAAGAAGAGGCTGATGGCAGAGCCCTCGTGCAGAGGCTGCAGGTGCTTGCTAAGCCTTCCTCCTCCTCCTCCTCCTCCGTTGCTGGGTGCTGCGGCTGAGCCCAGCCACTGAGGCACCCGGCGGCGGAGTGATCTGCGTGGCTCCCAAACGAGCAGCTGCTCCTCTCCAAAGAATGTGCTCAAGAACACTGGCACTATTACTTTATTTTATTTGGCATTATTAGGAAAAGAAAACAAAACACCCAACCCTAAACCCTCTGTTGTCAGGATTTTCTTTAAATAGCCAGTTCTGGAAAGAGGAAATTCCTTTACCTCTGGAAACAGGAAACAGATCTGACTGTTACATATTTGGTTTAAATCTTTCAATTATCCACTGCTGCCCGTCACCTCTGACTTTCTTTCTGCAGCTCTGCAAAATTCTCATATTTATTTTTGATAAGCCAGTATCTGTGTGAGTATTGTGCGAGACTCAAGGGTATGCTGCCATGGAGTAATTCAATGTATTTTGTTATAAAACTGGCAGGGCTGATGTTTTCTGTATTCACCGTGTTCATTATATGTATCAACACAAGAAGTTCTGTTTGCTGAGGTTTGATACAGAGGTATGGTGTGATGACTCCATAAGTAATAAAAAAAGAATGGAGAAAATGAGAACTGGCATCACAGAACTAAATGAAGGACAACTTTTTTTTTTTTTTTTTTTCAAGGCTAATAATCAGAGCCTACTGACAAGAAAGGGCATACCAGAGGAACTGGAGTACTGCTAGAAATTCAGGGCCAGAAGGGACTTCAAGATATCTTCTAATCCATCTCCTTGCCCCTAAGAAGAATAGATGTTTATCTCAAAACCTCTGATGAGGGTGATTTCACAACCCATCAACAAATCCTGTGCCAGGTCTTCACTCTTGGTGTAGTCAGAAAGGTTCTTCATAATACCCTCAAAGCTTATTAGGTGTAGAGTAGGGTTTTGTTTTCCTTTGTGTAGTAGAACAACTGATGGCCATCCTTTTCATACAGTTATCTGGTCTCAGGACTGTATATTCTCAGGATGTATTCACCGCCTCTGTAACCTTTTCTTAATCTTGTGAGCTTTTACCCATAGATCATGTTTGCAGATGTCTTTTGGCTCTTGTTGCTTGCTTCTTGGACTGTATCCCAAATATGCCTGTCTTTTTCCGAAACGGTTATTTCCCAGTTTGGGCAAAGTCTCCACCTGAAGCTTCAGGGCTGCTGAGCAGAGGGAAATAGCTGCCCCTCAAGCTGTGCCTATGATGTCCTGTGAGTCTGTGCTTTGGTGGTCTTTGCAAGAGCTGTGTGTCATTGACCCCTGATCCATTTGCAATGCTCTGTTACTTTGATGTTTTGGTGGTACTGCTGCCTCTCCGTTTATTCCACTTTAGTTTTTGCAGAGTCCTCCTTTCTAAGCAGAGCACGGTGCTGTTAACTGTCCTGGGAACGTGTTGGCTCTTAAATCATCACAAGCTGGGCCGCTGTGCCAAGTTTTCGCTTGGACTAACTGTTTTTTCTGCTTCCAGACCTTGATGTAGCTCCAGAAAACTAAAGGTGTTTACGGATGCAGTATGAATTAGCACCCTGCTTGCCAGTCCTTTGTAGCTGAGTCCCAGCTCCGGCAGGGTGCTGTGATGCCTCTCGTGCTGTGAACATGCTCGAGCCGGCGGGAGTCTCTGTCGATCCCGTGGCGTTTGCACCTAGATTCTCTCTCTCTCTCTGCTGTGGTGCAGTGGGTTGTTCTCAAAGCCCTTTGGTAGCCTCTTGCATACAGGGTGGGACTCGTCTTTGCTTGCCCCAGCCGTGCTGCTGCCCTTGACGCTGAATTTGCTACCTCTTGCTCGTTCCCTCCAAGGCTGGCAGGGCGTTGATGCCTTGTGCCCTTCTTGTGGTTCAACCCGGCAGGCAGCTAAAACAACCACGCAGCCCTTCACTCATTCCCCATCCCCCCAGCGGGATGGGGGAGAGAATCGGAAAATAAAGGTAAAACTCATGGGTTGAGATAAAGACAGTTTAATAGGACAGAAAAGGAAGATGATAATAATAATAATGATAAAAGAATATACAAACCAAGTGATGCACAGCACAGTTGCTCACCACCTGCTGACCAATGCTCAGCTAGTTCCCGAGCCGTGGTCCCAGCCCCCCGCCAGCTTCCCCCAAGTTATATACTGAGCATGACGTCATATGGTATGGAATATCCTTTTGGTCAGCTGGGGTCAGCTGTCCTGGCTGTGGCCCCTCCCAGCTTCTGGTGCACCCCCAGCCTACTTGCTGGTGGGGCAGGATGAGAAGCTGAAAAGTCCTTGACTTGGTGTAAACATTCCCTAGTAACGACCAAACCATCAGTGTGTTACCAACATCATTCTCATCCTAAATCCCAAACACAGCACTATACCAGCTGCTAGGAAGAAAATTAACTCTATCCCAGCTGAAACCAGGACAGCCTTCCTTCCCAAAGCACCCCAAGATATGCAGGGCTGCAGGGGTGGCAGAGGATCAGCGAGGTGTTATCTGTTGTCTAACCGTGCGACGCTGGGCTGCAGAGACCCCCGGAGCTGGAGGGAAGAGGGCTCCCTGCTGCTCCCCAGCACTGCAACTCACCCCTGCAGTCCCAGGGGCTGCCTCAGCATCCATCTCACGTGCTTCTTGTTTGTAACCTGCTTTACGCTTAGCTGACTTCTCCCATAAGGGTCTCGGGAACAGAGATAGAGAGGTAGTGGTTAACACCAGTTTAGCAGTGACCTGCTGCCAATAGGCACAGCTATTAATCTCTATACACCCCACTGGGCAGCTAAGCAGAAAGTAGCTAACAAGAAGCCTGTAAAACCTGAGGAGGCCTATCTTGTTCAGTAAGGAACCCCCCAAATATATCGATAGTTTTTAATTCGCTTCTGGTTAGTACAGAATCTATAGTATCTCATCCATGCTTTAAACAGCACATCGGTTCTGGGCACAGTATGCCGCACTGCTCAGCCCGGCCGCTTCCACCTGATCCCTGGCATCGGTCTGCTGCAGGACACAAGTGCTTTTGATGTTAACTTTATTTGCTCTTAGCAAAGGGTAGCAACTCTTGGCAAAGGATCCTAAAACAGTCACCACATTAGCGAGGAAATAAAACAAACCAGAAATAACTCTTTGTTTTAATTCCAGTGTAACGTGTTGGAGCAGTTTGAGTATGCTTTGGCATGCTGAGTGGTAATGGAGATTTTTTTCTGTGTTGGTTAGTTTGAAAAATAGCGATCGATCACAGCTGAAAGAAGAACGATGTGCATCTTCCAGATCAATAGCTTTGTAGCTCATGGACAGCCTGCACAGCCCTCTGACCGTTCTGATACCTCCTTGCTCGGAATTAGTACGATGTCTTTCTCTTCGAAACATAACCAATGGGGAAAAAAAAAAAAGTGATTAGCTGCTAGTTGAAGATAAGCTTCCAAATGATGTCTCCAGAAATATAAGGAAAAAGAATAAGAAATAACTTTTTTGTGTCCAAAAAAGCAGTAATATTAATTTTTGCCAAGTTTCTTTGGAGCCTGTCGTGGTGTGCGGTTGAGTTTACCTGAGGTCGATGGGAGCCTTGCCGGTGATTTCATCATGTCTCAGTGCAGCTCTGTCATGGTAACAACTCATCTTTCCACCTCGCTTGGGGAACAAGTTGGAAATCCTGATTCCAATGCAGAGGAGCAGAGTAGCCAGCTAACCAGTCTGGCTGGGTGGTTTTGGTGTCATCTTCCCAGATTGCAGAAAGGCAGCTGAATTTGTTTTTATTTTGTTTTATTCAGCCTCCCTGAGCCAGGGTGTTGTGTTTGTCCCTGTTTTTGGGCAGCAGCTCTTGACAGTGCCAACTCACTGGGTGTGCTGAAGTCATTTTGCACAGAGGCTGAATTCCCTACGTACACAGCAATGACTTGCCAGGGCACCTGAACATGTACATGAGCTGGGCTTGGGTGCAGCACTCGCTCTGCCTGGCACTTCTCAGCAGCTCTGCCCAAGGATGTGGCTTGTGGCTGTAGCAGAGGACGGCCGCTGCTGGAGTAACCTCTCAGGCTGGCCAGGTATGCCTCCTGTGCTTCCTTCACCTGGGAGTTTTATTCAGGACTTGTAATATTTAATTATTGCCATTCCCATCAACATACACAAAGGTGCTGTATTGGGTTTGCGTGACAAGGTTTTGGTAGTGGGGGGCTACAGAGGTGGCTTCTGTGAGAAGCCGCTAGAAGCTTCCCCCATGTCCGACAGAGCCAAGGCCAGCCAGCTCCGAGATGGACCTGCTGCTGGCCAAGGCTGAGCCTGTCAGCAACAGTGGTAGTGCCTCTGGGAGAACGTAGTTAAGAAGGGGGGGGAAACCCCAAAACACCAGGAGCAATTGCAGCCAGAGAGAGGAGTGAGAACATGTGAGACAAATAACTCTGTAGACACCCAGGTCAGTGCAGAAGGAGGGGCAGGAGGTGCTCCAGACACCAGAGCAGAGATCCCCCTGCAGCCCGTGGTGAAGACCATGGTGAAGCAGGCTGTCCCTCTGCAGCCCATGGAGGTTGATGGTGGAGCAGAGATTCCACCTGCAGCCTGTGGAGGACCCCAGGCTGGAGCAGGTGGAGGCACCCAAAGGAGGCTGTGACCCTGTGGGAAGCCCAGGCTGGAGCAAGCTCCTGGCAGGACCTGTGGCCCTGTGGAGAGGAGTCCAGGCTGGAGCAGGTTTGCTGGCAGGACTTGTGACCCCGTGGGGGACCCACGCTGGAGCAGTCTGCTCCTGAAGGTCTGCACCCCGTGGGGGACTGACGCTGGAGCAGCTGGTGAGGAACTGCAGCCCGTGGGAAGGACTCATGTTGGAGAAGTTGGTGGAGGACTGTCTCCTGTGGGAGGGACCCCATGCTGGAGCAGGGGCAGAGTGTGAGGAGTCCTCCCCCTGAGGAGGAAGGAGTGGCAGAGACAACGTGTGATGAACTGACCGTAACCCCAATTCCCCGTCCCCCTGTGCCACTGAGGAGGGGAGGAGGTAGAGAAATCAGGAGGGAAGTTGAGATGGGGAAGAAGGGAGGGATTGTGGGAGATGTTTTAAGATTTGTTTTTAGATCTCATTACATCACTCTGATTTGATTGGTAATAAATTAAATTTAATTTTCCTCAAGTCAAGCCAGTTTTGCCCATGCCAGTAACTGGTGAGTGATCTCTCCCTGTCCTTATCTCAGCCCAGGAGCCTTTCCTTATATTTCCTCCCCCTGTCCAGCTGAGGAGGGGGGTGACAGAGCAGCTCTGGGGGGCACCTGGCCTCCAGCCAGGGTTAACCCACCACAGGTGCTAATCATTCTAGCTTTCCCCAAGTGTGGGGCACTGAGCACAGTCTCCTGCACTACAGCATGTATTTTTCTAATATGACATCTGTCTTGCACCAAATAATTTACCTGCATCAAATGATCATTATGCTCCTGTTTAGTATGTGAATCAGAGGACTCTTTTGGTATAAAGCACCCTAGCATTTTGGAGCATGACTCATATTGAAGGCATTAAGTTTTCAAGGAGTTAAGTGTATTCATGTGTATTTCACAATGAGGCATGTGAAAAATGGTGAGTAGGTTCCCTCTGCTGCCTTGAAAGAGGCTTGCCTTTTTATTAAACCATGGATGATCTTTACTGCCTGTCTTTCACTTAAACAAATGCATAGCTGGTAAGCTTGTTGCTGTTTTATTAGATGGCTATCTAATCTTCAACCTGTGGCTTCACAAATACGTACTTTAACATTTATATTAATTTCTACAAAATAGGAGTAGCACATAATGTAAACCAGTCAAATTGCTGGGTTTTCTAATGTCCGGGGGCCTGGAGTGCACGTGTTTTGGAAGAGTCTGAGGGACAGGGACTTCTTCAGCCTGGAGAAGAGATGGCTTTGGAGAGGGACCTTATAGCAGCCTACCCCTACCTGTGGGGAAGTTAATGAAAAGATGGAGCCAGGCTCCAAGGGACAATAGTTGCAAACAAAATATTAAAAGAAAAAAATCTCTGTGGGGATAATTAAGCATTGACAAACCATCCAGAGGGGCTCTAGGAGTTATGTCCTTGGAGGTTTTCAAGGCCCAACTTGACCAAGCCCTGTGCAACCTCATGTGAAGTCAGGGTTGGCTCTGCTTTGAGCAGGAGGCTGGAGACTTCCCAAGGTCCTATCCCACCTAAGCAACCTTATTTAGTGACATTACCGAGAAACACGGGCTTCGGAGGTGAGTGAAATGCAGCGTGGCCAGAGCTTGCACTCCCGTTGGTATTCCACTTCGGAATGGGAGTAAAGAGAGACACCACCATGATTGTGTTAAACGTGGTGTTAGTGGATAATTCTGCTGCAGGAAATGTTTCTGTGTTTGCTGCCTGCCTCATTGCATCCCGGGGGGGGCGGGCACCGGGAGGGAGGGAGCATGGGGTGGTTATCTGTGATGCAGCAAACACAGCCCTGAAGTCATCCTAGCCTTCAGTCTTGCTGTTGTCCCCCTTTCCCAAATTGATGGGCGAACACTGACAGACTGTATGACATCACCAAGATCATGTTGCAAATCCAGGTTTTGTTGGAGGAAACTGGAAAAAAAATAAGGTAAAATAAAGTCTTCTATGCTGGTTGGAGCCTGCTCACCCCAAGCATGCCGGCCCTCCAGTTGTTGGGGTGCCTCTTCCTGTGGTCAGGGGTTGGGCCATCTACGCAGGAGGGGGGGCATGGGATGGCAAGCTCGCGGCAAGCGGGCTGTGGAAGAAAGCTAGCGTCCAGTGGTCCCGGGGCCGGTGTTGGCAGCTTGGGTGGCAGCCGCGGGTCAGTCTGCATCCTCACCAGCACCTACTGGTTTTGCAGTTCCAGGGGCCAGTTTCGGCAAGCAAAGTCTGTGGAGCGCGTGGGGACCTTGTGAACGCGTCACCCCGAATGGGTGACTACGGATGATGCGTGTAATTGGAAAAGCCAGCAGCCGCAGCTCTCGCGCCCTTGGCGTCTCACTGCGCGTGAGGCTGCTGCTGGTGGGGCTGGGTGGGATGAGGGGCGCCGGCAGGTGGGGCCGTGGGGCGTGGCCGTGGGGCGTGAGGCGTGGCCGTGCGGCGGCGGGTGCCGCTAGAGGCCCCTCGAGGCGTGGGGACGGCGTGGCCGTGGGTTCGTGGGCTGCCCGGGCTGCCCTTGCCGCAGCCGCGGGCTCGCTGGGCTCCCCTCGCTCACCGGGCGGGCGGAGGGGAAAGGGTTCCGCAGTCAAATCCGTTTATAAAAAAACCCGGTTAAAATCGCCTGAGCAGAAGGGAAGAGGGAGGCGATGTGTTGCGGTTCTCTGTTTTTTGTGGGATCTCTGCCGCCGGCCCCCACGGGGTTTCCCCGGACAAGCCCCACGTGAGTCCAGCTGAGCTGATGCAGAGGCCACGGGTGTGCGTGCCACCCCGGGTGGGGAGTGAGGCAGATCCCTTTCCAAATCTGATCCACAGCTCAGCCTCGACAGATCCCGTGCTTTGCACCATTTTCTGTGGGCGCCAGTCTTTCTGCTGACACAACGAGATCGTAGACGTGCAAGCTGGAAGCGTTACCTCTGCCTTTTCAGGTCTCGATTATTTTATTCTGCTTCCGCCTGTCACGTTCTCTGGGAAATCTGTGCCACTTTAGGTGCCACTATTATTCCTTATTTTATTCTTTTTTGCCCTGTCTCTCTCTCTTCCTAGGCACGAGGGTTTTAAAGCAGAAATTACTTGGTGGTCTGAAAACTTCAGCTGCGTAAATTTATCATACAGATTGTGTTTGGCCATTGCAAAGTATATTTGACAGCACTAAGCTAAGTGGCTAAAATGCCTTGGTGATTTATAGTCCACTTAAGGCGCAAACGTAGTTATTCGTTTGCCTCATCAAAACAAAGAAGTTCACCCTTGATGAGGATAGTTCGTCACAGCTCTGCTGCCCAGAAGTAGTTTGAGATGCAGGGATGGCCGCTGAGCTCTGGGGAGGGCGCAGAGAGCAGAGCCTGGATGCTCGGTGTGTTCGGGGAAGGTGTTGCTGCGCACTTGTGCTCTCCTTGCAGCCTGGCTTGCAATAATTTCAAGAGAAAAGAAAGGGAAATACTTTTTTTTTTCCCCCCTAATGTGAATATCCCTGGATGTATTTTTACAGTTGTTGGGCGCTATCCTGTATAGTGTGTATATATATATAAAATAGCAAGCATTATGCATTTAAAACCTGTCCAATGCTGTTTTTCAAATGTAGGGTAACCCAGCAGTATTGACGTACTCCTTCACAATCAGAAGCTTTATTGACTTTTGTGCAAACATTGTTCTGGAAATTATATATATATAGTCACTTAAGAACAATCATATGTGATCAACTGATGAGAAGCATGTTTTAGAATGTTCCCCTTTTTACCTCTCCAAAATTGTATTTATTTTTAAGTTTAGAGAGACACCAAATCAGATTTTTCAACATAACGTGCATAATTTTTATAATCTCAAGTACGACAGCACTAGGAATGTAGTTTTGAGCTGAAACTTGAGCTCCCAACTTTCAGCCTCACAGTGAGACTTTGTATTTGCATTTTTAAGCTTGTAAAAACTAGGGACTCAGAAGTTCTGGCAAACCGTGCTTCAGCATGTTGCAATAACAGTTGGGCTGCAATGCCTGTCTGCACAGCTCACCACCATCTGCCTGTCTCTTCCCCTACGCTTTTTTCCCCTCTTTATATTGTTTAGATTTGAACGACTGTGTCTAAACAACAGGCTGGCTTCCTATATACAGTGTCTTCTGCTATCTTAAAATAAAAGTTTACAGAGTGGAAAAACAGCAGGAAAAATGTTTCAGAGATGAGAAAAATGGTGAAAGGGAAGCAAAGCCTTCTTGATCCATGGCTTTTAAGGGATAAAAGAAAAATATATTTCTACTAGCTCTGGTTCCTGAGGGTTTTGACACACCCTTTTCCATCTTATTCTTATGATGAGAGATCTAAGAGAGAAATTGAATTCTCATCCATCAGGGGTAGCCTGGTTGTTTCCTCCCCCATCCTAACTGCTTGGTCTTCAGCAGCTAGGTTGCTCTTCCACAGCCTTTTTTGTTCGTTTTCCTTTTTTAGGCTCCAGCTTCTGTTTCTACCATATCTCTTCCTTCAAAGCTGCTCCTCCGGCTGTTCACAGAGCCGTCTGTCCTCATTCTCCATCTCGTCCTGCTCTCTCGGACATGCAGTGCCCCATGGCTGGTTCCTACTTGTGTCCTGCGGTTGTGGACCTCGTTCCTGAGAGGGGGAATGATCCTCGGGATCCAGGGAGCAACCTGAAGGAGTCAAACCGGCATGCAGCCTTTTGCCAGCCAGCAGGTGAGCGTGCAGTGTCGAGCCAAGACATCAGGACTGAAGGGCAGGAGGTGTGATGGAGCGCAGCCAGGTTGGGGGATGAGGACTGACATTGGCCAGGTTCCTGCAGCGGTGCTGCCTCCTTGCGCTCTCCTGTGGTCCCACCCCAGGCTGCGGCACTGATGCCTGTCTGACCCTTTGGAGGCTTGTGTTAGCTTCAGCGTAGTGGGCTGAGACATCAATGTCTCTGTCCCACAGAATGAGGGGAAAAAAAGACATTTTGAGAAGTTTTTCATTGATGATCTGGCAGCAAGTCAGAGCAGACTTAGGCTGGGGCTCAGCTCTCATCTCCCAGTGATGTTTACTTTCTGAAGCACGAGGATAATAAACACAGCAAAACGTGCAAGAGAGAATGAGACAAAGAAAGTCTTCCCTCCCTTTCCATCTCTGTGTCTAGCTGTGCTTTCGTCCTGAGAGTGATCCTCTTGGACTGAAGAGGTTATAAAGGATGAGATTTCACTTCTGAGCAGCCCATGGAATAGCCCAGGGCAAGCCATTCGTAGAAGATGCTTCCCCCTTCTTAAGTGGGTCATTAACTTTTGGATCTAAATACTGCAGCAGGGAGATGAGAGAAAAACAAATGGGGAAATAGTTTCCTGAAAGGAGGAAGAAAGAGCTGTTGTTCATATTCACTCATCTGTTCAGGATATTATTAGATCTGCGTGGGAACAGCCTAACAAAAGGAGGAAGCTTGAGAGAGGCAAGCCAGGTGACAGTGATGTGCATGGGGACAGTCCTGAGGGAGCTGATGCCGTGTCATCCTTAGGCAGAGACACGGTAATATTCTTCCCAAAGGATTTCTTCCCCATTTCCCATCTCTGTCCCCTGCCCCTGGTACAGGGGAGTGGGGGGAGGAGAGGTCTTTAGAAAGAAATTCGTCAGCTTTGATTGCCACTGTGCAAGTATCAGTTGTGATGTTGCTGTTACTTTGGTGCAAGGAGCTCAAGGGAGGCATGGTGACACTGCGCCGATCCCAGGTTGCTCTCCTGGAGATCCCAAAGCGTTCACCTGCGCTGATGTGCCCTTCCAGGACGGCAGGATTGAGCCAGCGGAGCAGGGGCAGCTTTTGTTAAAGTGATGGAGGGGAAAATGCGGCTCACAGGGAGCTGGACAGATGCCCCAAACTAGGAGTCTGCGTTGCCTGCGGGGAGGAGAACGAGCTCCTGCAGGGTCTGGTTTGAAGCTTGAGACAGCTTTGCAGAATAGCAAAGGATTAGAGCTTGCTGCTTCTCTCTGTCCCCTACTGGCAGATCACTTTTGACCCCAGTCAGATTTAATTACTTCAGATAGGTAATTAACAAATGCTCTTATTCAGTAATTAGGGGCGTGTGAGACTATATTCCCGAGGAGGGGGGAAAGTTGTGGCTGAAAAGTCCAGCTGGCAGCGCTGCTTCCATCTGCCCGCAGCGTCCAGCGGTACAAGGTCTTAATACCCCCGCAGGTCTTCCCTCCCCGGGGCAGCAGCCGTGGGAGGTATTGCTGTAGGCCACTTGGATGTGATTTTGGTTTCTGTCGGGTTTTTTTCCTGGCCACCTGAAATGCAAGATTGATAAAATAGATCTTAAAGAATGATATGCAAGAAGGGCGGTTTCTTTGTGGAAATTGTGGAAATGCTGGCATTACTCTACCTGGCTGGCAAGGCTAGGGGAGGTAGGAAGTCTTGCCAACTTCTGTGGCAAGGGAACAGGGGCAGCTCGATGGTCATCTCTCCAGGCTTTTATAAAATACCAGATTTTGGATTACAGCAGCTGCATCAGGATTTAAATGCCATGTCTATTACGCTGTAGCTAAAAGGAGACAAAACATATTAATGGGTAGCAAGGTTTTGTTCCCGCTTAATCAAATTATCCTTCCTTGCTGTATCTCACTCCTGTAGATGCTTCTAATAGGTGCCGATGGATATACTGTGGCAGAAGAAAATAACATTTACGTTGCCTGTTACATTAATTTCTCTGATAAAATGAGGCTACCAGGATGACCCCTCTGACTCCTGCGATATTTTTGTAAAGAATGAAATTGAGTACTGATGTTATGATTAGTGTATTAAAAGTGTTAGGTTTGTTGCGTTAGTTGTGCTGTGCTTTGTCATGCTCTCTCTTACGCTGATTGCTAATGACAGGCTTTGGCAGGAGCTAGCCTAGGCAGTCTTTCCTGTGATGGGAACCAGATGGATGGTTTCGCTCTGGCTGCCCCTCCAATTGAACACCAGGAACGGGAGGAGGGGGAGCCCTTTTGGAGGGGGACGTTGGTGGAAAAGCAAATGAATGTCAGAGGACCAGTTCTCCTTTATCCTCCGCTTCTCTTCCCTTGAGGCTCCCTGTTTTGCAACTTTAAGCCTCACCCTTGGCTTCGACTTCTTGGCTTTCACGGGATTGTGCTGTACGCTACATTTTCATTACTGGTACAATTGATGGAAAATCACATTTTATTATGTGAAAAATGCAGTGTTCTTGACTGTCAAATCTCCATTCAGCTGGAAAAAATCCATGTGAGGCACTCTTTTATATTTCATGTATTTTGTGCATTGGTTGGAATGAAAAAATAATGAAAGCCTGTATTTTGTCAACTTTTGCATCTGTCTGACTGGCAGCGCTGACTGATTTGTTTTTTAAATGTATTTATTTCTTGCACTAAGCGCTATTATTCTCCACCCTTTCATGATAAATGCAAATAATATGTGGAATGTTGGGAAGAGATAGATGCAAATTATTCGATCCCTCCAGGTAGGTCTGCAAAGGAACTGGAAATGTGACTGCAGTGTGGAAAAGTACTGTCTTTAAACGAGCTGCAGCAGTGATAACAGGGCCACTGCTGCCTCTCTGCGTTTCAGGTTTCTGTGGACATGTCTATTCTATTTTATTTTCTTAAATGCATTTTTTTCTTCTTCTCTTTTTTCCCTTTCCTCTCCTGCTCTGAAACTTCAGATGGGATCTGGGGACTTTGAACATCTGAGGGACATCATTCTGTTCATAAATCCCTCCACCCCCAGTGGGACCGCTGCTGCTCAGGCACGATGTGCCCAAACCACCGAGGCTGTTGGGTTGGGCACTGGGAGGAAGGTAGATAGCCTTGGTGTCAGCAAGAGCAGGCAGATACCTCTATAGCTCTCCTGAGAGCCAGGCTGGTATAGTTTTTAGCATGAATCAAGCTTTCCCTTAGGGCAGAAACGTGGCTTCCTTCCCTGCACAGCCGTGCGCCAGCTGCGTTGGTACGTGGGCATGAGTCAGATGGAAGGAAGCCAGGCTGACTTGATGCTGTGAGATGCTGCAACTCTTGGGATGTCTTTGCAGCAGGACTAGCTTTTGTTCCTACCTCGCCATCGACCCTAACTGTGCTCCTGCCCAGAAGTCATCACACCACTCTGTGCTGCTGAGTGGTGGGATGTAGCTCTGGGCGTCTGGGCCGTGCTCATGAGGCAGTAACCTGGCGAGGACTGCGTGGTGTAGCTGACCAACCTGTCCTGCCTGGTCTGCTGGGGCCATCGCAGCCGCCGGGATGTACTCTGTGGTTCAGGCATACCTCTGATTCAGGATCTCCATGCAAACTGAAAACAGCGTTTTCTTTTATTACAACAACTTTTTTTTTTTTAGTGTCACAATTGTCTTTGTACCCAGATCATTATAATTGCAATTTCAAGTGAAGAGCCTGTGAAAAGAGGTGTCAGGGTGCTCCTTCTCAGCATTGTTTCATTATTGCCATTTGTAAAATTCACTCCCGATTCCAGTTAAGATTTTAACGTGACACAAATTTTCAGTTATTCTAAATACTAAAAAAGTGATGTCTTTATTTGTGCTAGATTTTCTTTCAATGCAAAGAAAGTAAACTGAGCAGTAAAGGCTTACAGAGAAAGTAGTAAAAGTAAGGGCTTGCAGTAAAATCTAGAAAATCCTTCTTTATAGCTGAGACATTGTTTATCTCTGCACTTCTTGACTCCCAACCCTGTACGTGTTAGGAGCTCTTCAGTGGGGACCATTAGGAGAACCTTGGTCTGGAGACCTTCCTGGCTGGAGGAGGGTACCTCGCTGTGCCTTTGTAGTCAGTTGGCCTCAAAATCTTTGTGAGGGTGCTGGGCTTGTGAGAACTTGCTGGCCTGGATAGTAAATGGTCAGCAACGTGTTGGTTGGGGTGAGAAGGTCTAACAGAAGAGGATCCCAGGATAAGTCGGGTCAGAAGGGACCTCAGGAGGTCTCTGGTCCAGCTCCCGCTCAGGGCAGGGCCGGCTGTGAGATCAGGCCAGGTTGCTCAGGGCTTGGTGCAGTCAGGTCTTTGAAAGCCTCCAGGGATGTGGATAGCACGGCCCTGCTGGGAAACTTGTTCCAGGACACTCTTGGTAATTTGCTGTTCATTACCACCTGGCACTTAGAGCAGTCAGAGGTGGTCAGAGGTAAATACGTGCCATCATTCTCTCGCTTTGTAGATGTTCCTGAGACTCTTGTTGTTCAGGAGGCAGCGTAAGCAATGATCCCACAAGCCTGGGACGCTTCTCCTACATGGCGCTCCCTGCCATGAGGAGGTGGATGCAAGAGATGAGGACCTGCTTTGTCCTCTTTTGGGGGCAGGTGTGGGGCAAGCAAAGCCATCCTGCCGATCGGGGGGCAAGAACCAGTCCCAACCCCTTCCCTCCCTTCCTCCCAAAGCCCCAGCTGGGGATGGAAAGCCAAGCCTCGCCGGGCAGGACGCAGCCCAGGAGGTGCCTATTGGACTCTCTGTGCATTTGCATTTTCTAATCTGCTGCCTCAAGCATTATCTTGCTTGCTCAGACAAGTCATCCAGTACATCAGGAGCGTGTGGGAAAATAACCCAGTCAGTATAACCAGAGGAAAATAAATGATTGTGTGGTTGGCCATTTGGAGCTGAACTAGCTTGGGATTTTTTTTTTTTTCTTTTCGCAACACCCTGAAAAAAAACGCAGTGTGAATGGGTGTGAAATATAAAGAGAGTTTGCTTCCTTCTTGCATAGGCATACATCCAAAAAAAAAAAGGCAAAGTAAATATCCAGGCAGCTATTCCTAAATGCTTTGGTAGGGCTTTAGAGGATCCGAAGGCTCAGTGTGTTTGACTGGTGGGACATCGGATCTTCTCCACTCAAATGAGCTTTGAATACAAGGGAAGTCTCTGGCACGGAAGAGAGGAGAAGCCGCGGTGATCACCTGGGGTGTTTCAATTGTGCTGCTCAGTCACCCAGAGCCTACTTCTCTTGATTTTCTGTTTGTATTTGAAGAGAGGACCCCAGACGTAATGTAAGTACAGAGGGGCAAACCGTGTCCTGTGTTAGGGGCAGAAATACCAGGGTGCAGTGGGTCAGATCTGCCAAGGGGCTGATGTTTGTTACCGGGGCGAGGAAAGAAGAGAGAAAGCATCCAGGCTAAGGCAGTTCTGAATTCCTGCCTATTAAAAACACGGAGTTATTTTGCTCCTGTGAGATGTAAACTGGATTTCACAGCTACTGTTTGCTGTTGCTGTTTAAGAGATGGCAGCAAAACAGAACAGGATAATGTCTTGTGCAGCAATACAAATGCCGGTGGAAATAATTTATTTGCTAATTGGTAGACATTCCTCTAATGACAGCGATCTTTAACAACAGGTTATTTGTACCATATCTAATCCTGTATTCTAGAGGTGGCTCTTTCCCCCTGTTGGGTGTTAATGCAGTTGTGTGGATTAATCACACTGTAATGCAGCTGAACAGCTCTTGTCCCTGCTTGACTCAGGGAGCAGAGGCATTTTGGCTTGATACTTGCATGAGAAAAATCACATCCAAGTTTTACAAAGTATATTTTGGAAATAAAGGATGAAGTTTAATTAAAAAACCAAACAAAACACTTTTTTTTTTTTCCAGTAAATGAGGTCATGCTGCCTGATTGCCTGGCCCATCTGTTGCTGTTCATAAGTATGTTATTTTTTTAAAGGGCAATACTAAATGGTATTATGTAGTTATCTACTTTCGTATGCCTCTTGGCTTGTCAAGCACTGTCATTATATCGACCACTGTTCTTAAAACAGGATTTTGGTTAAAATAGTATATACCTGCCATCTGGTTGAAAAATGTAAGCTTCCTACACAACTAAGTGGAGTTGTACTGCGGTATTAGGAATAGCTCGTGTTCTCTTGAAAATAGCAGCTGATGGCAGATTGCAGAAATCAGCCAGTTATCAGTTGTCATTAAGCTATTTGATATCTGACACACATGGAAAACATGCTATTTATAAGTATGCATTATGATATAGAACTATTCTTTTTTTTAATTGTCTTTTTTTTTCTTTTTTTTTTTTTCCTTGTTTAAATGTGTTGATTTGGCTGGGCTGGAAAGCAAAGTCCCCCTTAATATCCACAGACCAGATGCGCTGCAGACTGAAGGTGTGCCAGACTGCGTGTAATATTTCTGCCATCAAAAAGTGGTCCGAGAGGGGTCTTGAAATAAATTTGGTGTTCCTGTGCTATAGAACAATAGGTGTCTAAAGACAAATGTCAGCTACAAAGAGCCCAGGAAACAGAAATACGTGGAACCAACCGGTAGAAGATTGCACATCTAGAAATTGTAATGGAAAAGATGCATTTTACTTTAATATGTATTTGCATTTCAGCTGCGAGAAAAGAAATTGAGTCTTAGGATCAACTAAAGCAGAAACACTAAAGACGTAATTATTTGGTAAACCTGGGCAAGGCACCGAAGACTCTCAGAGCTATAGGCTAGTCACGAACATGAAACCTGAACGCTAACCATTAAGCAAGGATGCACGTACAATGCAGGGCAGAGGATGCTGCTGGAGAAGGCAGCGAGGCATGGTGATGCTCTGTCCTGTTCCCTTGTAACACATTTTGAGGTAAATGATGATTAGTGGATTAAGTATTATTTCTATGAGTGGAAAGATGACCAAAAAGAGTCGTCAAAATAGGATGGGGTGCTGCAAAGGCTGTTAATTTTACTCTGAGATGGTATGAGGAGGTATTATTTTCACGTGGGCTGGGGTTTAGACTGTGATTAATGTGCTTCAGCGACATTGAAATCTTATGAGCACATCCTGCAAGATTTTGGTCCAAAATGCTATAAATGATAGGTGATTATTCTTACAAGATTTTGATTACATTAAACCGCAAAGGTTTTGAGAACTATGAGGAGCTCGTTGTCTTCACTGGCAACCCCCACCATCTCTTCTCCTATATGAGGGTTGACTGGAAAATTAAGGTCTTTGTTGTTTTGGCTTCAGCATGATCTCGATCAGATTTGAATCTGTTGGGTATGGATCTGAATCCTCTTGGCTTTTCAAATGACATCTGAGACCCTGGTTTTGAAAGGTCTCCAGTAATTTTGCCTTTAAAAGTTACTTCACCCACAACCATCCATCCACGATGAAAATGCATTCAGCTTCATAATTATAAGTCTTAGGCTGTTACAGTCATCAGAGGTATGTTCTAACAGAAAATTGGGTAGCAAAGGTGTAGGTCAGAGGTTGTGGTTTGTTTTTTGTTTGTTGACTTTTCCTTGCCAGAGGAGTATTTGGAAAGCTTGTTATGGAGACTAATGACGTCTGCCTTGCTTCAGGCTTCTGGAGACCTTCTTAGGCCATCAAAGCAGCTTTGGCAATCTCAGCATTTTGGTAACATTGCAACTACCTTGACCATCAAAAGACTCGAAGCTGGTGCGGAGGGCACTCCCTGCAGAGGAAGGTTTGCAGGAATGAGTACTGTGCAGGAGTAATTTCAGCTCTCAGCACTCCTTTTCAGGTGTGTGCACACACGCCAGCTCCCTGCGCTTTTCTGGTGAGCGGGGCGTTCCCAGTGAAAAGCCTGTGGTCTGCAGGTGCTGCAGAGAAGCCTTCTGCTGGCACACAGGGAAGGCTGGCAGAGGAGGAGGGACAGAGACCCTTACAGAGCAAAAAAAATGCAGATGTTTGACAGTTCAGGGCAGTTTGGCAGAAAATATCTCTTCCTTTCCACTTCCCAGACAGCGTACAGTTGTTTGCAATTCTTAGCTGCTTATTCTCTAATTTAGTAGCTAACCACTCACCTGCCCTGGTACGCTCCTCCTCCCCTCCCAGCCACCAGCTCTCCCTGCTTGCTCACTTGCTCACCAGCCGATGGGAGCAAATTTGCTGCCCGGTTTGGTCCCCTTTGGCTCGACCTTCACAGGCCACTTCAGCTCCCCCCACCCTGGCAAAAGGTTAGTGAAATCCCATTGATATGCCTCTCTCTTCTTTGGTTTGTAACTTTTTCATTTATTCATGTTTATCTGCGCTAATACAGGTCCAGCAGACGGCTAATGAAAAAAAAAGTAGTCGAGTAATCTAAGTTTGTCTTCTGTGGGTGGGTTTGCAGAGAAAATTGGGAGGGAGAACAAGCGCTCATAGGTCAAAAGTAGCTGTGTAGGCAATTTTATTGAAGGACAGAACACAGTATGGTGTTTTACTTCTCACATTTGAGAAGAAAAAAGTGTTAAAAACACTGATTATAGTTGAAGAAAGCATTTTTAAGTGTATCAAAAACCTGTAAAGATGATCGGGGTGGAGTGTGGTAATTAGGTATGAGCGTGAGAAGCAGGCAGCATCCTGGAAGACAACGGATGTTTCTCAAAGGAGCTCAATGGTTTAGCAAGCACGTAACAAAGTTTGCCTTTCTCTGTGCTGTAGGCAGATGCCAATAACACTGGATGTGGTGGCGTGTTACTCCTAGCATCTGTATAAGGAGGTTAGGAAATGATGTAAGAACATGGTAGCAAAAAGCAGGGTTGTTTTTTTTTTCAGATGGGTTCCGAGAGTATTGCCTGTCCAAATGAATTCATTGTGTCAGGTGTAAATGTGAGAACTTACTCTCGGCAGTCCTGGACTGCTAAACTTTTCCCAATAAAAACTTGTCTTGGAATTGAGCTTTCTGGGACATCGTCCTGTTGATGTTCTCAGGTTAATTGTTCCAGGTCGATTTTTCTTATGGAAGCTTAAGTCATTTTCTCACCTTCTCAAATTCTGACCTCTTTGCGTCAGCAGGGCATCTGGTAACACCCGTATTTAGGCCACCAAATGCACTGTGTTATGAACAATTTCCTTTTTTTCCTTTTTTTTAGGTGAAGCAGGGGGTGGGGGAGAGGAAATCTAAAACTATTTTTGTTTGCAGCAGCATATAACTTGCCTTTGGCTTAGGGGAGCATCTTTCCTTTGACTTGGGAAGTTCTGCTCTTACCAAGAAAGAGCTAGAAAGTGAAAATTCTCTTGCCATGGCCTACATCCCTTGAGAAAACTTTAGGTGTGCCAGAAAAATATGTACTCTGTCTGGACCACACAGCCTTCAAAGCAGCAGCAGCCAGAACTGCTCTGGGATTGCCTAGGGAACTGTGAGACGAAGAAGAGCTTCCCAGCACCCAGCATATACCCTGAGAACCTTGCTGAAGGGCACCAGGTGATAAAAGAGTCTCTCATCATCCAGCTGGGAGATGCCCAGGAGCAATCTCCAGGCCCTGCAGTTAGTGCTGGGGAGGCAGCGCTCTCTTGTTCCTCCTTCCTCCCAGAGCAGCCACAGCCTTTCCCTATCATCTGATACTGCTCAAGAGGAGAACGCATGTGCTGAAGGTCAGGATCAAGTTTGACAGGCAACGTCCAATGTAACCTGTCTAATCTGAAGATTTTTTTAGGTATAGTTTAAGTTTTTGATGAGTGTCATGTAGTAGTTGCTGGTGCCAAGAAGTATTCTGCATATATGTTACTGAGTATATTGCACAGAAAATTAGTGTTTTGGCTTAAGATGAAAGAAGAAGAAGAAAGAAAAACTTAAATTCTGTAACCTCGGCACAAAGTACTCTTGCTGCCTCTACCACTGCTGCCACCATGAGATTAGCCTTCAGTAATGAGGCCCATCAGGGCAGCATGTTCTGGAATAATGGCTGTCCACAATGTAAGAAAGCAGATATTTAGGGCTGTACACATATAGCGTAGAGCATGCATTTGCATGTAATTAGCAGCCTTTCTGTTTTGCTTAAGTCACCTTAGGCATTTGTGTGCTAAAACCTGAAATTAAAAGCTCTGAAGGCAAGCGCTCGCAGCTTAAGAAATCACAAATTTATAATTTCTGGTACAACCTTAAGTTTTGATGTTCTCCTGCGTGTGGGTTATGATGGACAAAGACTCTTTCAGGGTATGTGTATGGACCTTGCTATCTCCGTACCAGAACGTATATGATATTTTTCTGTTTCTGTGATCACAGAAGCCCTTTGAGGGAAGGATGTGTTGCTATTGTCATTTTACAGCTGAGAGCAGGAGAGAATACATGACCACATGCTGTGTTTTTTCCCCAGGATTTCTGCTTCATACTAGCTACGCAGTAGCTATGAGGGAATATATGGTGAGGGCCACTTGAATCTGGGCTGTTATACTGGGAAGGGTGTCCTATGGCAATGTACTGGTGGCATTATTGCATTGCCTCAAGTGTTCATACATCTTCTCACCAGGTGGATATCTTTGTAAGAAGATACAGGGAGAGCTGGAATCTAACATGCTTTACCTGAAATTATGCAAGGATCCTTGTTAAACGCTTTCTTTTTGCTGTAGGGGAGACTCGTTTCATGACTGTGGTTGTGATGTGCAAAAATAATGGTTGTGAAGTACTCGTTGTGCCTGCTGAAGAGGATGGTTCTGGCATGCGGGATTCCCGTGGGCTCGGGAGGCAACGGGCCCATGTCTTTGTGATCCTGTACCGTTCTGTCTGAAAGAGAGGTATTTCTGCTCTAGGTAATATAAAGATTAACATAGAGCTTTAAAAGAACAATATGTCCTTTGGACTTTTTCATCCTGAAAATACAATTAAAATTTTTCATCGACTACAGGAAAGACGCAGGCATTCGCACGTACGACGAGTGGTGCATTACATTACCTTCTCAGGTAGCAAGCAGAAGCCCACGCAGCGCTGTCCTTGAGGACTCATTTGGGTTGCTCTTGGACCAAGGTCTTGTCTAGATTAAAGGCTCAGATTGAGTTAGGTGAGGCGCTGCAACTGCATGCATACTCTTTGGTCATGACAAACGCAAGGTTACTTGACTTATTTTAGATCTCCAGTAAAAGCCCTGGGGCTGATAGCGCGATAGTGATAACGTTCAGCTGATGCCTGGTAGCTTCGTTATGAATTGACTATTGAGAAAAAAGCAGGAGTGTCGGTGTACATGCTGCTGGGTTGGTTTCATTGTGTTGACCGCTCCCAGCTGAAGCCCGACTTCGTGTTGAAATGCAGGTTAGCTCGCTTTAAACAGGAACAGGCTGAATTCAACCAGCCAACGCAGATCTAAAGCAGACCTGCCAAATGCTTGAGGGTTGCCTGACGTGTGATGTTTCTCAGCCCTGCTTTAAATGGGTTATTTGGCATCACCATCACGTTATTCCCATAGCCCAGCAGAGATGCTGTGTGTTCAGCAGGGCTGCAAGATGGGCCGGCTGGGGCAGCTCGTGACCATGGAGCAGAGCCCCAAGCAGCTCACCTCATTTTGGATTGCCGGGGGGGGCACTCATATGAGGAGGGAGAGGTGGCAGAAGCTTTCCACCTCCTCCGCTGTGGTGCCTACCCCGCTCTTTCTTCAGATAGACCCTACTGGAGCCCATGGAGAAAACATACGGAAAACTTACTTAGGACTGGGCTGTCGGGCACGTTGCCAGCTTAGCTTATGGGTGGAAATGAAAGAACTGGAAAGGACGACTCCCTCGCTTTTCTCCGGGGGAGGGAAGCCAGCCGCAGCAAGCTGGCTGGCTGTACTTCTCTTTCCTTGCCACCGCTTTATGTAAAGGAGAAGCAAAGGAGAAGCCTCAAACTTGGCTAATTGCATGGATTCATAGGGCAGAAACCAAGCACCATGTTGATATTAGCTGTCTGCCTTGTACTTAGTCTGTGTAAGACAGAAAAAAGGAAGTATGTATCAATTCTTCCCTCTTCTCTGGAATATCTCCTTTGATTCCAGGCTAGAGCAGAAATTATCAGTTTGGGAAAACTTATTTTTTTAGAAAGAATTTTCCTACCATAACAGCTTCATGCCAGTTTTTTGTTCAAGAACAGTGTGGAGACCTTGAGAATTTCATGTTTCCTGTAAAGTAAGAGACCTTACATTTTCATGTCAGTGCATTTGTGTGACACTTCTGTTTCATGCAACATGTATGTGTGCAAATAACATCTTCTTTTATGACCTAACTTCTTGAGCACTTTTTAATCTTCATCAACTTTGTTGAATTAGATTTTGAGTAGAATGCTAATAAACTAGTTAAAATGCAGAAGCCTTGCTTCTGGAAAATATTCCTTGTTCATGAAATGGATCAGAATTCATAGTCTGCTGCGAGACAATTTCTGTTAATCTTCTTAAAGGCAGCAGATAAGATTTCAGAATCAGATTAAATATTTGTATTCCACATTAGGAGACCTCCCCGGTTCTGCCTGACAATCAATAAATCCTCTTCAGGCTCGCAGTTCCTCCAGTCTGCGTTTACCTCTCTTATGTTGTGCATCAAGGACCTTTTATAGACAGTTAATGCACATTTATTTGGAAGTTGAAAATTACATCAGAGGTTTGACCTTCCCTTATGTTTGTTTGTCTTTGTTTTGTTTCTTTTAGCCGAGAGTAGGGAGAGATGGGCACTTCCAGCTCACTTGAATTTAGCAGGAGCGGTGAGGGCAGTGTGTAGACCATGTCCCACTGAGCTGTTTAGGCGTTGTGAGTGTCTCGTGATTAAATCTCATGCTGAGGGTGCTGTACGCTCCCCCCACCCAGCCGCCCAGCGTCTCGGCTCACTCTCAGCATGAATTTCCCACTATGTAGATGTGGGAGGAGAGCTGACAGCTTGCTCGCAGACAGAATGCAGGATACTCGACGGGAAGAGAGAGTGTAAAACACATCTGCTCTAAGCTGGTACTGAAGATGTTTGCATAATTTATTAGTTAGTATTTTTAGAAAACAAGAGTAATTAAGGAAATAAATATTTGTCACACATACAATATATCGTGTTGTTTAATATCAAATGATGTCATTGTTCAGTGGTGCTTTGCCTATTACCTCTGTATGCAGCAGAGGGCACTATGTGGTGCTTAGCTTTTAAAGCGCAGCAAAATTCTGCATCTTTTTTCTTCATTGCCCAGAGAGCTGCCTTAAGAATACTTCTTGTGTGTCTCAGTTACCGTCTAGTACTTTTTTGTGTGCGTTTGTCAGATTCTTTCCATTGTGTCTTCATAAGATCTAGAGAAATGGCCCATCCAAGGGCAGTCTACATGTTTTGAAAAAAAAAAAAAAAAATCAAATGTTACACTCATTTTCTTAGTTCATCTGCAGTCATCCCTGTCATTATGACTCCTTATAAGTTTCCAGGCACAATTGTGATGAAAATGGGGAAGACCTAGACAGATCTCTCATCCTGCAATGGTGATGTAGGTGAACTCCTAGAAAAACAGGGTTAGAATTTGAAGAATTTGCCAACCTAGAGCAACCACTGCAGGATTGGAGACTGAAGTATTTTGATGATTTCTACAGGCAGGATATTTTGCACAATGCTGTAACCACTTTTCAACAGAAAAATAATCTAAAATA
Source organism: Balearica regulorum gibbericeps (assembly GCF_011004875.1). Classification (NCBI taxonomy): domain Eukaryota; kingdom Metazoa; phylum Chordata; class Aves; order Gruiformes; family Gruidae; genus Balearica; species Balearica regulorum. The sequence continues at coordinate 46,301,266 of NC_046187.1, forward strand.
ACTTTTCTGGAAGCTGTCTGATATAAAAACTGTGTGGGATGGTTCATTACAAGTTTCATAACCCTACACTAAAAAGTAGTTTATATCACTACCATCTCTTGACTACATTCAATGTGCCTGGTTCAAAAATTAACTAAAATAAGGCAAGAGTTCATTATATTTAAATGCAACACATCAGAGATGAAAACGTTCTTCATGGTAAGAGGTGAGGAGGTGAACTGTTTCTTCTCTGAAGAAGGAGCATATTGTGGTCAGCCTTTGTCATGCCTGTTTGTGCATGCAACCTTAGTTATAAACTCCAGTATTCAATAACGCCACAGCTGAATTCTTTCTATATTGAGAGCGATGCTATCCCCCCAAAATAAAACTGTTTGAAGTGCCCAGTAGCCACTATCCCATCAAATCAGGCAAGGTCAATAATGTTGTATAAATCTGTGCTAGTACATAAAGACAACATAATCATAAGCTGCAATGACATGATGCTTCAGAGGTGGGCTTGTCCAAACCTCATGAGGTTCAACAAGCACAAGGTCCTGCACACGGGTCAGGGCAATCCCAAGCACACCTACAGGCTGGGCAGAGAATGGACTGAGAGCAGCCCTGAGGAGAAGGACTTGGGGGTGTTGGGTGATTAGAAGCTCAACATGAGCCGGCAGTGTGCGCTTGCAGCCCGGAAAGCCAACCGTGTCCTGGGCTGCATCAAAAGAGGCTGCATCAAAAGAGGTCGAGGGAGGCGATTCTGCCCCCCTACTCCACTCTTGTGAGATCCCACCTGGAGTACTGCGTCCAGCTCTGGGGGTCCCAATATAAGAGAGACACTGAGTTGTTGGAGCGAGTCCAGAGGAGGGCCACAAAGATGATCAGAGGGCTGGAGCACCTCTCCTGTGAAGACAGGCTGAGAGAGTTGGGATTGTTCAGCCTGGAGAAGAGAAGGCTCCAGGGAGACCTTATAGCAGCCTTCCAGTACCTGAAGGGGCCTGCAGGAAAGCTGGGGAGAGACTGTTTATCAGGGAGTGTAGTGATAGGACAAGGGGTAATGGGTTTAAACCAAAAGAAAGTAGATTTAAATTAGATGTTAGAAAGAAATTCTTTACTGTTAGAGTGGTGAGGTACTGGAACAGGTTGCCCAGAGAGGTTTGTGGCTGCCCCCTCCCTGGAAGTGTTCAAGGCCAGGCTGGATGGGGCTTTGGTCAACCTGGTCTAGTGGAGGGTGCCCCTGCCCATGGCAGGGGGGTTGGAACTAGATGATCTTTAAGGTCCCTTCCAACCCAAACCATTCTATGATTCTATGTGATACACTTTAAAGTTGTTGCTCACACAGGCACTGCTTGTCAAGGCCAAAATAATATTTGGGGGACATTAAACCAAAGGGAGCTGGGTTCAAAAGAAAGAGGAGGTGATTCTTCATGTCAGAGGGAGTGACCTGCAAGATTTCTGGCTGGACGATGCTGTGGGTGCAAGGAGTTTACGTAGGCTGATGGGGAGACTGGGCAAGGCTTTGGCAGAGAGGTCTCATGGAGACTACTTGACAGAGGAATCACAGCAGGCGCAGCAAATCCCATGAGCTGAAAATGGCAGGGGGGACAATACATGGATTATTAGGGAGAGGTATGAATGCCACCTTATTCTTCCCTGGCTGTGCACTGCTGGCCCCTTTAGGAGGCTCAGTATTGGGCTAGATGTGTATTGGGGACTGCTGGGGCTTTTTTCTATTTCAGTGGTCTTGTAATTCAAATTTAAAAAAATGAAGCTGTTGAAAGCAGTTCTTGTGCAAATGAATCATAAATGTAAAGCAGTTTCAGGTGCCTGACAAACTGCATTCATTGCTTGGCTATCAGAATATAAATCATAGTTACAAACCCACGCCTGTGGAAGATTTCTGCTGTATTTATTCAGATGGCTTTCAAGCCTCACTGAAGAATGTGTTTCTCTAAATGTTTTCAAATGCTACCTTCTCGGGGTTTTTTTTGTTGAATAGCTTACTAAAATGGTATGAGTTGAATAATTGTGATATTAATATTTCTTCCTCCTGACCTCCCATATTCTGTCAGTTCCACTAATAGATCTTCAGTTTACAGGATGTTAGAATTCTAAGTTGAATAGTTGCTTTCTTTAATGTCTTATTCTGAGAGCCAAGGTACTTGAGCAGGTTACAAATGCTATCTGCTATTCAAATGACCAGAATATAGAATTCTGGACTAAATTAACGTGCGTTCGTTGCAGGAGTCCTGTGGCCAGAGTAGTAAGTCCAGTCTTGCCTTCTAGCAGAAAGGCAGCCAGTCCTGGCAGGGAATGATGGCTGCACGTCCCGCACTTGCTGCACCTCCGTGCAGCACAGTATCACCAGCATCAAAGGCACGGCTCAACGTCTTTGAAATGACCCTTTCATTTAGTCGCAGAGTAATCTTCCTAACCCTGCACCGACGGGTTTTACTGAGCAAGCAGAGCCCGTCTCATCGCGGCTGCGGCGCACGCAGGACTTTGCGCAGGAAGGTGAGGTGCACCAGCCTGCTGGTGGGATGTTTCTCTGCCCGAGCAGGGCTCATCTTCCCCGCGTCTGCCGGGGAGAGCCAGGAGCAGAGTGGGGTGTGGAAATGCCGGGGGGTACCAAGGTGCTGTGGATGCCTGGAGCATGCGGGCACTGGCTTCTGGTGGGGGATGCGTGCAGTAATTTTGCCAGCCTCTGGAGGAACAGCTTTACCCTTGGCTGGGTTTTGCTGCGGCCGGTTGGCCTGCCCGGGCTTGGGAGAGCGCTCAGAAGTGCACGCTCCGAGGTTTGATCTACATTGCTTTAATCATCCCAAACAAGCCAGTCCTGTCCACATGCAAATATTCAGTAAGTGCTGAACTGTGTCATCCTTTTGTCTTTCATTTAACACTTTAATATTTTTCTTGGTTTGGCAGTTGGTGTGTCTTATGAGAGTCATAAACAACCCCCTTGCTTGGAGTTGGCCCTTTCGCTTATTTGGGCATACGGTTTCAGATAAGCATCAGTATTTCAAATCCTGCTTTCGCCTTCTTTCTAGCCCTGAGCAGAAAGTGCCGGTGGTGGGACTGGTGGGATGGTCTGGAGGCACGCAGGCATGCCCGCTGGGAACGGCGCTGAGGTGGGGCAGAACGAGTTTTCAGATGGAAGCTGATCGCAGCATGAGCCTGGGGCTGGTGGGGCTTCCTCTTAGAGCTGAAAGGTTTTGGTGTGGTAATGAGTCCTGTGAGCAGTCTCCATTCTTCTTCCTACCTTAAATCGCTGCTACGTTAAAAGTACGTTCCTTTTCTCCTACACCATTCTTCCTCATGTCAAACAAAACTGTTTTATCATAAGGCTGAGCAAAAAAAAAACCAAACCAAACTTTTAATTATTTTTTCAGGGGCCATTGTACAGGTAGTTTAGCATTAAAGATAAATGAAAGATTGGGATCATTTGTATCTGTGTGTCTTCAAAAGCTACCCTGTCCTTCTATCTATGCTTGTCAGTTTAGGGCAAGCTGACATATAGCCCATGGATAATATGTGCACAAGGAACATCTTTTTGCTCTCTTGTTAGGATGCAGGGTCAGCACTAGGAGATACGAGTGCTGTTCCTAACTCTGCTCCTTGTGTGGTGCTGAGCGAGCTCCTGGGATGCTCTGGAGAGCAAGCGGTGCACTGGAGTGTTCCCCTTTTAGGAGTCTCAGTTGGAGCCTGCTGGGGACTGATTTTCTCCTCCTTTTTTTCTGGGATGCTGAAGCCCAATGAGAAGCCAGTGGCCACATTTGCAGTTGTGGGATTTTGGACTTCTGTGAAAAATAAATTTAAAAACATCTTCCTCTTCACTATGAAAAATGAGGCAAGTGAAATCACTGGACAGCTTTTAAAAATGGAAAGTACTAGACTGTGTACCTCTATGTACACATACGTCGTATGTCCCAGAGTGCTGGGAGGCTATTTCAGTTACTTGTATTCCAAGCTACAGAAATGCTGTAGGTAATATATTCTATAATTAATAGACCACACTGTCATGTAGGATTAATAAACCCCTCTGACTTGACAACTCCAGTACTTGGAAATGTTTTTTTTCTTTCTTTTCATTTTAAAATGTAGATGTGAATAGGAAAAAGATGGCTATGATTTCACATATTTAGAAAGAAGGGTTTTTTTTGCTGGTCTGGATTGAAGTTTTCATTGTATTTGCATTAATGTATGAAATTTAGTGTTCTTTCTTCATAGTAGAATGAATAAAGATGGGACAAAAAAAAAGTTACTTCCTCTGTAGACTTTATGTTCTTGCACAGATGTCAGTATTGCACATATTTATGCCTGTTAATTTTTATAGAAATAAGAGTTTCTTCTAGTTAAACTTCATGCTCCCACAGAAATTTTTCCTTTTTTTTTTTTATTAAAATAAACAGTGCAAGCAAATTCAGTTAGAAAACTAAGAGCAGTGTTGTGGGAGATGAAAAGTACATTTTGACTTTGTTTCTTCTTCACTACATACAGAAATGGAAAATGTAAGATTGTATTAGTGCTCTTAGACCATCTCAGACTATTATACGCGGGAGGCAGGGAGGAAGGGAGGAAGTCAAACGCTACAGTTAAGCAGATGGTGCTCATGAGTCTGTTTGTGTAACACTTCCTACGCTGTGGAGTGGGTGGAGGGATGGGGGGAGACTTCTCTACACTGGCACAAGGGCTCCGATGCTGCACCAGGTACGGTGCGAGGCTGCCTGGACCAGAGGTGGGATGGGTCAGAGGGGAGCGTTCCTGCTCGGAGCCCCACTTTCCCGCACCGTACCTGCTTCCTTCTTTTGGGCTTCAGTCTCCAGACTGCAGCTGTGGGACCTGCTGTACCCACGGTCCCGCTGAAGCCCGTGGGACTGCAGAGGTAGTTGTTGCAAGAGGAGTTGTTTGGAGCTCAGCAGTTTCTTCAGAGAGGCTCCCCTCTCCTTCCCCATGGCAATATACCTAGGAACGTGAAGGGGATCTGGTCCATGCATAGTGGTCTGCGAGGGCACCGATAGGCACGGCCTGCATCACATTTACGTCCTGGTAATTCAAAGAAACTACCGAAAAGTGTTGTGCTCTACTTTCAGCACTCTTACCAGTACGTAAAATTACACTGACTATTTTTTATCCTTTACTCACTTTAGTTGCAGTACAAGAACACAGTGAAACTTTTGCTAGTGGGAAAATAATGTAAAAGCTCTTTGTCCAGAAAACACGGGCTAGGAGGTGGTTGCCAGTAGCCGTAGCTGAGGGCAGTAGCACTACTGTAACTGCAGACAGAAAATATTTTCTGGTGATTTTCAGAGGGTTAGATCGCCACACAGTGACCTTTCTTTCCTGATTTTCAGCAGCTCATCTGGCAGCTGAAATATTTTAATTCCTTTCCCAACACTGTATTTATATATAATTGGATTTTATGTGCTTAGAACGGCTGCATTATTTTTCTATGCCCAGAAGATAATGAGAACAATTAAAGAGAAGATAATGAGAACAATCCTAAAGAGGGGGTGAGATGATCTAAGAAGAATCTGTGTTTTCAAGAATGGTTCGTGTGACAGGGCTTGCTGACACACAAACAGTGCCTTTTGCTTCCCAACCATGTGACGGTGGTTTCATCATGCATCATGCAGGGTTAGCACCGGGGTTGCATCCACAGGGGGTAGAGAACAGGCAGAGGTAGCAGTTCCTGAATAGTGGAAAGGGTATAGCGAATAATAACAGGCTCAGTTCCCTGCCCTGGAGGACCTCAACTACTTCTGTCCTGTCTCCAAGCCAGTGAGCAGGGCAGCTGTAACCTTGTGATCCCCTTTCAGCCAACCCTTTCCTGAGCTGCGGTGTTAGACACACCAGCCGCTTACCTCCCTGACCCTGGGAAGGGTCAACGGTGGCTTTTGTCATTGCAGGAGAACATGTGGTAATTTGAGGGTATATACTTGATCCCTTGCTGTTGTGTGTAGGTAGCGGTATGTACTGTGTATATAATATATACATAATATATAATATAGCTGCCGCTAACATAAGGAAAGTTTCTTTTTTTGCAAATATGTGAGTAAATAAACAAGTTCAGCCCACATAAGTCAGCAGACCGAGAGTGATAACTCATTGGCCATCTGCTTCTCTCTGCGACATTGTTTACCTTGCCTGCTTTTCGGATGCGAAAATGTATCACAGAGAGCTTCAGCTTGCCATCTTGAGATAATTCAGTTGTGGCAGTCATCCTTGGGAATGATGGGTGATTATGTTTTGCTTCTGACCATGAAAATCATCATAGCCAAGAAAAAGTTGACTTCCAAAAAAAGTCAAGCAAACCATGAACTCATACATGAATTATGAACATGATTTCTCCAGTTTGTCAGCATAACTATTTGTACTGGAGTCATTTATTTTTAATCTAAACCCAGTAATTACCCTTTTTGGTAAATGTGGAACCCTTGCTTGTGCAGGAATAGGTTCAAACATGGGTAAACATAATTAAGTTTCTTTAGGGGTGTTCAGTACCTGTTAACTTGCCTCCATCACCTGGGAGGTGTTCCTGCTTGTAGTACCTGTAGTAGTTTGTATTCACGTTGCTGGGTACATCTCCATAACGGACTCTAAAGCTACGCATCCTGTTTTGGAAAGGTCTTGTGCACTTCTTTCCATTAAAGGTGTGTCGTGTTACTTTTTTTTTTCTTTGAGAGAGAAAAGATAGTCTGAATGTTTTCTGTTCTTGGTTTTGACCACTGAATTTTCTCACAGTTGGTAAGCTCACGTCTCTTTTTTAAACATTATTTTATGAGTTAGAAGGTTTGAATTTCTTACCTAATTGTTCCAGGGGTGGTAGAATATTGTTATTAGAAGATGGATATGGGGAAATTTGTGTTTCTAGCCATGTCTTCTCTTGGTCTGTTTGTTATGAAATTGCCAGGCTTTGCACTGATTTTCAAGGTGTAGCAATCGGGGAGAATGCAGTTTTCTGAAGTGGTACAGATAAATAGGAGTCTGTTCAGACACCCTCTGAATCAGCTCTTACCACTTTCAAAGTGGCCTAGTCAACATCTCAACTTGCTAAAAGAGGAATCTGCATATTGTAGTCGTGTGCTGAGAGATCAGTGTTCTTGCTTGGTTTGTTGGGGTTTTTTTCTTTAAATAGGGAAAAAGTAAAATGTGTTGGAAACTTCTCTAACTGGTTACACTGAAACAAGAAGTTGAACTAAATATTTAAATGAGTTGTTGATAGCATAGTTATGAAAAAACCCCATACTTTTATAATGTTAGTGGTATATGTCTCATTAAAATTGACAAGAAGTCTTACTCATCAGAAATATGTGATTTTAAAATTAATATTGAATCATCAAAATTCTTTTGCAAATAATGGGTTACTTTAGTTGAGGACAGAGAGTACGAGCGGTTTTGTTTCATACTGAGTTTTTTTTTCCTCTTGGACAAACCAGGCTGGCTGAGTGTAGTTGATATTGCAAACAGTGTGAGTCAGGACAAGCCTAAACTGTGTCTGTGAATCATTGCTGCTGACTCCTAGGAAATTCTGTGGATCTGATCTCCTCTAACAATAAACTACCTACCTACCACAGTTCCTCTAGGGACACTTTTTTAGCTGCACACTGCCGAAGCCTAGGTGCAGGTTATAACTACTTGGAGTTCGTTCTTGCTTGTTTTATAGGGGTGAGGATTCCAACAGTCAGGCAGAGATCACTATGTACCTTGCGTTGATTCCTGCCATGAAGAGGGAGGATTGAATACAAGGAACATTTTTGCCTGTGTCCAGCAGTGCCTGTTCTCCGGCGTACTTCCAAGTCTTTATACTGCTTTGCTGGCCTAAAGCAGGGGGTCGGGGCAGGGCCTTTGTTTCGGAAGACCCCCGTCTTCTTTCAAACTGCGGAGAGCCAATACTGCCTGTGCAGCTGAATTATTGAGGCACGTTCTTCTGTGTGCTAGTCTGGCATGTTATAAAAGATGTCTGTGATCTGTAATCATAGTTTCTGTGCTTGTTTAATCATCGAGGAACATTAATGTTTCTGCTTACCCTCCTTTGCCTTTCATCCTCCTCCATCCCACCTTGCCAAAAGCATGTGATGTTCCTGAGCTTGTTATAACCTTTCAGTCCTTTTTGGTAGCTGGAACATTTCTGGGAACAGGCTTTCCCTCCTCTGAAGGTACCCAAATAATATAGTTCTGTCTAGAAGCAGAGGACAGCAGCTTGTCAAACATGCATGTAGTCACAGCAATGGCAGTTTCTGTGGGCTGGGGTACGCTAATTTGCAAATAACTTCAAACTGCAGTAGGCTGGTTCTTCAGGATCACCAGTGATTTAACCACACATTTGCTGCTGGCTGGAGCACTTGTTCCATTAACCACTTCCACTAATTAAAGGGGTTTTTAACTCTTGGTACCCTTCATAAGACTGAATTCCAAAGGCTCTTCAGCATGCGGACATCAGTGTGGCAACAGGTCATGTTCCTCCTCATCCATGCAATCTGTAAATCTGAACAGGGATGTTTCTATGGATGTCTGGTGGAGCATCTAGCCAGAAGCTAGTACGGACTGGGCTCGTGAGACCTCGCGCGACGAGCAAACCAAAGTTCTTCAAAATGAATGTAAACCTCATTTTTCATTGAATTTAACATACCCAAATGAGGAAGGAGAGGCACTGAGTGTTCAGGGTGGGGCAAGGGCCAGAAATAAAACTCCCATCACCCTGTGATGGGGAATGCAACTGGACAGGAAAACTTGATCACTGACCAACAGTTTTGAACCACAAAACTCATCGCTTCCAGCTGGGGCCTATGTCAGTGGCAGGGCACTGTTGTGTTTGCCTGCTTCCCTACCCCATAAGCAACTCTCTCATAGTTTAAGCTGACAGTACTTCTTGGCAAAGCTGGTATGCTAAACTCACTTTCTTTTTTTTTTCAGCCTACCTTGAAAATCCCATCCTCCTAAGTAATTACCTGTACTTGTTGAGAAAATTTGCAGTGGAGAAAAGGCTTGTTAGTGTATGGGATAAGAGGGGATAAAACAGGTCTTGCAATTTTCGTTCCTTTTGTGTGCACTGGAAAGCTCTTGGCAGAAAGATAGCTGGATTTCCAGTGCAGCAGGGAACCACACTGGCTTCTATTGAAATAATTGGGCAGATGCTACAGAAGATTATGCAATAAAACCTATATGTTACTTTTAAGTGGCTGGGTTTGTGATAATTGCTGTAGGACCATTTATTAGGTAAATAATTAGTCTTTCCAGATAAGAAGTGGGATACAGTATACGTTGGAGAGATTTACGAGAGCTAAAAGGTAACACGTGCATATATTAGCAGCTGTTTACAGCACTAATTTGTGTGTTTCATTTCATTCCTGAATTTTATTTCAAAAGCTTCAGACAATGCAGGATTGAGAATACGGTGGCTGAAAGCAGAGCAACTGAGAAATGTATTTGAAAAGCCTGCATATGATATCCATTCCTTTTATACAGAATATTTCCTTTATGATCTCCTCCTGCTTTGTATTTAACATTTCAAAGAACTTTGGGGGACTGTCTGTAGGCTGTGTCTTCATGAAGCCAGTAGCCAAGGATTTAAAGTATTGTCACTGCTGGCCTGAAGCTGAAAACTGCAGGTGGTTTTAATCTCAGGGGGTGTGTGTGGCGTGTTTAAACCCAACCTTTTGTGTTCAGATTAGGAGTGCAAGAGGATAGACTTAAGGGGTGTTAGTGAGAGTTTTTTCCTCTGGCAGCTCAGTAATAGCATCAGGCTTTGGAAATACTTTTTTCCAGTTCTTTGTTATTTCAGTAATTACTATGTGGTGGGTAGAAATCCATAGGGTTTGTATTTTTTTAAGTACCACAGCAATGACACGAGGATGTGGGCAATAAAAAGAAGTACTTGTTTTTATAACTTTTTACTCCTTGGACGACTGAGGGCACTTAAATGCCTTCTCGGATAGGCTATCATTTTTTTAGTCCTGGATATCTGTGTTTATTTTGTCTTGGTTCCATCAGCTGGGATAATAGTAAGATCCATCTTTGGAGAGGAAGGAAGAAAAAAACCCAACAATTTGACACTGTGTGGTGGGTTGACCCTGGCTGGGGGCCAGGTGCCCACCAGAGCCGCTCTATCACTCCCCGCATTCACTAGACAGGGGAGAAAAAGTACAACGAAAAGCTTATGGGTTGAGATAAGGACAGGGAGGGATCACTCACTGATGATCGTCACGAGCAAAACAGACTGAACTGAGAGAGGAAATTCATCTAATTTATTACTAAGCAAAACAGAGTAGAGGAATAAGAAATAAAATCAAATCTTAAAACACCTCCCCCCACCCCTACCATCTTCCCGGGCTCAACTTCACTCCCGGCTTCAACCTCCGCCCCCCCTCAGTGGCACAGGGGGACGGGGAATGGGGGTTGCAGTCGGTTCATCACACGTTGTTTCTGCCGCTTCTTCCTCCTCAGGGGGAGGACTTCTCTCATTGTTCCCCTGCTCCAGCGTGGGGTCCCTCCCACAGGAGACAGTCCTCCACCAACTTGTCTAACATGAGTCCTTCCCACAGGCTGCAGTTCCTCACCAGCTGCTCCAGCGTCAGTCCCCCACGGGGTGCAGACCTTCAGGAGCAAACTGCTCCAGCGTGGGTCCCCCACGGGGTCACAAGTCCTGCCAGCAAACCTGCTCTGGCGTGGGCTCCTTTCTCCACGGATCCACAGGTCCTGCCAGGAGCTTGCTCCAGCCTGGGCTTCCCACAGGCCACAGCCTCCTTCAGGTGCCTCCACCTGCTCTGGCCTGGGGTCCTCCATGGGCTGCAGGTGGAATCTCTACAGCCCCTCATCCTCCCTCCATGGGCTGCAGGGGGACAGCCTGCTTCACCATGGTCTTCACCACAGGCTGCAGGGGGATCTCTGCTCTGGTGTCTGGAGCACCTCCTCCCCCTCCTTCTGCACTGACCTTGGTGTCTGCAGAGTTTCTTACATCTTCTCACTCCTCTCTCTGGCTACAAAAGCTCTCCCTAACTGTTTTTCTCCTTGTTAAATATGTTATCACAGAGGCGCTGATTGGCTTGGCCTTGGCCAGCAGCGGGTCCGTCTTGGAGCCGGCTGGCATTGGCTCTATCAGACACAGGGGAAGCTTCTAGCAGCTTCTCACAGAAGCCACCCCTGTAGCCCCACCCGGTACCAAAACCTTGCCATGCAAACCCAACACACACTGGTGTCATGGTCTGACAAATCTGAAATCTGCCAGTTGTAAAGACAGATTGCCTGATCTACCTTACGCTGTCTGGGAGATGGAGAGGTTCCCAAACATCTCTCCCAGCAAGAAAAAGATCAAAGGCAAGTCACTGAGCACTTGCATGTGGAGTTTCTTGTACTTTCTGTTAGAACGCAAGAAATACTTGTCCGGAGTATTTGTCAATGCCTGGAATAGCTGGGGGTACAGAGAGAGCACTTGAAACTTTTAGGTATGGAAACATGGTGACTCCTCGCAAGAGTTTCTGAGATGAGCACCATAACTGGTAAGATTTACCACAGTTGGCTTGTGAAGGTGTTGAGTTCAGCTCAATAGTGATCAGTTTTAATAAAGACTACAGATTTTCTAGCTCTTCATTTTGTACATGATTCTTTCAAATGGAATTCTAATGCTAGGAAATTTCACTTTCATGTAAATTGTCTCACTTCAGATGTTTGCTTCTTCTGAAAAAGATCTTTTTAGATTTCCAGAAGTATTAAGTATAAGTGGTTCTCTGTGCCTCACAAAAATTCATTATAATATGAAAAGCATTTTGAAAGAAACCTTATTCTATGCCAGTGCCATTCACATGTTTTAAAGGATAGAAGTACGTTTTTGTGGTGGGAGTGAGGAGTATGCTTTTCAGAACTAGAGAGGGATTTTTTTCTTTATTTTTCCAATTTGATTTTAGTTTACTTTTCTTAATTTCACTATTTCCATTTCGTTATTGCAATGATATTCTTCTGTAATAAGGGATGTTTTCCTTCATAACATGTACATGTTTCACTTGTTCTCAGCCTTGATTCTGGTGCTGAAAAATTCACACTAGAGACTGCTTTTATATCCAGTGTGATGCTCAAGTGCTATGTTAGAAGCATTTCACTAAGGTGAGGCTTTGGGTGCTCCTCCCTTCTGTTTAGCTCCACAGAGGAGTTAAAGATCTTGCACTGACCTTCAGAAAATCTGGGAGGTAATGGCGCTCTGCTGGATTTAAGTCCCTTTTTGTATTTAAAAACAAATTAATTAATAACAAAACAACTGACAGCCACTCAGTAATATAGAAAGATATATAGAAAAAAGTAGTAGAGCTCCCTGTGATTGGTACATTTGCTTTAACAGATTGCACTGTTATGTAGGGCATCACTTAGTAAGACAAAAATTATTTTGTTTGACTAGTCCCCAGCTGAAGAATGCAACTTTCTTACAAGGTGATTGGAGAAGTTTGAGACCCAGTGCTATAAAATGTTTTTTTCTTGTTCCTCTACTAGAATACAAAAATCTCTGCACTCAGGAGAAATGCTCAGAACAGCTTCTACAGAGAGGCAAGTGCAAGTGGTGCCTGCGTAAACCTTCATCTGAACAGGGCAATGGGAAATTGTCTCTGGGTGCACACAGGTGGGTAATGTCAGAGCTTCAAAGGCCAAGGGGAGGATGGCAACAAGCCGTGGTAATCAGGAATAAGCAAGGCAGCTGTCCCAGGAATGGAGTCTTCCTTCTGACGGGCACTCCTGTGGCATCAAAAGCGACCAGAGAAGCTCCAGGGTCCCACTGAAAACCAATGACTAAAGAGTACATGGGAACAAACTGACCCTGCAACACTGTGGTCTGGTCCATAGTCCACAGAACTGCAGGCTGATAGTTTTGCATTGATTTTCCAGAAGCCTTTGGTCAGGCATGTGTTGAGTCACCTAATTTCTGCCTGCATTTACGATTCCTCTCTAGAGTTTCTTCCTGCCCAAATACTAGTATATGCCAATGAGACAGCCTCTGAATCTAAGACTATAATAAAATATCCAAGAAGTAATTGAATTAACTTTTCTGTGAGGTGATGAATCAGTGCTTTTTCACTCTTGGGTTTGTCTCTTGCTTTCATTCTTTTCAAACTGATGGATGGGAACCATACATTTTCAGTGCTAAACCACTATTTTGAAAGCCTATTTAATATAGGCAGAGCTTCATGCACATATGGAAGTAAATTCATGACAAGAAGTTGTTTACAAAGGGTGGAGTAGCCTGTTTTCGAGCCTCCCAACTTTTCTAAGGTTTTTAAGATCTCTGCCTGTTATACATGCTATATATAAAAAACTCTATAAAATATACTCAGTATATTGCACAGCTGTATAAGCAAGAATTTTGAGAGGGAGCTTAGTACTGGGTTGTTCAGCAAATGCTCTGTGGAGTTATAGCAGCTGCTGGGATTTAGTTCCCTTGGTATGCTGCTTCGGTTCTTAGGACTGCCCGTCGAGTATGTTCATTGTCCCATTTGCAAACATGCCTGTGGTGCTTTGTTCAGTTTTGTGTATGGTCAGTAATTCTTCTGGACAAGAATTTAGCATTTAAAACTAATATATGGATAAGTAATAGCCATGCAACATGCAAAAAGTGCCCACTTGCTATAGCCAATGACTTTTTTTTCTTTCTCAATGGGTTTTTCCTTTAAAGGTACTGACCTGACATGCAGAATCTGCTCGTTGTTTGTGTTGCTGCAGCACCCAGGAGCCTCACAAGAGCCCAAGGCCTGCTCATTCTAGGTGTTGTCTTTGCAATATCATGAGGTGTTACATGAGCATAAAGCAGAAACACGGGCTCTGTGGAGGAATGGGAAGAGGCGCAGAGATGTGTGAATTAGTCTTTAAAAACATAATCTGTAATGGCTTTTACTGCTGGTAGGCTTTATACTGGAAACTTAACTTCTTGCTCTCTATTTATTCAACTCCCAAAGCAGAAGGATAGGCTGTCTTTCTAACTTACAGTACAGCTGGCCCCCATATATCAGTATGTTACTTAAATACCAGGGTACTAATGATATGTGACACCAGTGGAAAACAAGAAAGTTGAGGCCAACATTTTTGCCACATCTTTTACTACTATATCCTTTGGAAGAGCAGCCAGTGAATGAATTGAGTTGCTGTAACCCCACTTCTCCGAGTTTTTGAATTCTATTATATGTGAGAGGTTTAATAAATGCTTGACTGTGTGAAAATCTGTGCGGGATTCATGGCTTGCCTCCCTCTCCAGTTAGTTTTGTGCACTGAGGAGTTACAAGCCCAGCTTCCATCCGTTTTAACTAACCCGCTTTGAGTCAGTGATAATAGGAGAGGAAAAGCATGCGTCAAAACGAAGGCTGTATCCTACAGCCTGTGTTCCTTTTGGTACGCTGGTACGTTTTTAGGTAGTCTTGGGTACCCACATTTGAAACCCTTCTGCATCAATTGTCTTCTGTGCAGAGGAAGCACAGATTCAATCAGAAGGTCTGGCATGAGACAAAACAGGGGAGCCTTTCTTCTCATAACGGAGGCAGGTTTTTCTTAAAAGTCATGCAAGTTAAAATAAATACCACAGCGCATAAGCCAGCACACAGAAAAATGAATCGGTGAGCTACAGCATGTGCGCAGCAGCAGTACTGCATTCCTGTCATCACGCATTCCCAAAGCATAACAGTGAGAGAAATATGATCCGAAACTGGTTTAATAGGTGCTGTAATTAAGCCAGGATTACTACCATAGTATAACACAACCTGATAGCGTTCTGGAGTTAGACTGAAGACTTGCTTGTGATAAGCTCGGAAACATTTACTTTTTTTTGTATTTGGAAGTTTTTTCACTTGCACCTTTGGCCTCGGGATTTTTCCTTTCTCTTTTTGGTGGAGTTTCTCAAATGCTGTCTCCAAGGAGAGAGGGTTGTCTGAGCAAGCCCAACGTCTTCCTCACCAATAAACCCGTTAAGTGAGACCGCCTTATTTTGTGACCTCGACCACAAGCATAGATTACAAGTACTTGGCTTCTCTTGTGTATTTGAGTAACAACAAGCACTAGGAGAGGTGACAAATTAATGGTTTTAGTGTCAGAAGTCTAAGGGCTGCTGTGAAAGAGGATGTGCTGCATCATGAGTTTTCTGGTTTGTTTTTGCCAGTACATCTGATTACAAAGACCTGGAAGGGAAAACTAGTACTTCCTACAGCCAAAGACAGTTGCAGCCTGTTGCCAGACCTCCTTAACCAGTAAGGGATTGCACAAAACCACCTTTTTTTAGAGTCCGAGTTCTGCACATTTGTTAGTGTAGAGACACAGGAATCCATGCATGAAAATGGTGAGTCTTTGCAGTGGACAGTTTTCCCCCTTCATGGCTTTATTAATATTAGAAATGCAAGTAATGTGTTTTCTCAGGAAGGCTATTATACGAGCTGTAGATCTAATAAAACCACATATCGCCAAGGCCTGTGATGTTATCCCTGAGTTTGGTGGTTTCCCCAGTTCTGTTTTCAGGCCACAAGATGACCCTCTGCTCCCTGTTTTACCTGGCTGCCCGTGACTGTGGCCTTCGTTAGGGCAAAGCCTCCCCTGCGTCCCAGTAATACCAACGCTATTCATAGTCTTTGTTTCTGAAGCTTGGGACCCTGAAAGGACACTTATCATAGACCTGCAGAGAGCGAAGCCACAAAGCTTTGTGCCGAGCACTTGGCGTCTTGACAGCGTTGGTTCTTCTGGTGGTGTTGGGTGCTTGTCAGACACCAGCTCAGCTGACAGTAATAAAGCGAAGCCATTTTAATTTCCTCCCTGCGAGGCAGTCCGTTGACTATGTGCAACAGGCATGGTAGCGACAGGGTAAGGGACAAACCAGGCTTTGCATGCATAGTTTGAGATGATGATTTTAGAGGTGTAGCTTGTCTTAGCAAAGAGGAGGACTGCTTTCCTCCTTGCGTGTCCTGTTATTTTGCTGGTTTTATTTGGCTTGCATGCTTATTTCATTTGAAAACCTCATGCCATCAGTCCCCAAGCCAGGCAAGCTGAGGTGGTGACACCAGCCCACCCTGCTACTGAAGCCTGCTGCTCTCCCCTACGGAAACTCGTTTGTCATGGGGAGGAAAAAAGAAGTAGCCCCAACCGAAACTTGAAATACCACATTACATGGTATTACCACATATGCACACGTGCACAAGCCTACATACATGCATGCAGAGAAATATATATACCTATAGATATATACAGCTCACCATATTGTACCCTGCTACATCTTTTTCAATTGAGGAAAAGTAAGCCTATGCAATGGAAGTTGGGACCCTTGAGTTTTAACACTATATTTGCCACTGATTTCCTACACTCTCCTGGGCCAGTAATATCCTTTTCTTTTTGCCATTTTCCATCTATAAAATGGGAACAGACCTGCTTAGCAACTAATAAGTGAGTGGTTATGAAGATCAAATGCGATAGATATCCTGAGTAATATTTGTTTTCTCACTTTTTAAAAAGGTAACACAGAAGGTTTTCAGAAGCTAAGCTTTTGAATTGCTTCTCCAAAAGCCTTTGGGCTCCCTATGAATTCGGACTGTAGGGTTGTGATTGAAAGCTTGAACACGTAAGAATCCTTTGCAATGTCCTAAGCCTCTTTTCTGAAATCCATAACGTTAAAACAGTGCCTTGGAAATGGCTACTATTATGTTGCCACTTCCTGATAAGGAATTGTTAGGTTAAAAGGGAGGCAGGATGCCTATTTTTGGTTTAGTTCAGACTTTTTTCCCTAAGATCTACATGGTCTGTTCATCCAAGCCTTACCTCTCCTTCTAGTAATTCAAGAAAAAGATGGTACCTGTTGAACTTTAATGATAAAAATAAATGTTTTATCTGGTTTTCAACAAAAAGCTTCTGAATTAATGCTTTCCTTTAGTTAAAAAAAATGCTGGGGGTGAATAAAAAACAACCCCAAAACCAACACCAAAAAGCTTTGAAACCATCTCCTTTTCCTCTTCATCAATGATAGCAAGTCATCAGATTCCCATCACTTCAGTTCCTGCTTGAAGAAGGATTTTCCCTTGTTCCCAGCAAGCTCCATCAGACTTTTTCCATATTTCTTTTTACAATTAGGCAAAACTTTACCAATGTGTCACAGGTAGGCAAAAATATTTGTAAATTAAAGCAGAATTTCCAACAGTTTCAGCCAAAGAAAATTATGATCCTCCTCACCCCTGTTGGAACAGTTGGATTCACCAGTATATTTTTATTTATGTATTTATTTATAAATTTATTTATTTTTATTTCAAACCATGCTTAGAAGGGTACTGTTCAGCAAGCAGACAGCCATTTGTAGCTGGGAACTCTTCTCTCCCTACCCTGCTCTAGCATATCCATACGAATCCAGACATTTATTTTGGGTTTTTTTTCCCAAAGCCCTCAAACTTTAGCTTTCAATTCATCTGAAGAAAATTATTTTATTTCAGTTTGGCCACCGAAGCAAAAAATCAATTACACTCACAGTTCTAGCTCTATTTCCAAAGAAAACAGCCAAAATTTAAACTTGGTCTTTAATTATATATTTGATTCATCCCAGTAACAACACTTGACTTCAAACAATGCGAGAGCAGGAGGAAACTTGCTCTGAATTCCTGTCTTCAAAGGGAAGAAGTCTTTCAGATACCATGTCAGAAAACTTTCAGCTGAAACCGAAAAAGAGAACTGTGAGAAGACTGAATACAAGGAGTTTTAGCTGACCACAGGAAAAATGTCTCAGTACCAAGAGGAGGCCTCCAAAATTGTTTTTAAACAAATCTCCCCACATTTGGGAAGGGAAATTTGACTTTGCTAAGATATATTTCTCTTTCTCTGCCTCCCCATTTTAATATGAAAATAACTTCTCATTGTTGTAGGAGCAAATTACTTGCTCAAAATTATCACACAATGAAAATGCATCCTGTTATCTGTGCCCAAAACTATAAACCAGTCTGATTAATACAATCAATAAATAGAAGATACTGTGTGTTAACCATATGGACTGTATTACTCTCATGACAATTCCTGCAATCAATTTTATCAGTTTAAATAAATTAAAACTACTTGAAAGACTTCTGTGCACTGACACCACTTTGTTAGTGCATAGCAAATTGTTCAAAAAGAATTGGGGTATGAGTGCTTTATCGGACAGTTGCAGAGCTATCCCCTGGTTTTTGATCTGGTACTTGTTAGACTAGGTCTGAAACTAGGCTCAAATATTTTTAGTTGGGAATAATTATGCAGAAAGCCAGCGTAAGGATCACTGTGGTCTTGTTTGTTCCCCCTCCCGCTCCCCGCTTTGTTCTGTCTTTCTACTTCTTGACCTCATTTTTCCTCCTCATTGCTTATTCCTATTTGTGTCTTGTCTCAGATTATGCCTCTTGTTCTCATGTCTTTTTTAATGGAACAGATTGATATCTAGGGCTGTGTCTAGACTAGGAGAAAGGTTGAGTTTAGTTCAGCTGCAGGTTGAAGTTAGCTGGCCAGATATATTCAACCACTTCTTGACAGCTGGAATTGCACAGGCATCGTTCATTCAACTTTCAGACAGCAGAATGAGAGTTTACGCTCCTGGCTAGAGTTTAATTTGCTTTTACATCTGGTAAAATGGGTAGGTTTTTTTAGGTTTTACTTAGCTATGTAGTAGTGCTAGTCAATCTATTGCAACCTCAGCCTTCAATGAGAAAAGTTGAACGATTCCAGAAGTTCTCCTTACGTTTTTTCTGGTCTGAGGGTGAAAACATGCTCTATTATAAGCTTTGCGTAGGTTGATGAGTAAATTGCTAGATGAGTAAGTTGCATGATGGAAAATATCTTATATTTTCATTAGTGGAGCTCTAGGCCATTTCTTTTGCTCATCTTATTTTTTCCCTTTGCTATCTGTGTACAAAGTATCAATGAAAAAAAGTCATTCCCTGATGGCTTTTCACACGGCTGGTTGGAGATGAGGCTGAATGAGAAAGGACCCTGTAGTATTTATTTTTCAACATTCTTGCTGGGTTTCATTCACATAATTTCTACTTGTGTGAAAAGGGTGGCTGCGTATGAAACCCTGAATGATTCTTCAGTGCATGTTGTGCCCACGGTAGCAGAGCTGGGCGAGCTGGGGTGGGTACTGAAGTGACTAACCCAAAGCAGCGCTGCAAGGCAGCAAAGGGATAACATCGCAAGGTCCGTTGGCTTTGATGTTCAATTCATTCACTGACGGTCATCCTTTTACTGGTTCACCACTACTGAAAATTTTCAGTTACTGACAAAATTAGCCCTCTGATTTTCCATGCTCTTAGAAATGTGACACAGCCCACTGTAAGAAAGGTTAAAATAATTATAAAAATGTAAATGTAAGTAATTTATTGGCAACATTTTCAAATCCCTGCATTGCAGTTGCCTCCAACGGGAAACACTGGCACCACCTGACGTCAGGCGTGCTCAGAGCTGTCTTATGGAGGACGAACTAAGTCCGTTCACACGGTTTTGGTTACCCCGAGTTTGTAAACCCCTGCTGCCCTGGCCGCCTGGCCCAGTTCAAGATGGTGCCCTGGGCGCAGACTCGCGTGCCACTGGGGTGAGAGGCTGGGTGGCCTCCTTCCCACGGGCGAGGCAGGTAGGCCACATGTCCTGGATATCCTTGTGGGGTGCAATGTTTTTTTTAATATGGTGGTGTGACTGACCAGGCCTCCCAGGGGAGAGCCAGGAAGCGGCAGATCTTCAGGCGCTGAGGGAGAAACAAGGCGCTGCTGAGGGAGGATGCGTGGGTGAACCCCGCAGGCTCCACGCAGCGGTGGCGTGGGCATACAGATCTCTCCCGGCGCCCATCCCTCCGCTATATCCGAGGTTGTCCCGGGGCGGGAGCGGTGCCCGAAGAGGCCGGCAGACGAGGCCCGCCGGGCCCTGCCGCCGTGGCCGCCCTGCCCTTCCCCTCCTTCCCGCCGCTCGGGGCGGTGCGCGCCGCTGCCCCCTCCCTATTCGGCTGCCGCGGGCGGCGCCCGGAGCCCAGCGGTGCGGGGTGCCCGGCGCTGCGCATCGCGCTCGGCGCCCCCCTCCCCGGGCACGGCACGGCCCCGGCGCTCACCCGCAAGAGCCACCGCCAGGGAGGAGGGAAAGGAGGCGGAACGGGAGGGGGCGGGCCCCCCCCGCGGTGCATGGGGCTTTGTACGCGGGTGCCTGCAAGCCGGCCCGAACCCCGGCCGGTGCCGACACGGGGGAGCGCAGAGCCCGGCGGGACCCGCAGGCCGCGCCGGGACTAGCATGAGCCCGGGCGGTGGCGCGGCGCCCGGCGCTCCAGCAGCAGCTGCTCGCGGCGCGGCGGGGCGGAGAGCGGGCGGCGGGCAGGCGGGCGGGCCGGGCAGTGACCTCCCCGGCGGCCTCGCCCCCCGCGCCGGCCGCCCCTAGCGCGGAGCCGGTGGCGGTCCAGCCCCGGGGACAGGCGGGCGGGGGTCGGGGTCAGCCACGGCGAGGCGCGACGCTGCCGGGGGCCGCGGGCCGCTGCCGGCTGCCTGAGGGGGGCGGCGGCGGCGCGGGGGTCGCGGCTGCTTCCGCCGGTCCCGCGGCCGGGAGGGGCGCCTGCGGGCCCTCCCTCCTTCTCCTCTCCTCCTCCTCCTTCTCCTCCTCCTCTTCCCGCTGCTCCTCCCGCCGCGCCGGGAGCTGCCGCCTGCCTCCCCAGCGCCGGGCGCGCCGCTGTCGGGGTCGCAACCGGCGGCCGCGGGTTTTTCCTCATTTGTTTGGGCCTTTTGTGTGGCGGCTCACAGTTGGCTAAGCACGGCCGGGCTGAATCGGGCCATTGTTCGGGACCCCCGAGCTCCCACGCTGCACGTCTCTCGTCCCCATCCCCCCCTCCTCTCCGCACCCCCCCCCCCTATTTTTTTGCCTGAGAAGCCACATAACGTGCCTTTCCTCCACGCGAATCTGGGAGCTGTAAGCCGGACCGATTGCAAATGAAGTGTAATGCATTGTGGGACGTGTGTAAAATTGGATCATTCGAGGGGAAGAAAAAAAAAAAAGGAAGGGACCTGCGGCTGGCGCCCTAGAAGAGGTAGCGGCGAGATGCGCGCAGGTTGTGCCCCGGCGGTACCCGCGCTAGGCTGATGCCAGGCAGCGCGCATCCGGCGAGCCGCAAGGCCTGACCCATGCTGCGGCGGGAGGATTAGGCTCGGGCATCCTCAGGATGAAGAAGACACGGAGTACGACCTTGCGGCGGGCCTGGCCTAGCTCCGACTTCTCCGACCGGGCCTCGGACCGTATGAGGTCCCGCAGTGAGAAGGACTACCGGCTCCACAAACACTTCCCACCAGCTTTTATTTCCCAGGCATCACGGGGCTACATGACATCAGGTTTGTAACATAATTTGTGGGTGCGAGAGAGCTTTATTGCGAGGCTGGTGCGGGATGTGTGTGTCGCTCTGGGAAGGCTGTGTCGCTGGGTACGGAGGGGAGCCTGCAACCGGGAGGATAAGTTTTTATGAATAATGCAAAAAAAAAAAAATAGCATACATCCACCATTTTGTACCTCCGCAAGATTCACAGCGGGGCCCTTGCAATATGGTGTTTACTATCTATTAGTCGAGTGAAATAAATGCACGAGAGAAACGGTCGCGCGTGTCTCTGTTGTGGAAGGGCAGATAAAAATGACTGAGCGTGCAGAGCATGGAGCCCTTTGCTCCTTTTGTGCAGAAAAGCATGCACTGGATATTTACAGCTGCCCCAAGCATTCCCCTTTTAATGCAGTTAACTCTAGTTAACTCATTGGGCTTTCATGTTTTTCCATTTTGGAAAGGAAAAGGATCACCTGTGATTGCAAATGCTCTTGCCTTGTTAAATGTTCTCTGGGTTTCAGCTGCCTATTTCTGCAATGGCAAAGCACGCTTTGGTGAAAATGACTGTAAACACATTTGCATTCGTTATTTGAGGCATAAAAGGAGACCAGACATGTGTATGTGGGGGAACACACATGTGCATGTATATTCATTCGTCTGTCGATTGCTTTCAAGGGAGGCCATAGGGAAATAATGGACACTGCACCAACATGTTTGTGCATGGGAAAGAGAGAGCGCAAACAAAACAAAAAACAGTGCAGGGAAAGGCAGGCATCGGGGAGAGGCTTGGCCTCTGATAGAGTGCTGGTGCGATTTTAGAAAGCCTCAGTACTATTAATGGAAGCTGCTCCATCCTGAAATGCACCTTAATGGCCTTGGAATTCAGACATTTCATAAACACCCGAAAGAAGACTTGGGAAAATGCTGATGGGGAGGGGGCCGGGGGCAGAAAATCCTGGAAACCTCCTTTGTTGTTCTGCTGCCTGCTTATTGTGATGATTGGACATAACGTTTCATTACTATGATGGCAAATTCCAATTTATCATGAAGGCACGTTTTCCCTCTAAGGCTCAATTTAGGTTGAGTAGGCAGATTCCTTTAAAGGAGAAAAAGAGAGAGAGGGAGAAAATGAAGGTATTTATTATGCGTTACTGAAAACATTTCAAGCCCTGTGCCCCGTTCCCCCCTATTTCTGCTGCAAAGGTTGAGCCAGAGATTGTGGTTGTTAGTTATATGCTCACTTTCCTATCTCTGGCCCGAATAAACATTTCTCTTCAGTCAGGATTGATTTCTCATGTTTTAAAAATGTCTCATGACTGTTATTTCTCTAACGCCTGAGCACAAGGGAAATAATACGCATTTTATTGAAATATCTGCCTGTGTAAGAATATTGTGCTATTTTGGCAGTAGCTGCTCTGACTTTTCCCTTTCCTGGGAAGCCACATATTGAGAGGAAATGACAAGGATAATTTATGCTTGAACAGCTGAAGAAGAGGAGAATGGTGGTGGTAGAGGGGTTGTTTTGTTTTGTTGGTGCTGCAGGACCTGAAAGCAGCTGGAAAGCCAAATCTGTCCGTACTGCGAAGATTGTTGTTGTTCTGCGTGAACATCCTGATATTCCCCCTGTAAGATACGCTGTGTCAGTTCTATTGAAGTCAGTACTTTAAGGCCTTTCTTTGAGTGTGGAAGCCTGTATTTAAAAGAGAAGGAGCTCACGTGAACGTTTTGCGCCAAGTGGTGTGCTTTTTTGCTTGTTTTTAATTCTTCAGGGAAGCAGTCTGGCTCAGGAAAGCTTTATCTTGGCAAGATTGGTACAATTCAACCAGGCGCTCAAGCACCAGCAATCTGCAGAATCAGATGTGTCACCCTGCATTTTTTTGGCAGATACCTGTGTCATTGGGGGGCGAGCAGAGATTTGTAATCTACTAGAAATGTTTTAAAGTAATATCTGGACCCCCAGAATACCGTGTTTATACATATACAGTGCAGTTATTTAAACTGCAATAATTGAAGAAGGACAAATGTCATGCTTAGTTTGAGTAATTCGCTAAAGTTGTTGGAGGGAGAATACATTGAAAATTAAAATCAACAAATGTTTGTTGTTTTTTTTTTGAAGTAACAACTTAGTAGGATTTTAGCTGGAAGTCCAATTGTTTTCTCTTGATGGATAGTTTCCACATTCATTTATTTTTAAAGGATCCTTATCCGCTGCGATCCTAAAATACTAGTTTTGGGAGGACTGGCTACTGTATTTAACACTTCTTGCTAGTTGAAGAAGACTCTCTTCCTCGCAGGAAATCTATAGGAAGTCTTCTGGCATAAAAGTTGTGGGGATCAGGAATACAAATACATTCTTTGTCACCCGGAATGTTGTAGGGGAGAAAGTGTCCTGAAACACATGGGCTTTTCAGAGGGCTGCATTCTGTTTATCCAACCATTTAACCTCATCACCATTAGCATTGTTGTGTTTCTCTTCTAATTAAATGCCGCATTGTTTGGAGTGGGGGTGGAGGGTGGGAAAAAAACCTTGGGGTTTTGCCTCAATTACTCTGCTTAGGGAAATACGAAAAAGCAGACAGTCAAACGGCCTTCAGTAAGACGCTAAAAAGCTTGAAACGTTAATATTCGAGCACGCCTGAATGAGGCATGGAGAATCGTATATACGTACTTTTCTTTCAGCAGACAGAAATAGTGAGGAATGGCGTTGTGGTCAGTGCCGTGGTGAGAAAATACAGTCTCTAAGCAGAACCCTATTTTTAATGAAGGTGCAAACCTCATGCTAGAGTGGTGAAGCACATTGGATTTTAAGCAGCCTTTTCAGTAAAACTGAGTAAGGACCACTTTGATATTTGCTCGATTAGAAGCAGCATTGGTGGCTGGAAGTCACATTTTCAGTACTTGGGGAAGAAACTGCCCGTAATTGTAGAAAATTGATGCAGATGTAATTCATCCGAAATTTAAAGATTGTTTGACAGATGAAGGGAGATGGAAGTAAGGAGGAAAAAAAGCAGTGAATTTAGAAACCCACACATTTTTACTGCTGAATAATCTCTCGATACATGCTGTTAAATCGGCTGTACTCCAGGGTTTCTTTAGGCCTCCTAGCAACCACTAGGTTCAAAGGCCATGCAAGGAGTTCATTGTTCATGTGGAATATTAATTTCCCAGTGGAGGACTGACTTGGAGAAAAAACGTTGAAAAAAAAAAACTACAACAATGTAGAGCTTTGACCTTGCATGAAAAGTGATGTTGAAAAGTTTGAATCCCATAAAATTCATACACCTTACTGAAAAAGGGGAAATATACTTGGAGTTTTTGATAGATTGCTGCTTTAATTGAAGGGGAAATAAAGAAATCATATGAAACTGCCAAGCAGGATAAAACTTACTGAAACTTAGAAAGGCTCCAAAAAATCACACAAAATAATATGTACAGCTTTTGAACTGTTGGAAGCTTCTTGGTTTTTTTTTTCATCTTCTTTTTTCCCTCTTAAATAACAAAGGCAAATCCTGGATTTTGTTTTAGCGGAGAGAGGAACTGCATCCTGTGGTTGACCCAGCCGTTAAATGTTACCAGAACTGAGTAGCACTCTGGAAAGAAGTAATTTTTTCTGCAGCCTTTCGTGAGCTATTTTAATTGAAGATCTTGGTGTTGGAGGTAATGTGTCAGTTTGAGATGGGGGTGGTGTAGGGTAACAGTCTAGCACACACAGCATGAAGGAATGTCTGAAGAGCTTTTTACAACGGTAAAAACTAATTCCAGAGCATGATTACTTGAAGGTTACCTTCTGAAAAGTTTGCAATTACTTTATTGCTCTTTGCTATAAAATTTCCTTGCAGAGGTTTCAGTGCTCCAAAGTTGAAGGGTAAAATTCAGTCTCGGGGTTGCTCTGTTGTTACTGGAGTTTGATTACCAAGTTGAAGCAGAAGGGAAAGGAGAGAAGTACGTGACACTGCCACCCAACTGATAGTATCTGTGTGCAAATTAAAATTTGTATGAGAAAAAGATAACCTTATTCTCTGTTTCAAGGATGTTTCATGGAAGGTCTAGGACTGCCTCTTCAGCTTCCTTGAACAGCAAGAAGGATCTTGGGAGTCATTTGAGCAAATTTAAGAGTCCTGAGTATTTTTCTCTTTTAAAGCTTGAACCTCTAATGAAAATTAATATTTGGAGATAACCATGCACGATCTGAAGAACTCAGGTTAATGTAATTGAGAAATGACAGATACATGCAAAGCCTTGAAGCTCATTCAGTTCTCCTGTCCCTTAATTCAGTTATCTAAAGGAATATGTTCTAGCTTGAAAGTAGCTGTATTGTAATTAATATTTAATGGAATAATCAGTATTGCATCACCTTCTTTTTCTCTCAGTGTGGTATTAAGCAACACCTTCCAATTTGTCTGCTTAACAGTAATGCGATCTCTTTGCCTCCCTGAATTCTGAGTAGTTTTAGGCTGTCTTAGACCAGATCCATTAATGGGGCAGTAAAAACTGAGAGCGTGTAGGTGTCAGTGGCTAGCAGGGCTTGCTTTGCCTCTTGGCTCCTGCTCTGTCTCGTGCTCAGCCTGTGCTGACCTGGTGAACCCCAAGTGGGTCGCTCCGTTCAGTTACTGCAGGGGCTATGCTTGCTTTATTGCTTGGGAAGGTGCTGCTCCTGGGCTCACTGTGCCTTCCAGTTCCTTTTGGCTGCTGGTGTATCTGCTTGCCTTGACAGAGAAATAGGAACTGTTACTGCAGCCTGGTTTGGGGAGAGGGTCTAAGTGTGCTCTGGCTTCAAACCACAAACTTGGTCCAAGTTCATGGACCAGTCATTTTTGCACTGTTTCTAGCTCATTTCGCTGGTTTCTTGCTGTCCTGGTTTTGGCAGGGATGGAGTTAATTTTCTTCCTAGTGGCTGGTGTAGTGCTGTGTTTTGGTTTTAGGATGAGAAGAGTCTTGGTAACACACCGACGTTTTTAGTTGCCAAGCAGTCAAGGACTTTTCAGCTTCTCATACTGCCCACCAACGAGAAGGTGCGGGGTGCACAAGAAGCTGGGAGGGGACGCAGCCAGGACAGCTGACCCAGACTGGCCAAAGGGATATTCCATACCATATGACATCATGCTCCATATATAACAGGGAGAGTGGCTTCGGAACTAGCTGAGCATCAGCTTCGGGTGGTGAGAAATTGTACCGTACATCACTTTTTTGTATATTCTTTATTATTATTATTCTTCCTTTCCTATTAAACTGCCTTTATCTCAACCCATGAGTTTTACCTTTTTTTTTTTTTTTTTTTTTTTTTTCCCTTTTTGATTGTCTCCCCCATCCCGTGGTGGGGTGGGGGGAGTGAGCAAATGGCTGCATGGCTCTTTTAGCTGCCTGCCGGATTAAGCCACGACACTTGCCTAAAAGAATATAGAAAACAGCCTTCTCTCTTCTCCTTCTGTAGAACCCTGGTTTTCACTCTTGCGGTAGCCTGTGCAGTATTAGCTGCAGTGCTGGCATACAGCACTGTGCCCGTACCTGTCTGCACACCTGGTCCTTTCCCACCAGATACCAAGATGTTTTCTGCATATCCATGCTTTTAGACCAAGCCACAGACAGTGGCCTGTGTACCAATTGTCTATTCAACTGACCAAACTGCATTTGAGTACCTGTTGTTCTTGGCTGCTGCAGCCTATGAGCAAAGGGATCCAAAGCAGCTTTTTTTCCCCAAAGTAAAATCAAAGGGGAAGGAGTATAAGAAAGAAGCAAAAGTCTGTGTGCGCGCGCCTGTCTTACCTAGACCTGTTAGGGTTTCTATCTCGTTTCAAAGCAGTCATCCCCTCAGGGCTAAGTTTCAGGTTATTTTTCTTCCCTGGCCTCTGTTGCTGCTTGCACTCAGTCCTGGTGTCCTCTCTGCTGGTCAGCTTGGACCTCTGGCCAGGTCGGGGTGCACAGAGGTGCTCCAGAATCAGGTCACCAAAGGGTGTCGTCTCACTGGCATTTGCTCAGAGGTGTCAGTCTGAATGTGAATACATATTTAGGTGTGTTTTCCAGTAATCCTGTGATTGAAGTAATTTGTTATATGGGCACTAGACGTCATGGTAGCCTACTGAAGATACAGGAAGCTCCTCTTTCAAGAGCAGACAAGGGTTCAGAACAAACACAGTACTGATTCATCACAAATAGCTCCCAGTCTTTCACAGGTGTAGAAGTTATACTCTGTCGGCAACATTTGATAAACCTGAAGGGTGTTGAATATCTTGCCATTTTGGAATTGAATAGCAGCCACATCTTTGCAAAATGCATTACTTGTCGGAGGAGGCTGAAATGTGAGGATTTTGCAGATCACCTTGGTTTAGCCCAGTGACCTGCTCAGTTGTGAGCAACAATAGGCCTTCATTTGTATGCAGGACTGTTCATCCCAGAGTAGACTACCATCTTTGTTATGTTCTTTGTACACTTGAAAGAGATATAAGTACAATTAGGTATGAAGACTAAAAAGATGCTATTTTGCTATGCACATTGTAGAAGTCCTCCAAAAATTGGGTGTTTCTCTTCTTTTGCGTGAGACTGCTCTATAAGCAGTAGCAGGTTGTAGAATATCTCTGTGAACGGCATTAAAACTGAATTGATATCCTATCACCTAAGCTCTGGGCCATGATTCAAGTAAAGCAGTGTTGAAAAAAAATTTTGGATACAATTACTCTTGGCTCGTCCTAAGCTTGCTTTTACCTGGTTGGAAGAGGCCAGACAGCATTAAAGCTGTGATCAAAAACTGTCAGCTAATTCAGAACTTGTGTAAGGATTGCTAAATAATACAGTATATGTTGTGGTGTTGTTTTTTTTTTTTTTCCTTGAAAAGCATGATACATTACATTATTTTAAATGATAAAGCTACCATTAAATGATCAAAACTGGGTATTAGACGTTTTTGGTGGAGTAGATATAAATCTGAGCCTAAAAATAAGGGTTGCCCTTTGTAAGAAGTATCTAATGAATACTTCATGCAATTCCACCTAGCTATTGGGTTTAATTTTCACCAGAAAAAGGAACACAAGTAGTAACCATTGAAGCTGAGACCTGAATGTCTGAACTTAACCAGAACACTTTCAGTTATAGGTCTTTTTTTCTAGGTAGATTAAATATGATGACAGGAAGCAGAAACGAGGGTTAAAAGCTTCTCTCAAAGTCTGTGGAAACTGTGTGCTTCTGTACTTGCCCTTGCAATAATTTTTGGTACTAAGGCCAATGGCAACCAGAGTACTTCTAGGGAAAATGCTTGAATATTGAAGCTGCAAAACTCTCCCAAACCAGGATTTGTTGCTCCCAAGTGACTGCCTGTAGCTATGAGGGGGGTATGAAAGTTTTTTATAGCTACTGGCTTGCTTTTTTTTCAGCACATTTGAGTTGGTTGCTTTACTGATGCTGTTTTATATCTCACTCTTGAATGACATATAGGTGCTGGAATTATCTTGTTCAAATAGACCATGGAGGAGAGGGGATTAAAAAAAAAAAAAAAAAAAAGAAAAGAAAAAAGGAAGACCTGGCTTCACAGGAAGCGTATTTGGGTGTGCAGCATGATGGAGTGGGTAGAGCAGTCTAGTTTAGACAGAGCCCTGGGCTCTATTGGCAGTTTTTAAGCAGTCTGCAAAAGGTAACCAAAACAAGAAAACTTGACTTCCAACAGGCTTGAATTCATTATAAAAAGGATAGCAAGTTTCCCTTTTCCTTCCTCCAAAGAGACATTGAAATCACTAGGTTTGAAAGTCAGGAGGTGAGGGAGGTGTTCCCACTTGTGTCAGTGGTCATCTTTGTTTTCCTGGGCACTTGAACTGTTTCTGCAGTTCCCTACACTTAGGTTGTAACCTGTTCGGTAGGAGAACTGTCTCCTTTATATTGTACTGTAATATTGCCAGTCACAGAAAAGGTCCTATCTCAGCCCAGAACTTGAATTGCTAACAATGGCTAAGAATGAACATCCCAACATAGATGTATTCATTCCGCAAGTGAAATCCTGCGTTCAGACCAACCTTTGAATGCCATGGTATTCATAAGAATTTTCCATCTCACCTTCCTGCAAGCTGAAAAAGAAAGCCCGTTTATAATACCAGCAGTAAATGATGTGGAATGATTGTTACTCGGTACTGTTATCTCTTCTACTTGTCAACCAGCTCCTCACAACCCAAAGATAGTTCTGTTTTTCATTAAATTGTAGATGATGTGATTCCTATAATTTTTAAAGTGTAGGAGTGGTTCTTGTTACTTCAGTGGGAAATGCTTTCTTCAGGAGATAGCTACAAATGCACAATTTATGAGAAATTTCAAGTCGTGGTGTTGGAAAAAACATATCACGATGGTTTTATTGGATTTGATAGGGTGTGAAAGAAAACAAAAGAGGAAGAATGAACATTTTATTTGAGGAACTGCTTTTAATTTGTGGACTTTTATGTGGGCCTATGATTTTTGAGGGTAGGGATGGCCTGTGTATTGCATGTGAATTTCAGGTATTGTGAAAAAGAATGAATCAGAAGTTGATCATATTTATACTAGGTCTTTTTATTTAGTGAAAGTAGCAAAATGCCTCTGCTGTCTCTCGTCTTTCAAGTCTTTAATTTTGTATTGGTCTTGTAAAGTTACTCCTAACTTTTGTTTCTCTGTAATTCGTTAAAGGTATTGGTAGCTAGGCAGCGCATTGCATGCTTTAGCTTTCAGCTGAAATGATCCAGCAGTAACTGCTTCTGTTTAGCAGTTTTTCTTTAAAAATTTGGCCAGATAGCCTAGATGAACTGTAGCCTTCTCTCTTCCTTATGCCTTATTGAGCACAGGAGTTATTTTGAAAAGTATGTCTAACATTAGAGCAGAACAGACTCCTGGACACCGATTGTCATCCTCCCAATCATGACAGAGAATGCAGCTGCAGTGTGGCTGAGATGCTGGAACTGAAGCAATTCGAGAATCTCTTCTTGAGTTTGGGTACTATCCTCAGGGTGGTACGCCTGTCCATGAAGCATCTCGCACGCCCGTTCTTGAGGTGCCGATGGCGAGTAGAAACCTGCATTTAGTGATCTCAAAACACCTTTTCCAGCTACTATTTTCTTTTCCAGCTGTATTGTTTAAAGGAAAAAAAAAGAATGGCCCTTTCTAGTGAATTTGACCTCAACGTTTTGAGGCCCAAAGAGTATAATAGACAATTCAGAAATACTTACTTAATGCGGCCTGGAAAAGGCAAAGTTCAGTGAGAAAGTTGATTTCATCATAACACAGGAAGCTGTGTTGGGAGAACCTAGATTATATAAACTGTTTTCATGCCCATTTGTGTTCTTTTAATTTCCTCCATAATTTCCTATGAATTTCCTGTTGATGACCTGTGACCTAGTTTCAGAAGATGAACTTCTGACCATGTGTGATAACATTTTAAATGCCATAAATTGGACCGTTCATCTTAGAAGCCAGTAAAGATGATGTACTAATTTTCATTGTGGTACTTAACTTTGCCTCTTGAATTTTCACAGTGTTTCAGAGCAAAGTAGCGATCTACATTTTCATAGGATGTTCTAAATTCTGCTCCCTTGAGAATTTCCATTCTTGGATCATACAGTGACTTTGTTTTACTACACATAAGCCTTAAACTAAATATTTTTTTTAATGGGGTGAAAGGGAAATATTTTTACAAGCTTTTCTTAGGATTTGTGTGCTTTTAGGTGTAAATGCTGCATGCCTGGCTGGGTGACTGGAGGGAACAAAAACTTCAGAGGAAAAGGTTTATTGGCTTTAACATTAAGTTGGAAACAGCTGCAACCCCCAGGTGTGAATTGAACATATCTGCAGCGCATCTCTTTTGAGAGAGGGAGGACAGATACCACTGGCCATGGAAAGTTCACCCAAAGGCCCAAGTGGTCCCTCAGCTTCTGGTGTCAACCTCAAGGCAAGTTTACTGACACGGAGACGGAATCTCACAGCACGGCTCGCTGCTGTTGGTCCACGTGCTGGCTTCTTCCCTTTATATATTGGTTATATTGGTTTGTGATGGAAATTATGAAAAATCTTAGGGAAATTATGGGGAGTGGTGTATATATATATGTATTCACTTAGTCAGTAGGAACATGGTATGGAAGTACTGTGAGACTAGCGCTCAGTGAAAATCATTTGGGCTTCTGTATGGGATAAGCGTCCTTCCATAGGCATTGACTTTCAGGAGTGAAATCTTGAAATCATATTTGCGTGGGATGTCTGTGTAAGAATGGATCTGGTTGGAATATTTGCACAGAACACAGAAGCAAAAAGTGGTTTTCTGCATTTTTTTCAAGCCAAGTCTAATGAAGTCTCAGTTTCTGAACAACTTTTTGGGATTTCTCTGGAAAGACATATAGCCATCTCTAAATAAAACATTTTGCAGACATTTTAAAATTATTATTTGCTAAATCATGAGGCGTTTTCCTTTGGGTCAATCTTAGGTTTGGTCTGTACAATTATTTTAATTGCAGAAATATTCTCTAATAACTATGAGTGTAAAGTTAAGGCATCTTTTAGAAACCACATTTTAAAACCCACGGTCTTAACTACCTCTTTTCACAAGAAGGTGAAGTAGCTATGTAAGGTATTGTTTATGTTAGAGACGTGCAATAATTTTTCATCAGATACATGGTCTGCCATATTGCCCTATGTAGCACAGTAAAGCGTAGTTTCTGTAAGTTTATTAAATTTTATATGTTGCAAACCTGTGCTCTCTGCATGTGTGCTAATGGCTCTTCATGAGAATGCATGCTAAGTCCTTAGTGGGAAAGGTGGGCAGATTTTTGGTTGACTGTTCAGGTAGGAAACCTTAACTTCTAGCAGTGCTGCTTCCATGTATGATGCACATATCCGTCTCCCTTGCACATGCTCTTTGCCTGCATCAGGGAATTGGAAAGGCTGAGGAGGGAATAGCTGTAAATGCTGAGTAATGCTCCCTTTTAATTGAAGTCTGCCTTTGAATAAGGGCCATAGATTGGACAGCTAGAGAAACTAGGGCAGGCTTACCAAAACCAAGGGTGGGTGCGATGGCAGCAAACAAAAAGAGGAGTCGTGGGCAGAGTTGTTCTGCCAGAGCAGGCTTGTGTTGTTGCATCCTGACCGCGAGAAGTACGCTTCCCCAGCTCACCCCGATTTCAATGTAAGTCATTTAACTCGCTGGATTTAAATCAGGACCATCGCTCCTTCACTTGCATGTCTCTGAGCTCATTTCAAAGGCTAATGAGTGATACAACTTTTTTCTGCATACCAGATGATAATCTCATTCAGTTTTGATCCCAGTGCTGATTGTTCCAAATAGAGCAGTAGGCATGCAGCAACACAGTGCACTCAGCTTTTCATGGTTTCCTTTTTCACGTCTTCAAGAAATACACTAAAGTAAAATGAAGTGTTTCACTGTAGCTTGCATTTAGATTTAAATAATAAAAAGGTAAGTTAAGAAAGTTGAGTGGAAAAAAGCTTTACCTACTTGTGTCGTCGTAGTTCATTCACAGGTTAATGGGGCGGTTGAATAGAACAATGTATTTCGAGCAGTGCTAAAGCATACAAAATGATGTCAACTGTTGGATTTTACTCATGGATTGGTGTCAAAGCAAGCTCTGTCAATGCTAGGTGTGGTCAGATTGTCTGGCAGTGCAGCTGCCCTTGGGAGCTGTCATTTATCTCTGGTAGCAAACTAGCTTCAAACCCAACTTTTCAGATCAGAGTATTTGGCCTGGGTTTTGTGTACACCTAAATGGATGTATGTATGGCATCGCTGTGCATAACATTAGGAGGCCTGTTTTATTATGGGTTTAAGCTGAAGGAGGGTTGATTTAGATTAGATGTTAGAAAGAAATTCTTTACTGTTAGAGTGGTGAGGCACTGGCACAGGTTGCCCAGAGAGGTTGTGGCTGCCCCCTCCCTGGAAGTGTTCAAGATGAGGTTGGATGGGGCTTTGGGCAACGTGGTCTAGTGGAGGGCGTCCCTGCCCATGGCAGGGAGGTTGGAACTAGATGATCTTTAAGGTCCCTTCCAACCCAAACCATTCTATGATTCTATGATTATGGGGGACCAGCAAGGAGAAAAAAACAACATGTCAAACCCACTCTGGTATACATTGCCGTGCAATGACAGTTTTAGATGGTGGTTTTCCAGCAAGAGCTGGTAGGAGTATGGAAAATTTTCCTTTTTTTACCACAAGCAAGGTCATGAGAGTGGCTGTGCCAGTTAAGACCCAAGTCTGTCTTGCCCACTGTGCTGTGTCCAGCTGTGACCCCAAAGAGGTGCCCAGGGAAGAGTAGGAAGAGAGCAAGTGGCGTGGTACTTCCCCAGCGTGCTTCCCTGCCTCCACCCGTTTCAGGCAATAGGGTTTGGTTAGTAATCCTCACCCGGTTTCTCCTGCAGGTATACTCTGTGGTACCTGTGGGAATATTAGGGGAGTGACAACTCTCGCCTTGTATACGAGGAGCTGCCCTGTGGCAGCCCTGGGTTGTGTGCATTATCAGTACTAAACTTGAATCTCACGGTGTCCTGTTTTGCAGTATTTCTCGCTAATGAGGAATATACGCACATGTGAAGAAGGTTTTGAGGTATTTTTCGTGGTGGGAGAGCAGCAGATCAGCTGCTTTTAGGTCAAGAGGCAACATTTATCCCCTCTCTCCACATACAACACACACAAATTGCAGATTCCTGTAACTGGGATATGAATAGTATTCACGTCATAACACATTCTCTATTTACATAAAATAGATTGTGAGGTCATAAAAGAGGCGTTTGTTAATTATTTCTGTGATTCCACTTACTCCTTCTTTCAGTTAGTTTTATTCCCTTAGTTCCTCCCTTTCCTTTCCCTCTGAATCCTGGGCATTGTGAGCCGTCTCATCTCGAAGGTGACACATGTCTAGATGAAAGGCTTGCATTAAGCAGGAGTTTCTTGTTATATCAACTCTTGACATTCCAAAAATGTCAACTCCTGATTCATGTTGCAAGCAGGATCTGGTGCCAAGATGTTACTCGTTTCCAAGTCTTCCACTTATTAATGAGGCAGAACTGCTGTTTCAAGATAGAGTTGTTCTGAGAAGGTACCGCAGAAGTGGATCCTAACGTTTCATGTCTCCAAGGTATCCCCTTTCCTTATTTTGAAGGCGTTGTCTTGCTCACGAGAATAATCTTGGGTGGGAGGTAATTGTTCAGCTATTAGCTAAAGACCGTAACTTTTCATCATGGCTTCCTGAGCTTGTGACATATTGGATGTCTCACTGAAAGTGCTAGTTTTCACAGGAGCCAAGCGTTCAGCGTCTCTGAAGGCTGGTAAATTGGGCAGTGCAGGTTTTAAAATCCACGGACCTGGATTTGCATCTGGGCCTGAGCTGACCGACCCCATCCGTGTGCTTGGCAAATGGACTGCCTTTGAAAACGGTAACAGGGCACAGAGCTGAATACCTGTCCGGATGCTCTTTCTGCGGAGCTGCCTGAAGCATCCATCAAACTTATGTCCCAAGCTCTGTCAATTCATAGACCAGCATCACAGAAATGTGTTTTCTGAAATAGATTTCAGGTGTGTTGTGTAAATGTGGATGGAGACAACTGTGTGTGGTGATGGTTCCAGTGATGCTCTGTGTGTGCACTGCCCGTGGTCCAGCCCTCCCAAGGGACGCCGTCTGCACGCTCAGTGGCGCTCATGGGAATCATCTTTTTGCTGTGTATGCGCAAAATAGCTTTACTGTGCGTGCTGAGTGGTATAATATCTTTATATAGGTTATACATAATTTTACCTTGTATTTATGTTCTTTTTAAGACTGCTCTCTTTAATCTTCACCCTTCTGCTGACATTTTTATATTCTACTTGTTAATATAGCATCAGAGCACATCCCTTTAATATATTCTATTTGGGGAGACTATATTGTATACCAACGTGAGTGTATTTTGTTTATGCTTTGTGTACATCCGCAGGTGTTTTAATTCAGATGTGCATGCTGTTAGTAATTGCAATTAATGTTGCAGATGTGTTTCCTAGCAAGACTAAAATATAAACATTGGAACAACAATGCAAATGGTAGCAAACATAGGATGCAAAACAGTAAAAATGATAAAAAAGTGATGAAATTTTAGTAATAGACTTGAGTTTAAAAAAAATTAAGAATTCTCTCTCAGCGATCTTTGAATTGGTCACTTTTTGGTTCATCTGCAGAAGTGTTGTTAGCCACCGTTATAGCACTGAGATTCTCACAGGACATCGATTTTTTTAAAATTTTTTTTTTTTTGGTCCACTTCAGTCCTTGATCTAATCTAACCATTTAGTGGGTGCTTAATCAGAGTAACTCCAAAGTAGATGATTTTACAGTCTGAAGTTACTATTACATGTTTAAAAAATTAGCATTTTAAATTCTAGTGCACAATAAGAACATATCAAATGTTCTTTACAGATTCTAAAGCCTTTATTTTGTGAACTTTTGAAAAAAGTGTGTACTTTTAATCTGTATAAGCTAATCTAGAGGCAACAGCAAAGGTCAAATGTTAAATGTTTCATTTGTCTTCTCTAATTGTAGGATTATTGAAAATGACCTGATAGGCTATGGGGTCAGATTCTTCTTTGTATGCCAGTGCAATTCTATTGATTTTTAACTGAGTTGTTACTAGTTTATTGTAGTGTGATAGTGAAAGCAAAGCCATTGCTGGCAAAAGGAGAATAATTTCTCTAGATGGAGAGCTAGGCAACAAAATTGGACTTCACTTGATGACAGTCAGGGAAGACCAAGGATCATTTGCAGTATGGAAATCAGCACTCTTCAGTCCTCCGTTCATTAGTGGTGCTGGTTAATTCCTAATTGTCTGATTTAAAGGGGGATATTCACACTCACATTGAGTAATACCATATGTTTGCAGTAGTGCCATTGAAATGTATGGTGCTACTGCTGTGACAGCAGTGAGTTCAGTCTGGTCTTGCACGTGCATGGAGGCTGGTGATCCCTGCTTGCGCAAGGAGTGAAAGTGGACCTAGAGCTCTTGGTGCTTAGGTGGAGGTGAAGGAGAAGACGCTGGGGCATTTATGTCAAATGCACACAGGTGAGGGAAAGGGAAGAACTGGAGCTTAAAACGGTTATTGCTGAGTATTACTTGCAGGTAATCCTAAAATCAGGGCAGGGTGCCAGATTCTGTGGTAAGATGTCATGCCTTGCTGAAACATGCTATGGTGTGACACCACAGTTCACCTTTCCCTCCCGTGATCCTGAGCTGTACCTTGCTGTCATTGTGAAATGTTTATCGATGTTCCATCATGAAACCAAACCCTCAGAAAAGTCTATAAACAGGTCTCTAAGAAATACATGGGTGCCCTAACTTCAGCGTATTTAATTTACTTAATAGTTACCTACTCCTGGTAGGTAAACCCAAAGCATTTTATTAAAAGGGAAAGGTTTGCCTTGTCAATCCCAATTTCAGAGCTCTTCATGAGCAAATTCTTTTAACATTTCGACCCTGGCTTTTGAGCAGTGACAAGGAATGAGCTGGGTGACTGCTGCAATCCGGTAAGGCTATCCTCTCTGTTGCAAAGCATAACCACCTCATCGGTACTTTAGGGTAAGATAATTTATTTAATTCAGCATCAAGGGCAACCCTGGATGTGTAAATATGAAAAGAATGGGCCACAAATAAAGTTGGAACATTCAGCAGTGTTTCACAACTCTGAAACAAAATACATGAAGTGCAGTGTTAGCAAATGTTTATATAAAACATGCTACAGTATTACATTGAACAATTATACCTCTTATCTCAGGCACTTATCTCTAGCTAAAGCCAAGTGGCTTGCAGGTTTAAATTGCTCAGTATTTTTGAAGTCAGTGTGGTAATGAAATATGCTAAGCAGCTGGGTTTTATGTGTGAGCATTTTGGGTATTTTTCTTGGCCTGCCTACTTTTATCTTTGAAGACACAAAACTAATGTAGTCAGAAGGAAAAGGCCAAAGTCTAATGAGCTTAATTGCAAAGAGCTGATGTTTGTAGTTGCATTTAAACCTTCTCTTTAGCATTTGCATCTCAATTTCACCATTTCTGAAACTCTTTTGTATAGAAATATTTATATTATATGAGGGTAAATTCTACGCCTTCCTCCTGTCACCTCTTTCACAGTCACACAGTGACAGCAGGGCTGCTGTTCCCATGGTCAGGGGCAGAGTGGTGGGACTGAGACCCCTTACACAAGGAGCTAATGGCTCGCCACCAAGCCTGCCTGACCAAGCATTTGTGAATGGATGGGAATAGTGTAAACTAATTTGTTGGATGTCTCATGGCTCCTGCTGTGTTGTATACTTGTAAAAGCGGCCTGAAACCAGCTCAGAGGAGCAGTGAGAATGCATCGAGGCATGGCTTGTTTTTAGAGATCTAGAAATCATAGTTATGCTCAGATCTTTCTTGGTACATGTGGGTTTGTTGTATTGGTTTTGTGCTGTGAAGAGCAAAAGGCATAACCTGCTTTTGTAGCTTGTGTTCAGGTAAGAAGTTCATGTTTGCCTATAGTTTAAAATGGCAGATTTTTTTTTTTTTCTCTTTTAGTGTGTGAACCACAAAAGTTGGGATCTTGTGTTGCTTGCCCTTACCTCTGTAATTATAGAGGACAATATCATCTCGTTTGCAATGATGTCTCCACTGTGATTGCAGCTATAGTTTACATGGAGGAATAACATTAGGGAGCAAATTAATATTGGATTTATAGCTTTTCTTAGGATAGTTCCTCAGACAAGACCAGCCAGCTCTTCGTGTGACATTAGCAAATGCTCTGTGGTTCACCAGTAGAGCAAACCTTGGAAATACTGCAGTCTGGCTTTGGAGGTCAAAGGTGGGATGTGCTTTCTGGTAGTTCTCAAAGCATCAGCAGTATGGAACAAGTGGAGATGTGTTTTTTATGGGCTTAACGGTAAGCATGCATGCTTTTAAGTGGTTTCTTTTTGATTTCAAATCTAGCACTCCTGAAGTTCCTATGCTTCTCATCTTGACTAATCAAAGGTTATCTTTTTTTCCCTTCCATTACTTCTCACTCTCTTCACTCTTTGCTTTCACTCCCCACATTGCAGTTGGGAATAAGTAGAAAGTTCAGTGTCAGAATTCCTAAATTTTACTGGGACCAGTAAAGCCAAAGAAGCAAGTGCTTCTTTGTAGCCAGAGAGACAGGGAACCCAGCAACTTGGTATTTAAGTGCTGGTTCTTAGCTTCTTAATGCTGCTTTCCACGTTTAGCACTACTTTGCCAGGTTCCAGGTTGTGATTTTTTTACTACCCTTCTCGCCTTGCCTCTCCAGGCATTGGTCAAATGGACCTCAGGTCCAATAGGCCATTTTAGAAATTTTGTTCATGCCCTTGGCTCTCGAGAGAAACA
This sequence comes from Balearica regulorum gibbericeps, assembly GCF_011004875.1. Lineage (NCBI taxonomy): Eukaryota > Metazoa > Chordata > Aves > Gruiformes > Gruidae > Balearica > Balearica regulorum. Next base: position 46,339,855 of record NC_046187.1, read on the forward strand.
GCTTCGCATCAGCTTTACAAAGGGGAGCTGAGTCTGCCTGGAAGGAGCTGAGTTATGTTACTCAGGGGAGCAGCCAGACAAGTGAGAGTGGACGAGTAGCTCAGGAACCCTGAAGCCGAAAGTACTGACATGTGAAGGGATTTTTAAGCTGTATTTTTGCAGGATTTACAGTCTTTTTTTTTTTTTTTCTCCTGAAAATGTCACTTCCTCACACTGAGGAAATGAGTTGTATTTCAAAGATCATGTCACCAAGAGAAAGACTGTGTTTTTATTTATTTCCTTTATTGATATCTTAAAGTGTCCTCTAAAACACCTTGAAACATCTCAGGACCGTTGGTGTCCTGACAGTGAATGGCTCTATTCTGAGTTATTTTGAAAATAAAGCTTTTACCTCTTCCTGTGCCAGCAACTTTCAGATGTGACATTTGTAGGAAGTTTGACCTGTAAAATGTCAGCAAGTATGAGGAGAGTCTCAGAAAACCAGGTTAAGCCACTGATTCTGAGCTCCCAGCACATCTGCTTTATCTCTGGTTCTCTCAGATGAGATCTCATCTGTGCAGCAGTGAGACATTTTTGCTCCTCACTTTCACCCCGAGACCTTCCTGCCTTACTTTCACACTCACCTCTTCTGGGATCTCTGCCCCCAAGTGGTGACCCTGCTTTCTGGAAAGGTCCATTCCCACAACTTTGCTTTCTGCTATATCATGTAGGCAGAGCTTGAAGTACGAGGCTTTGAAGGTTTCAGGAAGAAAGACTGAGTTTGTTTTTACCGGGGAATCAAAACAGAACTCTGACTAATCAACATAAGCAAGGTATCAAGACCTGTTGGATTTTGGGGTACAAGCAATTGCTCTTTAAGTTACGTTGAATATTACAATACTGTATTTGGAGAGAGAATTTTTATGACTTTTTATTACTAAGTGGTGGGTATATATGTGTTGTCTCTATATGGATACATTTGCTTGTGCCCAAAAGTAGCAATACTTCCCTCACATTAGTCAGGATGTTTTACTGGGATCTGGACCATGCATTCAGGCCAAGCTTAATGCAAATTGGAGCATCTTATCAGTAAAAATGCAACAAGAAGTTTTAGCAAATTGGATACAGTTTTAGTTTCTCTTGCTACCGTTTTATTAAAAACCAACTTAATTTAAAGATCAAAACCAAATGTTGTGCACTGATCATTGGCATGGCTCATTTTGTTATTTGTAGGTAAGTTGTTTTGTTGTTTGTGCTGATCTCTGAAGCCTTAGGCCTTGGGGAGAGATAAAGTAATCATGTTTATTTTTTGCATGAGCAATGTGATATTTTGGCTTCCAAGATGACAGTACTGTGTTGAAGTAACAGTTTAAAACTAGAGGCAAATGCATGCTTGTTGTGTAAAAGTCACTAGCTGACAACTTTAGTAAAATGATCTTGAATTTGTTGACCTAACTTTATATAGCAGGTAGCAAAGAAACTTCATCCCAGAAGTATAAATTGAGGTATTAAATGATCTGGGATGCTACCTTTCACCCATTCTTAAGCCATTCATTAAAAATAAGGAGAAAAAAGAAACTAAGAGTTAAGGTTGAAATACTCTGACTTTCAGTGTAGTCATTCTTCTGCGCAAAAAAATTTTTTTTAAATATTTCATGGCTCACTTATGTTCCACTTATGTTCCAGTGGCAAGAGCACTTGTTCTAATTCGGAGCATTCAGGATTTTAAAGTAGTTTAGTCAGACTTTTATATTTGAACTAAAATAAATAGGCATATGGCAAGTGGAAGAACATATAATCACTCTGCTGCCTCAAAATTCTTTGGAGGTCAAGAATTTGAAAACAGGAACCTATAGTGTGGCTTGTGAACACAATAGGAACAGCTGGTGTTGAGCACTTTTGAAAATGAGGTCACTTTATTCTTGGTTGAAATGTGCAAAATGGGTCATCTGGGCATAGGCTTAAGACAAAGGCTAAGCATGTGGCCATTTATAACCAAGTTGTCCACATTTCCAGAACTAGTTGGTTAAAAGGATTCAGTTAAACAAGGAAACACTGGGATAGGTCTGCATTTTCCCCAACTTTTGGAAGCATAGCTCCCACTGGGAAAATAAATCTCTGCCATATATTTCCAAAGATCTGCTCATCCTAAGGATTACATCATCCATATTTTCCACAGTCACCCCTCCCTCCTGTGCCTTTCTGCTCATCCTTCACATAACCTACTTTAGGAAACACTGCTCTATTGTACAGTCCTTGGGAACGCTGGCTCTCCACCAGTCTCAGCCCTGGGACTTCCCTGGCCCTGCCAGCAAAACAAGGGAGAAAATCCCAAACGTGCACAAAACATCAGCAAAATCTAAAGATGCTTTAGGAAAGATAACAAGAACTCTATTTAGATTTGACTGTTGAGTTTTCATTATAAATATTCTATTCAAAATATACATAAGTTGATAGCATTAAGGCCCAGATTCTGCACTTTTGATTAACTGAACTGCTGTTGCTTACACATCCAAGGTGATGGTACGAGTCACAGGATACAGGTATATCAGAGTTTGCAAATTTGAGACCCAAGATTGATCGCTGTTGGCTGTTGCATGATGTGCATCAGAAGTTTAGCATGAGAACTGATACATATTTTCAATAGGAGTGTGCAGGTCTTGGATTCCAGACCCTGCCTCCAGTCATCCCAGTAGCCTCTACAAATTGGCATCCAACTGAACACCTAGAGGGTCAAGATCATAGGAAAATTCAGATTGGAAGGGATCTCAAGTGATTATATTCCAACCTCTTCTTCACTTATACAAGCTGTTCCTCTCAAGTGAATTTGAATATTTGTGCACAAACAATGCTTTTTAAATTAAATTCTGTTAATTTAGTTGGGGAATAGTACATGCAAATCACGCTGGCCTTAAGTAAAAGCTTGAACCCCATGCTAAAATAACCTGCACCCCTAATTCAAGGACTACCCGTTTTTGTCATTAATGATCTTACCTAGAAGTGTATTTTGTTTATCTGGCACTGTTTTATGCCATTTCTTGCTTTAATTGCAAAAATACCGGTTTTGTTGATGACATAATACTTCTGTGTTGTTGTTCTTATTTTTTGTGCAGTTTTGTGTCCAGTTGATGGAATAACCCAAGAATGTGACGTTACCAAGAATAAACAAAGCAGAAAGAAAAAAAAAAAGTGTTCTCAAATACTGTGCATTTTGCCTCCTGAAGTGGACCTGTGCTAGAATTAGCCAGGGCTGCATCTCATAGCTAGCACCAGATTTCAAATGTGCCTATGAGAATGGTTCTCGTTATTTTATTATTATTGTAAATATAATTTGCTGAGGGAGGCTTGGTGATTGCCTTCATACAAGTAAGGTAATTTGCCAGTCTAAACCAAGCTTATATTTTGGCTAGTTTTTCACAAGAGCTGTCAAAAAGAACATGAAGGAAGAAGACAAAGTGGTGATAGCAGCAGTACAATGAATTCTGGACTGGAAAAGCAGAATATAAGGAGGCAGTTCCGTGGTTGGCAAAGTGCAGCCAGGGCTGAGCCGCGATACCAGCACACATCATCACAGAACAAAGTGTTGCTTGTATGACATGTTTGGTTTTGAGAAGTGTTTCTTTTCCATCGAAGAAACTTTCATTGAACTCATATATATGATGTGATAAGTATTCAGTGGCAGCTAAGTAGTTAATATGAAGATGGATAATGGGTGGGTTTTTTTCCTCTCTGCCACAAGAGAAATATCTTGGATATCTTTCAGCAGTCAGAAATACTATCTTGTGATACCACATGGCTTTACTACTTTCAGTTTCACCGGCAGAGGAAAGCACTTAAAAAGCGAAGCGTAAGATTCCCACAGTGTCTGTTTCCAAGGTTTGCCTTGGATGAATTGCTGCACTGAAGAGTGATTAATCACTAGCCAGGAGATGGAACAAGGGTGGCTGGCATAGCAGACAGAAACAAAATTGTCTGCTGGATGCCCAGATGAATGGACTGTGTCTGGAGGAGCAGTGGTGGTGTCTGTCTTGTTTTCATGTTGTGAATTGTGTCTCCCTTTTGACTTCATCCCAAATTGTAGTAGATGGTTTTCAGGTGATGACCATTTTGCAACCACTGTAATTGATTCTTGCTTTGCAGATGTTGTGGTTTAACCCAGCAGGCACTCCCCACCCCCCTCCCCCAGTGAGATGGGGGACAGAATCGGGGGGGAAAAAAAGAGGTAAGACTCATGGGTTGAGATAAAGATAGTTTAATAGGACAGAAAAGGAAGATGATAATGATAAAAGAGCATACAAACCAAGTGATGCACAGCACAGTTGCTCACCACTCGCTGACCAATGCTCAGCTAGTTCCGGAGCTGCGGTCGTGCCTCCACCCAGCTTCCCCCAAGTTATATACTGAGTATGATGTCATATGGTATGGAATATCCCTCTGGCCAGCTGGGGTCAGCTGTCCCAGCTGTGGCCCCTCCCAGCTTCTGGTGCACCCCCAGCCTACTTGCTGGCGGGGCAGGATGAGAAGCTGAAAAGTCCTTGACTTGCTGTAAACATTGCCTAGTAACAACCAAACCATCAGTGTGTTACCAACATCATTCTCATCCTAAATTCCAAACACAGTACTATACCTGCTGCTAGGAAGAAAATTAACTCTATCCCAGCTGAAACCAGGACAGCAGAAGAGGTATTTAAAGTGTAAGAGTAGTATTTACTAGTCATTCCACAGTACATTGTGTATTTCATCTCATCCTGAGTTGACACTGTTGCTGGCCTAATAAATATAACAGTTTGTAAGTTACTTCTCCAGGATTTCACGTGTAGTAATTTCCATCCTTGCAGGAGTTGCCACTAGAGAAGCTGTGTACAGTGCAGGTTCCGTTTAGAAAAGAACCATTTCTGGCATCCCTGCAGTATCTTTTACATGACTATGTTTTTCTTTCTTACTCAGAGCTGAAAGATTTGTGCCTGTGTTATATGGATAAAACTATTTTTGTGCCCTTTAATAATGCAGCAGTGATTGTGGAACTTTGTATTGCATTATACATTTCCCTTGAAGTGGGTAGTTTTCTTTCAAGTTTCTGCACAGCCAAGACTTAAAAGCAACCCTCCATCAAAGTCTAAATATCAATACAGGTAGGTTGCAAGCCAGTTCTAGTGGTGCTTTAAATATAGTCATTGAGAACATTTGGACTGCACGTGTCCCCTTAATGTGGAGCAAGAGGAATAGAGAGGCTCTTCAAGCCCCTGATCTGCCTGGAGGAAAACTGTCCTCAGCACAGAGACTGGAAAGTAATTGTAGGGATGCCATTCGAGGACAGTGCGCAAGCCCTATTTAGGGTGCCTGCTGGGAAAAAAAGAAGGTATATTCCTGGATAAGATTTCTGCATGCTGTGGAGCTTCAGGGAGATGATTGTAATCAAACCCTGCTGAGACCACAGAGCAGGGCAAGGGGGGAAGCCCAAAGGGGATTCAAAGTTGTCTTCGCCAGGCTTGGTGTTCTCTGGTGGGCAGCAATGAGAGGAGACAGGAGCGTAACCTAGTGTGCACCATGTCTGTGCTGCAGCAAGAAAAGTGCCCTGGATTGTAAATGTATACATTTTAAACATAAATCAAACACCCCCTGCCCACCAACTCTGCCCAAATCAAACTTAGGGCACTTTGCTTCCTTGTGTACCTAAGGTAGTGGCTGCATAACAGCTCTGATGTCTTCCCCTGCAAAACGCAGTATTGCAACTTGCCATACTTAGTGTTGGATGATGTGTCAAACCCCTTGGTTTAAACAATGTTCAGGGGGTAATTAGCTTTGTCTGCAATATTCTAGTATTGGCTGTCGTAAGAAATGGTACAGAACATCTTTCCTGTGCTAAAGTCTTTCTCACCTGCTCCGAACCTCCCTCCCCAACACTTATGTTTCTGTAGAACAAAAGTTTATTCAACAAGTAATGCATGTTTCCTTGTATGTGTATATATCACAAATACAGACATTTGATTCTGCACTTTAAAAAAATCTTTTCTGTGCTTTTTTTGTTAGGTAGCATTTAGTTTATTTCAATGCAGCGTACTATGGTGCTGAACACTGACTGCATCTGCTTTGTTAGATTTTTGTAGTGTTTTTACATTTTTAAGTGAAAGCTGTGGGGGCCTATATAGATTCTTTGTCATGCATATGAGCACATTATGCAGGCTTACTTTATTCTGTCTCCATGAGTCTTGCTTTAAGTGTTTTCTGTCTGTCTTTTGCTTTTTGTGCGATGGGTTAAATCACAGACGTGATGCTTTTGTTTTGGGTCTGTGGACAGATGACTCCCAAACTCTGAGACCCTTTGTGATTTCCCGGTGAACATTGTCATTATGAATACTCATATGAATACATATTTTTACAAGCATTTACTATGCTTCGTGTCTCTGAGCAAAATTCAGTTGAAATATTCTTTGAGATCAAGTACAATGTTTTGTTGATATTGCTACAATGGATTTTCATTCTTATTTCATTGAAGTAATACATTTTTGCCCAACAACATTGAGGTCTTCAAATATTTGGTGTCAGATACTTTTGTCTCAGTCTTTTTCAAGAGTATTTTGGCCAACAAACTTGAGCCTTTGTTGATTTAAATAACTTCTCGCAGCAACTAGTAGTAAAAATACTTGTTGGTTGATTCTGAGGGGAAAATGTGAAGGACCTAAGGAGACAATTTCTTAGGAATTGTAATGATGGTGAAATTTTGGGTTAGCCTGACCTCTGCTGGGTAAGTCTTGGACTTGACCCTTCCTCCCCATCCCAACCCAACCCAGCTCTCCCTTTCTATTGACAATGACCAGAAATTCAAGTCTTGGCTCTGCAAGCGGGGAGACTTCACCAAAGTTCACATGCCTGGTGTGCAACTGAAGAGATAATAATGTCAATTTATTCTTATCATAATTATTTGTTTGTATTGCAATTGGGTACCTGTTGTGCTGGGCACAGAAAATAAAGGACTGGAAATGCCCGTGAAGTCTTAGGCTCGAAACAATGTACTCAGAGAGGAGTAAGATGCAAGAAGAGATGGAGATGCAAAATATGTGCAGAGTAAAATATTCTCCTATATTTTATACTACCAGTGAATTTTGTCAGTGAAATAACCTGGATTCTTCTTTGTTGCATTATTATTAACTATAGTTTGCAAGAGAGACCTCACTTTGGAATTTGGGGAGTGTGGAATAAATCATCTGTTAGGAGCTTTTATTCTCTCTTTTGCAGCAGAGCCATTACCTTTCCTGTTCTTGTAGTTATGTGCAGAACAGTGGAGTTAAAAACAGCCTCCGTAAATGATGCATAAACTGAATTGATTTTTGTTTAAAAAATACCAACAAGAAAAAAAAAGAGATAGGAGTAATTTATAAACTTATGTCATTCAACCCTTGTCTGATGATGAGAACCAGTGTGTGTTAAAGAGTATGTATAGAAATGGAGAAAACTGGTAACATAAACAGAGCCCCTCCATTCTGAAGTGAATAGTCCTGTCAGCAGTAAAGATGAAGTATATTCTTTTAGCATTTAGGTCATCTCTGTCTAATGGTTTGATGTTAATCTCTGTTTTCCCAAGACATTGGCAAAGCAGAAGGCAAAATTGGGAATTGCCTGACTGCCTCCAAATCACTGTGGCTACCAGAATAGCCAGAACTGTCTTACCACAGTGGCTGGCGAAGTCCTCCTCGATGTCTGCAAGGCTAGACTCTGTAATGTTTGCCTGGGGAGTGTTCAAAACAAAGCTGGGTTACAGACCTGCTACCTGTCATCGCTGAGGCTGGGAAAAGGGAAAAAACAGAAATGTGGGGTGCCATATTCTTGCATGTCAGCTTGACTTGACTGAGCAGCACTGTTAGGGAAATGGTGTGCATATGCTGTTGTGTGTGGCACATGTTCAATACGCATCACTGTGCTCGGTGATGGGGATGTAAGTGAGACTTGTTTTATGGGGCTTTAAGGAACTTTGAGAACTCCTGAAAAGCTGTGACTATAACTTGCTGATCTTTTTTCTTTTCTGAGCATTGACACCCATAGGCTGTGAAAGTAACCCGATTTGTTAACAAGCAAAAGAACTGGAAGGAAAAGAAAACAAACCCACAAAAAACTTTTGAGGTCATTCTAGCTGCTTATACTCAGTTGTATTGTGCGTTAAATATGTAAAATAAAGAATTTCCTAGTGCATGGGAAAACAGGGTTTGTCACTTCTAACTAAGCTTATATTCCTCCTCTGGGGGTAGGGGCCCTGGTATAAGTAGGATATGGTTCATGGAGGTAAAGTATAATACCTGGTTATACATTCACAGGAGATATTAATTGTTGCCTGTGTAACTGAATGTATAACAAGAAATGGAGAATGGTAACCCATGGAGGCAACCACTGGAAAATTAATCTACCTGGGGTCTCATAAACTGTCTTGAGCTTCTTCTTAATGAAGAGTTCTCAGGTGATACATGCCTAGACTGGGAGAGATTATGGGTGGATATTAACACGATGTTGAGCTAGTCGCTGACACAGAGCTGGTTCACCTTCTTTCTTCACTTTGAACTTTAATTATATCCTGAGAATGTGGAGTGAATCAAGAAAGAAAAAAAATAAACCAAGGTATCCCCCTCCCCTCAAAAAAGCAGAAACCCAACCAAACAAAAAAACCCAACCAACCAAACCAAAGCAACCCAAGAAAGAGTTCTTGGGAATCTATTTTGAATAGCAGTTCATGGGGATGAAGTGAGGGAGCTGCTGTCTGGAAGGTATTCTGACTTCTGCAGTAACCTGGTAAGAAATCCTTCCTCTCTGCACCAGGTTGTCCCATAGCTGGAAGGGCCGAGCAGCATTTGGAGGCCGTGGATTCCACCCTGCTTCCACAGTCATGCCATCCCCCAGGCCAGCAGCCCAGACCTGTATTCAAAGAGGTGCTTGGAACATTAGTTCAGGATGCTCAGCCTGTTTAGCAGTGCGGGCCAACCTAGGGCTTCTGCTGTGGTTTTCATGCATCATCCCCAAAGGACCATCCCTTCATTTCCTGTGGTCAAGTAAAGAGCTTGTTAGTTTTGTCTTTTTGGTCTGGGTGGCCAACAGGACCATTGTGCTGATGGTTTTTTGCTGGCTTATAGATCTGCCCTGATCTTGTCCAGTTTTTCTTTTGGAGGAAAAGCATTTTCCTTCCCCTTCAAATGCCAGGGCTTCGTAACAGATGGCGTCAGCATCTTCTGGGAACCCCCTCGGTGTAGGGGGTATCTCTCTCACTTTCTCCTTTAAATCTTTTTTTTTTTTTTTTTTGGTCTTCTAACTTAAATTTTAAAGAAATTACATCCGTTTCCCTAACACTGTAGATATTTTCTTTTCTCAGGTATTTAAAAACTATCAGTTTGTCTCTTTTTTTTTTTTTTTCCTTCCTAACTCTTTAAATCTCTCTCTTTTTTCCTGCCCCCCCCCATCTTCCATCTCATTCTGGAAGAGCCTTTCTTCTTTCTCATTATATCATATGTGCTCTTTTGCCCCCCCGCCCCCCCCCTTCAGGCAGGAGAGAGTACACTTCTAATCACCCCTACTTTTTATCTTCTTTCTAAATCTTAAGCAAAGCCTTTCTGATCTCTGTGTGTGTTCTGGAGCAGAACACGCTGGGATCGGGACAGGGTGAGGCTGAAAGGAAAGTCACTGAAGCAATGTTTGAGAGTTGTCTTGAAAGCAAAAAGTTAACTTTGTGATTCATTATCTTCTTACAAGAGCTAGAAAGTTCTTTCCATGTCTGAACGTTTAAAGTGCTTGCATTTTGAATGAGCGCAGGAGGTTTATTTGGAGAGTTAAGGTACTGGGATGAGAGTTTTAAGTGCATTGTTTGAGCACATTTACGTTTTTTGGAGTCTGGCGTTTATCATGTCAAAACATTTCAATTGTTCCCTGTGTTTTTGGGGAAATTTTTTTTGAGTGGGTGATTTTTTTTTTTTTTTTTTTCTTTTTAAGGGGGTGCAGGGGAAGTAGTCAGAGAATCAGGATAATGGCTTTAACAAACGGAAATAGTTTGTGCGAATAACTCCACAAGCAGCTCCTCATTCAAGCATAATTAGAAACACATTTTAAATCACTTTCACCCATACAGTTTTGTGTGCATCCTTTGGGTTTGTAATAGAAGGTGGCACAAAATTAACTCCCAAGATGAGGGATTCTCTTCTGAAGAGGCTGCATGGCTTCATCCATGTTATTCCTGAAAGATCATAATTTTCTTTTTTTCTCTTTTTTTTCTTTTTTCTTCTTTCCACGCACTCAGAATCTACCTGGATTTTTGTGGAGCTCCCTACAAGGTATGAGATCCAGTTAGATAAAGTAGAATTTCAGGATGATATTTCTAGCTAAAATACTTTTCTGCCTTTTAAAGTTTAGCCGTGTCTTAGTTTACTGCACTTTCAAAAAGTTGGTGCCACTTTTTAATGGACATTTTATTTTTTTCAGCTAATAGCTGGTTAATGAATAGCCCTGGCTGTTACAAGAATGATGCATCCAATACAACAGAGGCATGGGGACATTCCCAGTGGTGTGTCTACCTTGTTTTGTGAGACACTATCCATCATTAAATTTCCATTTAAAACAGCTGGTGTTAGGTGCTCATCTTTGTGAGAGGCAATAAGAATGTCACAGGACTTTTTCATTTACATCTTGGTAATAGATGATTAATATTGAACGGTGTTATTAAGGATCTGAGACAGTAGAAAGACTCACAAATAATCTACATTCTTGACCACAGAGCTCAGACACTAGATCACAGAGATGACAGACAACTACTTGAATGTTGTGTCTTGAATGTTTCAAGAACCTGCCCACCAGTTAGATCCTCTTGTCACAATGCTTGTTTATTATTGCTATTTGATATGTTCACTTCCAGTGAGAAGATGCCAGCTTTTCACGGGCTTTAAATGTTGGTGAGCTTTAAGGCAAAACCACAGCAGATCTTTAAAGCAGTCTTGGAGTTCTTGCTATGCAGCAACCAAAACTCATTTTTCCAGACTATTTTTGTACGTGTTAGGAATTGGTGACACAGAATGTTTTCTTAGTATGATTTGTTCACTTGCAGAAAGGTTACCCTTTCTGATCCCTTGAACATCAAAGTAGGCACAAACTGAGGGCTGGCAGTCCCTTCCTACAGAAACACTTGGTTAGGCACTCCAAATCTTATTCCCAGGAGAAAATTGTCTGCTCCTGAGACTCCTGCCTCAATCACTCAAGTTGCTTAATCTGCAGCCTTGTACTAGGTCTTATCCTGACCTGAAAAGCCTTGTTAGCTCCACATTCTTCCAGTGGGATCGTGTTCTTTCAGCAGCAAGCCTGGGCTGCTAAGCTTGACAGTGTCCTTCTGAGCTGATAGGCAACTTGCAAGGTGGGGAGGATGAAATCATGCTCTAGACAACATCGTTGTTCTGCTTCCTTTGCTTGGGGCTTCTCTTTATCATTTCAGAATCAAGATTTGAAATTAAAAATAAACATTTACAAAACAGTCCTGCTGCCCTGCAGGGGTTTGTCTAAATGCTTTCTCCTTTGTAGCCTGTCTTCTAGGTATTCAGGTGCTTCTCCAGCTAACACTGTTCCCCCAGCTGCGTTCTGGTAGGGGCCTGAATCTGAAGACACACACGTTTGGGGTGTTTGAGTCCCATCTCTTGCTATAGCTGCAGGTGACTTAAACCTTTCCACAAATGGCTCTAGATCCATTTCAAAACCAGGTTTTGTCCCTACTGTTCCTGTACTGCTACCCCACTGCTGTCACATGGCTAGCAGTCTTGGTCTCAGTTCTTGTCTGAATTTTCTGTTTGCTGAAACAATGCTCTTTTTTGGGTGACGCATGGTGAACGTCTGCCCCAGCGCTGGCTGTTTTGGACCCTTACTGTCTGTTCTGCCTAAATGCATAGCTTAGCTTAAAGAGTGGTAAATGTCTGTGGTGCAAAATGAGGTGGTTTTTTAAGGTTTACATTTTAGATTAGAAGAAGAATTCTTATGTCAGTCATTTACATTAGATGCTGACTAAGTCTTTGGAAGTAATCTGTTCTGTAGTTTATCAGCCATTTCCTTTTGGTTTCTTTTCAGTTTGTTTTCTCTTTAAGTGTGATGGACAAGATCTCTGTCTTAGACTTAAAATATTCCTGCTTTCTTTTTGAAACATTTCTTCAAGCTCTTCTTTTTTTTTTTTTTTTATGCATGAAGTGCTTAATGCCCTCAATCTGCATGAAAATGTTTTGTATATAACTCTAAAAGCTCCCTTAGGACTGAAGACTTTTAAAAATGGAACAATTTAAACATTTTCCACACAAATGGGCACTTGGGGCAAATGTCATTATAAAAATTTGTTAGGTATTTTCACTGGTTTTTGTGTTTGGGTTTTTTTTTTTTCTTTAAGACCTACATGTCTAGTCATAGTGGAAATTACAAGTCAAATAGCATGATTTCTCTTACTAGTAGAGAAGTGAAGAGTTTGTAAGGCTAGGAAGTTAGATATTAATAAGAAAAAGAAACAGTAGCCAGTCTTCTCTGCTTCAGTCAACATGGTGCAGGTGTTGAGGCTGATGTAATGGTGTTGCTGCTTTCCTACTCTGAGTTGTACATACATATTTATAAACACATGCAAGTCAATCAAGTATTGCAGTTGCAAGATAAATTAACAAAACAGGGATTGAGATGCAGAACAAGGCAAAACCACTTCCAGTTCAAATCCTGCTCAGACTGAATAAAACTTTTCATTCGAAACTAATGTGTTAAGATTTTCAAGTTTCACATGAGGAAATAAATGATACTGGATATTCTTGTAAGGACATATGTTGAAAATTGTGCTGTAAAACCTGAGCCTTACATATGGTGGACTAGTAGACAGAAGCTCTATTTTATGGAGGTTTTTGGATTCTAAGGAAATTGTTTTCTGATTTGAAACAGAGCTCCAAAGTGGTCACATTTCACGTGGAAGAAAATCTCAAACCTAGTATTTTTAGACCAGATGAAACACTTAATTCCAGCAGCATCAGACTGTTTTGTTTCAAATTTGACTGTTTAAATGTTTTAATATTGCTCTACCTAATGCAGCCTTTCAAACAAATTAATTCGAAGGGAGAGAAAGAAATGCTTCATGTAGGAATGCACTAACAGGAAGTTCTGATATTTGACAAAGTATTTCTCCCTCTCCCCAAAATTAATATTTCACAATACTAGTATGGTTTTCTGGTACATTTTAGTATCAGTGAAATTGTCCTCTACTCAGTAGGACATCATTCATGTGAAGCCATTCTTTCTGTGTCTCGTCTGTTTTCTAGGGAAATACTCCTGCAGTGGGTGGAGAAATGCAGGATTCTGCCTGTCCTCTCCTGCATGTTATTTTCCACTAGAATGGTTGGTATCTGATGTCTAATAGACCATATTCCTTGGGAAACTCAGTTATTGCTGGTGACGGTTTTTAACAGATCCTTAGTACTACTGGTGAAAATGGGTACATGCTGTCTCTGTCAGAACAGCACTATTTTTAAACACATTCTTGGAATGTGTGCTTGCTACATATATCCTTGTTTCTTCCAGCTATGTGTCCTTACTTTGTTCAAGTCCTGATGGTCTATCAAATATAACAAACTATGCTGCCTTTTGCAAAATATGCCCTTTGTTGATAAAACCAGCACACTGAAGACCTGAACCCAGATGCCATTAAAACAGACAGACTTTAGTAAGCCTTTTTAAAAACCCTTTGAAAATTCCAGCTGTCATGGGGATTTGCTGTCAGAGTGTCAGTCATTTTTGTGGTGAGTGGCCATATTACAATGCAGTTTCATGATAACGAGTTCTTAGATATAACTCGTAGCCCCCAGAAGCAGGAGGGGTCCTGTTCTCCATACCTACATTGCCTGTGGGCTATTGCCTCCTCCTTAGCTCTGAGACAAGGCCTCCTCTGTCCTAACAGGGCACCCATTCAGGGTTTGGCATAAAATATTCAGGGGTTTTTGGCAGGACTAGCCTTTTGCTGAGTTAGCTCCCTGTCCTGGTTTCGGCTGGGATAGAGTTAATTTTCTTCCTAGTAGCTGGTATAGAGTTGTGTTTTGGATGTAGGATGGGAATAATGTTGATAACACGCTGATGTTTAGTTGTTGCTAAGCAGTGTTTACAATGAAGTCAAGGACTTTTCAGCTTCCCAGGCCCTGCCAGTGAGGAGGCATGAGCCTTCCACGAAGGGGCACAAGGAACTGGGAGGGAACACAGCCAGGACAGCAGACCTAAGCTAGCCGAAGGGATATTCCATACCATATGACGCCATTTGTATAGTATATAAGCTGAGGGGAATTGGCTAGGGAGGGCCATGGCTCGGGAGCTGGCTGGGCGTCAGAAAGTGGTTGGTGAGCAACTGTGCTGTGCATCACTTGTTTTGTATATTCTATTATTGTTATCTTCCTTTTCTGTCCTATTAAACTGTTTTTATCTCAACCCACAAGTTTTACTTTTTTTTATTCTCTCCCCCATTCCACTGGTGGGGGGGGAAGTGAGAGAACAGCTGTGTGGTTGTTTTAGCTGTCGGCCAGGTTAAACCACAACAGTCCCTGCACTAACTCACGGTGGTTGATCGGCCATGAATGCTGGCTGTCCTGGGATGGGTGAGGAGAGCACTGGTTACCCTTTAGATTGGTTAGCTCTGCTGCACAGTTAGGCATCTATGAATGTTTTGGCAAACGATGGCTTGTCTGCGTAAAGGCTTCCAGCATCTATGAACAAAGGGGAAATACCGCAAAATATCACCGGCATGGTAGTGGAGTCCTTGCGTCATCCGAAGTAGCAATGATGACATCCAGTCAACAGCATTTTCAGTGTTAGTCCAGAGGATCTAGCTGAAAATAGTTGTTCACAGTGGCTTTGTTTTCTGCTGTAGGTCAGGTTGGGATGGTTTGGTCTTTTTGGGGCTTACCCAGACTTACCTGTTGGCAGTGCATCTCAACAGGGGCTGAGTGCTGTGAGTGGATTCTGAGCACGCAGCTCAGCTTTGGTTTCTCCAGAGCTGTTGAAGGGAGTTTGGTTCTGGTTCCACTGCCAGCTTAGATGTTTTGCCCATTAAAAGCACCTGATTTCCTAGTAAGTTTTTAAGCACAGACAAGAGTGTATAATTTCTAATGTATGCATCTGACATGAGTGTTTCATGGGTAATATGTATATGTATGGGGGTTTTTAATTGCCTCTTTAACCCTATCTGTCTGTTATAAATGGAAGATTTCTGACATGGGAGAGACTATTTTGCATAAACTATTCAGTAAGGTTTTCCAGATGCTTAGATTTCAAAACTAAAAAAAAAAAAAGTCTAAAAGAGCCAAACATATGTCTAGGATATGCTGAGTACGAGGAGCTGTACGCATGACTTCATTTTGTATAGGCAGGCCAGAGCTAACTCTAACCTAGTCAGCTCTGTTAACATGAGCAATGTAACTGCTGCACCACAATATTCAACACGAACTGCAAAACCTATTTGAGTGGTCAGGGAGTTACCCCACATGGATAGCTTAAAGCTGGCCCAGCACATTTCCATCAGTTACAGTCACAGCAGTGAACACACCACAAAAGTGTCAGGTAGCTTTACGTCATCTTTACCACCCCTTGCTTTTGAATCAAAGCTGTTTTCCTGGTGCCATTTAGGGAATCCTGATGATTAGCCTGCAGCAATTAGGTGTGCTGGACCTGTCCTGGAGCTTTTCCTGGTGGCTGGAAGAATCCAGGTATGCTGTTTAAGGATCTCCTCCTGAAGTTATTTTTGGTCAGCGCAGGGGGGCCTCAAATTTGGTTCTTGCTGTAACTAATTTGCTTGATAATCATCTGTTCAGTTCAAGCTGACATTTTTTAGCCTGCATCTTGGAGAGGTGGGAAGTTGGCACAAAGTGAGTGCCTAGCCTAGTTTAATCTTTGCCATAATCTTTCCTTTTTAGCAGTGAAGGAGAAAAGAGTAGAAACATCCTGTAAGCTTCGAGCAAAAATCCAGAATTTTAGTATCTGGTTAAATCCCATATGTGGAAATTGTAGTTAGATCCTTCTAGGCTTCCAGTTAACAGAAACTATGTGGAGAAAGCTAAGGAATCCTTTGCTTTCAATACTGCAGAAATATGTGAGCACCAGGTTTTTTTCTTATTTTCTTTAAATACAAATGAGATGCCAACAGAAATGATGACTTTTGATTGTAGGTTTATCATCCTTCAGCTAATAGTCATGGCACATCTTCTATGGATTGTGCAATTTGGTTGAGCAGTTGCTACTTTAGCTGTAAGCTATTGTCAGTCATCTTGTCCTCCCTGGTTGTTTGCCAGGTTCCTCCTCCTGTACTTGAGGAAAAACGGAATCGTGAATGTTAATATAACTGAAGGTACATGGTTGGTCCCAAAGCCAAATACCAAAACTGATAAAATCATTATGAGCCTTTTTTTTTTTTTCCTTTCCAAAGGAACCTTTTAAACAGAAGTAATTGATAACTATGTAAAGCTGAAGATCACAAGAAGGAAGTGATCTCATGCTTCCATGGCCTCATAGATTGTATCTGAAACATGTTGGCTGTGTCTAAACTAGGCTGTGAACTCCTTGGGGCAGGGCCGGTCTTCTTCCAGGTCTTGTAAAATGCCAGACATTGCTGATGTCACCTGGTAAAGAACCATTTCCTCATACCTGACTTGTAGAGGGAGTGATGGATTTCAGTTGCATTAGTGATGGAAAGATGACTGCCAGCATTTAAATGTTTCAAAGATAAATGACAAACAGAGAAGCCAAAGCAATACTATGGAAAATCAATGTATAGGCAAGAAAATGCTTTGGACTCAATATGGTGGTATGACTTTTGAAAAACATTTGCACTGTCTTGGCTTGTACCTTCTGCACTGAGCCTTGGCCTGGGATTTTCTGTATGCCAGGGATTGCATGATCATAGGAATCGCCTGCTGTTGCTCTTTTATATTGCCTGGCATGGGGAAAAAAGGATTTATAGAGGTTTTGGGGTTTTCTTTCTTCACTCTTTCAGCTATTTGTTTAGTATGAAAGGGCTGTACCAGTGGTCTTGTGGATTGTGTGTGCATTTCCAGCTTGTAGTTGCAGGGCTGGGGAAATCCTAGCAGTTGTGCTGCCATCCACAGTTCTCAGTCTTGCTTAGAGTGGTGGCACTTCCCTTTCAAAATTGGTATTACTCTACCGTGTTACCTTCTTGATCTTTCTTTCCATTGCTCAAGCAGAAAGTTTCCATTTCTTTCAAGTTAGCCAACTCCAGTAAGGAGTTGCATGTCAGTCTGGAATAAAAGCATTTGTGCAGCTTCCTTAAGTAATTCAAATGATGAGTGAGCTCATAGAGGGAAGAACATTGAAATTCAGGCTGAATCAGTGGTTAGTTGGCTGCTAGATCTCAGCTTCCCTCATGCCTGAGGGCTGGAGGAGGATGAGGTCGTGGTACTGATTCTTGACCACAGCATGCTGCAGACCTCCTATGTGTTACGAGGGCTTGCATCAGCTGCATCCCAAACACCGAGATACTGTGACACAAATACTGCTTTAGCTTTCTCCTAAACATTCATCAGGTTGGCGTGGTTAGGCTGTACGTGTTGCTGATGCCTGTGGACCATGAGACACACCAGCCCTAGAAACCAAGATGCCTGTTTACACTTGTGAAGAAAGCCTTCAGCCCAAGTTCAGAGCAGAGCACAAATTCATCCTCAGGATCTACAGCAAAGCACCTTTTGTTACCCCGTGATTTGCCTTTATAAACTAATTCTTCTTGCTTTTGATGCCTTTTTAAAAAGACTACACAGTCAGACATCCTTTTACAAGCAGAACCAAGAGGGATGGAGGATGTGGTTTGTTTTAGCTTTCTGATTTGCTCTACAGCATTGGTTTTCAGCAGGTGTGCTGGTCACTGTTTTTACAAAGCATGTTTGGTCATAGAAACTCCTGCATCTGTTCAAGACAGAGGTAGCAGGTCTTTCTACCCTTCTTGTGCAAAATCATTTCCTTTGTCGTTGTCTTTTTAGATGATAACTTCTTCAAAAGGTGGAAAATTGGCCTAAGTGTCTGTACAAGTTTGGATTCTACCTCAGTAGCACGCAGAGGGGTGTATTAAAAACAAAACAACAGAAACCTTGGATCAATTATGAAGCCATGCTGAGTTAAAAAGTCGCATGAAATACTTGAAGGGGTTAGCCTTTTGAAGAAGGGGGTGGATGTGGTTGCTGTGACTGTTCAGATGTACTTCTGGTGTCATCAGCATGTGTCCCATCACGACAATACCCTCGAGGAGGCAAAGGGGTTTTTGTGCCTTTACTGGTTTGTTTGGGGTTTTTTTAGAGTAGCAAGCCCCCGTCATGCCCTCCCTTCAGGTGAGAAGGTTTCTTGTGAGGACAGAGTGCCGATACAGGAATTGGATGGAAATCTGCTTTACCACCATGTAAAATCCCCAACCTCACAGGAAAACACAAAGAAACCCCGCAACCCCAAAGAAACCGATCAACAAAAAACTTTTTAATTTTTGTTTCCTGTGGCAGCAGCAGCGCACAGACGTACATGTCCTGTGGGAACTGCTCCAGCATCCAAAATGGCGCACAGGTGACCTTCACTGAAGGAAAGTGCTGCCCCTAGTTTTGGTTGAAAATGTGAAATGTGTAGTAAAGAGGTGGGGGTAACGTAGTGCCTTCGAACTAGGTGAATATTGCTTTTCTTCCTTGTTTTGGGGGGCCTGAAACGTTGCCAGCTTTGCTTTAAGATTTGGGAAGGGAGATGGTGCGCCACGCGTTGCCATGACGACGGGCTGCCGTGCCCCCCCCCCCGCCCGCGCGGGGCATGCCGGGACGGCGGCGGGGCGGGCCGGCCGCGGTTCGGCGCCGCCGGGAGGTGCCGCTGGTGAGGTACAGCGTCGCCGGGAGGTCGCCGGGCCGGGCCGGGCCGGGCCGGGCCGGGGGGAGCGTTTCTTTTCCCTTTTGAGTCAATTACCCGCTTTGCTGCACAATAAAACCTCCGTCGGCAGCGCGGGGCGGTGGGTGGCAGCGCTGCGTGGCCCCCCCCCCTCGTTCGCGCAGGAGTGTCGGTTGGTGCGGCGGGCGGGTCCGGTTGGGCCGGTTGTACCGGCGGAGCTGCTCTTCTCCCCGGGAAGCGTGGATGGTGCCTTGCCTTTGTCTTCGGGATTAGCAGGGGGTGTGTTGGCGGTTGAACGTGCGCGGTGCTGTAGCAGGCCGCTCGGAAATTACCGTTCTAGTAAAGGCCGTGTGTTTCTCTTCGGTGCAGGTTTAAAGAGACGGTGCGGGTCAGAGTCCGCTCTGGTGTAAGCACACGGTTCGTTTGAAGGGAATAGTGTCTTATTCGGCCGTTATTTACAGGCCTAGAAAGCTGGAGAGTTTAGTGGCAAAGTGAGTAAATCTGGTATGTCTTAGCAGTTCGAGATTCTTCATTGTTAATGCTGGAGGGCAAAGAAACAAATATGTATTTAAATAGGTTACAAAATTGCAAAGCATACTTCAAACACTGAAACACCTTACCAGTCAGTCTGTGTTATTTCTTCTTAACGTTTTTAACAGTGGTCCAACTGCAAACTAGAGATCTAAGTTTTCCAGACCCGTGAGTGGACTCCAAGGGAAGTCTTGAACAGCAACTGCAAAGTTGTCCAGTGTTTTCTTCCAGTCCTAGAATGGAAATTGGTATGAGTGCCTACACTCATAATGCTGGAAGTCTCTCCTTCCAGCTCCAGTAAGCTGCAAGTAGGTCCTTACTCAAAATTTTTCTCAAGTTGCAAGATGCTCTCACACTATGCAACTGCTTTATGGTTGCATCACAGCTCAGGTTGCAAATTACAAACTGGGCTGTTTTAGGATTTTTAGATCTTAATCTTTAAAATCTGGGACACTTCCTGACAGGTAAATTATGCATGCATAGTACACCTGATGTGTTGGACCTGCTGCACATGTGAGATGAGTCTATATGCATGCAGTAGCTAGTTTCCAGACATCAGGCAGCCTGAGTTGCCAGGCATCTGGAGAAGTGGGCAATTACTTCAAAAATATGGGAAAAGTGTTTTCATGTGCAAGCATGCATGGGGCATGGGATTTCTGTGAATAATGTAAGTCAGTTCTCACCTGCTATCATTCTTCCTTTCACCTTCCCCTGATAGAATATAACTTACTTTTAAAGCTGAAACCAAGTTAACTTTAATTTGTGTTCTGCATAGTTGCATGGAAGCCCCAGTGGTTCCTTGAGGGCCCAGGAAGCATTCGTCAGGTGGTTTTATTTGTGCTATTTTTGAGTTGCTCCATGGTGGGGACGTGGGAGGTACAGGTTTTGGAATAGTTTCAAACAGGTTCTGGAGTTCTGTATTTTACAAAAGTTTTAAACAGGATATTCATTGGGGATTAAACCAGTTATTGATGGAAAAAAAGGAACCACTGGGAGCATAATGAATTATTAGTACAAGTGTTTTATTCTAACAGCAATGTTTGTGGTGAAGATTCCTGTGACTACAAGTACATTTCACAGGGAAGAATCTTCTAAGAAAATACTGGTTCTTGCATTGTGAACAGTATTTAAATAATTGTAACTTACAATGCATATTTTTTTTCAATCTTTCTTAGGAACATAAACTCCCAGTTTGGAATCACCTTCACAAATCCTTGGCTTAACAGTATGATGGGCTAATGGAAGATGTTTCCATACTTCCTTTTCTTTCTTTGTTTTGGGGGGCGGCGAGAGCATCGCTTTCTGGAACTTACTGCCACCTTTGAAGACCTGTGAATAAACTAACCAGGAGACAGTTTGAGGAAAGTGGTCTGACTGCTGTCTGTGTTTGACTGAGGAGTCAAAAGATGTGGAAGTTGTTTCAGGATTCATCTCCCATGTAATAGCTCAGGAAGGCAGCCTGCTGTTAACTCAGTTATTTGGGAGCTGTCAAAGAAAGCAATATCTTATTTTACAGTATTATTTGAGAAAAAGGTGCATGTCAGACAAAGACAATTTACAACCCATTTATTTTTGACATTCTCCTAATTCTCATTATTTGAAGTAAAACCCATCTTCCTGACAGACCAGCTTCTTCATTCCCCTAATGCTGCAGCAAAGTGATAATCCTTTATTTGTGACCTCATAGACTGTTGCTATGGAGAATGCTGTGATATCAGAAAGACAGCACTGTGACTTCACTGTTGGTGGAAGAAGCCACGGTTGAAGGAGATGGCCTGCTTTCTGCAGGCCTGGGGGAGAGTTTATGTACTACTTGTGTTCTGCAAGCGCTTCCTAAGGAGCAGTATCTGGCAAACAAGCTTGCATAATGTCTGTCTGCGTAGGTGATGATACAGTCAGCAGCAGTGTGTGAGGGGAAAAATTGTGGTGATTATGTTTGGCAAGGTTACTCCTGCCCTTGAAAGAAGTTACGTTGTCAGGAGGAAAATGTCACTGGGAAGTTACGCAAGGCTTTCACATCCTCAGTCTCCAAAGATATCATGAGGATATGACTCTGAATACCAGAATTATTTTCTCTAGAACTAAGAACTCCTTGGTCTGTATCCCTTTCTTTGAGAATATAATTTTGTCAAACCCAAAACTTTCCTTGGAAACATTAATTACATCAAAACTTCTATCAAAAAAAGTTTTTCAGGACCAAGGCAAAAGATACATAAGTCACATTCAAACCTTTATACCCTAAAGTAGACGTTTGGGCTTTTATTTATAAACTAAATTTTATTTATAAATGGAAATATGAAGGAGATGCATAACTTCAGGCATTGTGCCCGAGATTTTCAGATACTCCCAAATAGCTTATATGTGTGGATTCTTTGCACGTTCAAGTCTGAGCTTTTATACCAGCTTTCTGAATTGTATTCCTAAAATTAGGCTCCTGAGTAACTGTCCTGATTTTTCAGTAGTACTGAGAGTACAGCAGCACTCAATGGAGCTAAAGGGTAGTGCAAACCTACATCAGTTTTGAAACTCAAGCCATGACTATTAGAAACAACATATGGCAATAGGAACCAAATTTTGCTCCTCTAATAGCTCTGCCTTTGACCATAACAGGAAGTTTTTAGAGAAATAGTACTTGCAACTCTAAATGTTTGTGGTTATCTGCTCTTCAAGAGTTAAGGTATCAGAACCAAGGAAAAAGTATTAGTAAAAGAAAAAGAGTAATTCCTTTGTTTTAACATTTAATTTTTGAATATGTGTGATTGAACAATAGGAAGCCACATTCTTGCCTCCAATAAAATTATTACTGTCTTTTTACTATTGATTATTCCATTTTTCATTTTCACTCTTTTATGCATGATGTGAAAGTTCATGCAGAGGAATTTAGCAGGATTATGCGTGTACAACTGCCTCCATTGATAGAACTTTTGGAAGTTGTATAAGCTAAATCAGGCTAAAAAATCGCTCTTTTTCCAGAATAAATGGGGATTTATGTAGGTATAATTACACCAAGATAATTCTGGCAGTAAATTAGTCTTTTAGACCAAAGCCTTGAGGTCAGTTTCCATCTTATCCCTGTTACACAGATGTTCCCCAAATTGTGTTCAGAGAATGTACTGAACTAGATGCTGTGTAACAAATCTACAGTGCAATATCTCAATTAAATATAGTACCAGAATTAAAAGACCACAATTTAAAGAGGAAAAATCACAAGCCTTATGCAGAGGCTTTGCAGACCACACATGGCATGCAGGATGCACTTTGTGAAGCCCTGCATTTTCGAGTTCTTGTGGATTACACCTTCTTTCTATGAAACTACATGTGCATGTGTGGAAGGGCTTCTCATAAAGCAGGAGAACACTTCTAAAGACAGTATTGGTGATGACATGCTTAACTGCTTGCACATGTTTTGTTTCAAACTGCCCAAACCATTAGCATGCTCCCTCAGTGGAGTGATGTTGCATGTGTGCCTTATTAATTTACTCTCAGCTTTCTTGACTGTCCTGTAAGCTCTCATCCTTCCCTTAGCTTTGATCTTTCATCATAAAAGCTTAGAAGCAACCCTTTGGAGAACAAGCTAAATGTTTCTTTTTAGCTATTCTGCCTGTTCCAAACACTGGGAAGACTCATTCAAAGCCACTGGAGGATGCAGTTCCTTTGGCCAGAGCCAGGCACCCTGGCTTCCGCCTGAGCTGCTGGGGATGCTCCGTCGGCTGGGTCGCTGGCACTCGGGCTTTGGCTTTGGGCTGCAGTGCAAGATATGTTTGTTCTTCCAGGCTTTTAATTGAGACTTTGAACGGAGGCTTTCATTGAATCCTTTGTGTGCGTGGGGTGAAGGTCAGCCTAGAAAACAAAACAAAGGCAAGCACCGAGTGGATGCAGAGCACATGCAGATCGGCCTTTACAAAACAACTGTCCTTTTGTTCACTTCTTTCTTCACTGATACACGCAGCTGTTCCCACTTCACTTATTCCAGCAGTCCTGTAGACCCTTATATTTTCCCAGCCTTCCTACAGCTGGAGGTACTAATTTTATATCTTACCATTTGTTTATTATTCCTACTTCCGTTTAGCCCCACTAAGCATTTGGATTCTTTTAACAAGTCTTCTTTCATCATTAACATCGCATATGCTGCATCGCCTGCTTTTGTTTTTCAAACAAAAATCATCTTTTTCCTCACATTTCCTTTTAATCTTTCCTGTGTTTTTTCTTACTTATATTGTTTCTTGTTTTTCTCCCCGATCTGCTGCTGCTGCTAATTCAATTTTTATAGCTTAGGGGTTTTTTTAAGTAACCTCTACATTAGCTGTTTAAGACTAAAACTTGTAGCTACCAAACAGGCAGGAGGAACAGCAGAGGTTTCAAAAAATGCTTTTAGGGCTACTTACCTCCCCTGTGTTTCCACGGGCTGGTCTGCACAGCAGTTCCAGCCTCCCAAGGGGGGTGAACAGGTGAGGAGAGGGGCATGTACCATCCCCTTCACTATGTGCAATGCAGTGTTTACTGATGATCAGAAATGCTTTTGAAGCAGAGAGCCTTGTCAAGCTCTGGCTCTGACAGACACTTTTTACCCTTCTAAATAGGAGTCATGTGCCTTTGGGCCATAAGGTCTGGGTGAGTTAAAGTACTGCCTGTGGGGGTAGCTTGTTGAAAGAGTATGGCAGTAACTGTAAGCCCTTTTTTCTTATGGTCCAGAATGAGGAATGACAACATAATGACAAAATAAGGAATGATGTTGTCATTGTTTTAATGGGTGTTAAGAAAATATTGTCTTGCTATGGCATAAAATGTAATCATTCAGAGCTTGGATTTCTACATCCCCTATGCTTTAATCTCAAAATTTTGTTATATGCGATTTTCTCTCTCTGTCCAGTGGTTACTTGCCAAATTTATTCAAGAA
The DNA here is from genome assembly GCF_011004875.1 of Balearica regulorum gibbericeps. Taxonomy (NCBI): domain Eukaryota; kingdom Metazoa; phylum Chordata; class Aves; order Gruiformes; family Gruidae; genus Balearica; species Balearica regulorum. Next base: position 46,364,135 of record NC_046187.1, read on the forward strand.
ATTATCCCAAATCTCTCCTTTTGCCAGCCTTCTGGTTTAGTTCAATGTAAGTTGAGATGATCATAAGCCCCTGAGATCGTCTCAGGAATCTAGTCTTGATATCCTAGTTTAGGTCTCTCTCTACTGAATAAGAGGGCAAAGATGCAACTATTTTTATGTACTCTCATCTTTCAGAAAACTGGGTCATAGTGACACTTGGGGAGTACAAGGACTCTTCCACGATCTAGTGCTTTATATATGCTTGGTGAACGTCCAAGAGAAAAGTCTTGTCGAGCTCAGTTTAGAATACAGAGGAGAAAAAAGAACAACAGCAAGTTCTGGTCCCTGGAAAGGGTTAACAGTGCTCTGTGCAGCAGGGATCGATACCAAATGTTTGGGTTTTAATAGCTGTATTAGAAATCTGAAGGATGGAGTGGATAATGAAGTGGTAACCCTATCTGTCAGATCACAGTTGTTCAGGTTCATTAAGACTGCTGAGGAGGACTTCAGAAGGCACTAGCGACAGCTGAGTAAAACAGCTGAGCAATTCTGCAAAATAGGGACATCAGGAGCGTAGCGTAAGGCAATGCAGTGAACAATGAAAAAATCGTGCTCAAATATGTTAGGTTTCATATTTTTTAGGAGCATGGTCTGCACATTGCTGGAGTCAACAGTGAATGTGTTAGATGAGTGAGGTGGTGGTAATTAAAAGTCTAAACATAAGGCTGTGTAAATTAGGAGATACATAAGAAGTCAAGCAAGAGAGCTCTGTCTGTGGAATTGATAATTTCATCCTTGTTTTGGATACCAGGTTCAGTTTTGTGGCTCATGTACAGGGAGATTTTCAGATTCCTGAAATTTCACTTTAAAAAGAAAAGAGCGGGAGGTAGGGAGGTGTTACTGTTGTAATAGTAGTAAAATGCCTGGTGTAGGTTTTGGTTTACTGCTTCCTATAGTAAAACAAGTGCTCAATAAAATCAAGAAGCAAAAAACCATGTGAAATGGACAGGAGGAAACATTTAATCTAGTGAGTTGTTTAACTGTGGGAACCCCTGGTTCCGGGTACTGTCATTTATTTGGGGAGGTAGTTTTTGATTGCTGCATTTACTGATAGTCATACTAATTGGGAGAAAAAAAGGAAAATGTGGCAGTCCTTGAGGATCTCAAAAGAATTGTTTCTGTCTAGAACAAGTGCATTTCCCTTTAAGATGCAGTATACACTAGTGGCAATGTGTGCAGTCGGTTTTCTAATGCTTCCTGTAAGACGCTTGACCAGCATGAGAGGCAGCAGATTTGGTGAGTTGCTGAGCTGTTGTGCTGTGGCATTTCCCCGTGTTTCCATCCGCACAGCTGATCCCCACACAGGGGAGACCAAAGGACAGAATGTGAAAGTATTTTGAGCCATTGTGGGAAACAGGGGCCGCTGCATCTATCCCCTGCAGGTAAAGCCCATTGGCAGATTATCTTAGTATAGCTACTTCATGTATTAGGGTGTAAGATATTTTTATTTCATAAGCATAAAAGTACATCTTCTTAAATGTACTCCAGCCATAGTGAAAACTTTTCTTTCCACCACAGGGAAAAAGATGACCCAGTAAACTCTCAACTGCTAAGTCTTTGGAGTGTCTAACCTTTTCTTTTTAAAAATCACTTTGGCACTATTTTAATTGATTCCATGCCTGGCCTTTTCATCAGTTCTTTCCTAGCCAGGAAAAACTGGGCTGTTAAAGGCTGCTGCAGTACCATGGGACTTGTGCTCAGTGTTGCAGGTTCTTATTTTAACCTGAAGTTATCTGCCAGTCATCGCTATTTGTCTGAAAAGCTGTAACTACTGCAGTATCATCTTTGGGATGAAAATCCTTCCATGGTTACAGCAGTCAGGGTAAAAGAGGGCGTACTATGTCATTGGGTTGTACTGCTAATCATCCCTTCACCTTTGAAGAATATTAGCAGCAGACTAGACTCTTGCTGAATATTTGCTGCAGCATCCCCAGCCACACTGAAAATGTGTTCTGGCTAAACTGAAGAGGATAGTGAAGAACATGTGGCTAAGACAGGCTGATTGTTTTGTTTCAACAGCCACGTTCTGTGCTTTCAGGAGTGTTTATAAAGGAATATTTTCCTCTGCCTTTATAAAATTTCCACCCTAAAAGAAAACATCTAGGTTTATCATTGTTTGTTGGGGGGGGGGGTGTCTTTTGTTTCTCATGTGCTCGCTCTCTTTTGCCAAATCTCCTCTAGCGTCAGATTTTTTTAATGCTTCTGTCTTTCCTTGTGTTTACTGTTTGCTGCCAGAACACAGGCGGGCTTTGTTTTTGAAGGGGTGGTGTGGTCTATAACAATATAGCTTTAACATTAATAAAATGAAATTAATAATAACAAGTTTCTGTGCAACACCCCCCCCACCCCACCCCTCCTCCCATCCCGTGGTCCTAGCTGTCCTGTTAGAGAATTCTTCTGTGCGGTTTAAAATATCACATACTTTCCAGTGAGCTATAATTTAAAGAAGTCTCTTTTAGTAGTGGAATTCGAAATAAACAATTGTTTTACCTACTGGGCTTTTTAGGGTGGGAGTTTTGTGGGTTGCTTTGTTTTTCCTGTTAAGACTTGATGGGTTCATTCAAATGCTGTTTACTGGGTTGTTGTATTAGCAAGTGTGGCACCTGGTTATGGTTCTGTCCTGCATTAGGTAACATATAAAGTAGTGTTTGGTTTTTGTTTTAGTTTTAGTGACTCTTTTTAGCATGTGATAAAATGGAGATGCCTAAAGATGGATAACAAATAAGAAGAATTGGATGGTCAAAGATCCTTAATCATATCCACAGAGTGAGCTGTTAAAGTATAATGGGCAAGATCAAGGTCTTGAGAGGCAAACCTGGGAATATTTGCTGCAATCTTATTAGTTGCAGGCAGCATAAAAAAGATATCTGGAACTGGTTGTTCAGTTGTGGGGTGACAGTGAACCAGCTATGAAAAAAAGCAAGTTTTGTTCCTATTATAGGGCAGGGTATTTCCACTAAAAGTATGGAAATTTCAATTTCCTTTTACGTGATGCAGGTGAGAGCTTAGCTGGAGCACTAGAATATGGTGCAGAATTCTGATTGTTGCTTTTTAAAGAAAAATTATGTAAGTTAGAGTAATGTAGAAGAGTCTTCTAGAAAGATTAAAGGGGCAGACATAGGTAAGAACACTAAAAGAGTGCTTTTTTTTTAAGCTAGTGGAAAGCAACCTGAAGGAGGGGAAGTATGTTCTCTGCAAATACATTGGGGTATTTTGCAACAGGAGAGGGGAAAAAAAAAGAGTATTTAAGCTCCTAGACAACGTTAGCACAAAAACAGATGGGCATTACTTGTTGGGATATTGCTGAATTTAATACCCTGATCATGTTCCCTCTTGTGTTTTCTTAAGTCATTTCTTAAAGAACGAGGGGATTTGTTCAGGTAAGCCAAGTGGAACTTATTAGCATACTGCAAGTAAGTTGTTATTAGTAGAGCACTAATATTGCAAAATTCTTAGAATGAAGAGATTTCCTAAAGAAATGTAAGTGTAAGTTTGTATCTTTCTGATGTTCCTTAGTCTGGTTTCTTCTGGGGCCACAGGGTTCATGGGTTGGGTTCCCAGTCCCATGTTTGGGTGCTTCCTGCTTTGTGAGGTTGGTTCTTGTAGAATTAATGGTAGATAATAATGGTAGATGACCATAGTCTCTGCAGCTACAGACTTTGAATGCTGAATGTTGATGGCTGATGTTAGCCTCCGAAATTCAGGATCCACCAAAACTGGTCCAGGCTAGTCTGAATTTTCTCGTGCTTTTGATGGCCTTCTTGACATCTTTTGACGGTGTTATTTTTTAGCCTTTTTTTGTTCTCTGCCCCGCTCCCGCCCCCCCCCCCCCCCCCCCCCTTGAGGACATTCCTTTTTTCCTCTTGAGTTTCCCTCTGGTGATGGCGAAGGGGCTGTGGCAAAGGAACGGAATCCCAGGCCCTGGCTTGGGAGGACTCAAGGGTGTATGCAAGCTAATGTGGAATTTGACAAAGGAGTCTGTGTTCAACTCCAGCACAGTGCGTGTGCAAGGCAACAAAATGGGATCTTTACATCATGTGCTTTCTCAGTGTATGAGAGAGATCAATCTCAGGCTACACTGTATGCTGTACTGGTCTATTTGGATGCACGTGCATGCATGAAGTTATACAGGACGAAGTATATGATCTGTTCATGCCATACACTGTCAATAAGGCAGCTTTTGTTTCAGTACCAACTTCTGTCATGTGCTGGGAGGGAGATGGGGGATGGAGGAACAGAGTAGCTGCCTTGATTGGGAAGTGCATGTGGTATTTTGGCTAGACCTTCCTCCTGTGAGGTCATGCTGCAGTAACATCACTGATGATGGCAGCACTGGTTTGTCCATCAACTTCAGCTCTTCTAAACAGTCTCATTTACATTTTCCCCACTGCTGGTGTCTCCTTTCACTTTTGCTCTCTGCCATGCTTGAAGTATCAGGCACTTCTTGCTGTTCTTAATAGTGATGAAAGGGCTGTGTAATGGTGCTGTGAGCTGATGAATTTGAGCAAAGGCATGCCTAGGTGCATGGGCACACTCAGTGTGTTCTACATGTCTCTAGGATGTTACATGTGCAAGAGGAATTGTCTCACTCAAAGAGCTTGCAGTTGTGTTAGTCTGTTTGGAGTAGTCAGGCTGGTCCTAAGTATATAATTTGGGTTCAAGTGCTGGATAAATTTGCTAGAGAGAAAGGGTATTAGGGTTGTGGTATGAGCTTTATCTTTTTTTCCGCCAGTATTTTAACTTTGTTTATAGTAGCATGACTGCTGCTGCAAGAACTTGTGCATGTGTGTGCAAACAGTACCGCACACACAAGCCCAGCTATTTAGCTTTGCATGAATGTTGTCTGGTGCAAAGGAAAAGCAGAGTGGAGCTCTGGGGTTGGTTGGTTTTTTTTCAGTAGGTGCCTGTTGTAATTCACTTTTAAACCCACAGAAATTTTTCTTCTTGTTGCTGTAAAGTGGGTGTGGGCTTAGCAGACAACCAACCAGAGTTTCCACAGGGTGATCCTGGGGGACCCAAACATCGCAAATGCCAAGTTGGATTCATTAGAGGCTTTGCGGCTGATCCTGGAGCCCCAGGGAAGGCAAAACTCCTGTAAAGATGAAGGAAGATTTCCTGGAATGAGGCCTTTCAGGGAACACAGAAATGGATGACTGTATAGCAAAAGCCCGGCTTTTAATGTTGAGATTTCGGCTACTGTGTAGTAACTGCAGGTGTAGCATAGCACCCAGTTTACCTTACACTTGTAAATTAGCCTGTTTATAATATGGTTTTGCTGCATAACAATCACCATAGACCTGTCAACAAAAATGATGTTTGTTACTTGTGCAACCCAGCTATTTACTTGTTCTCTTGAAGCCCTTACATAGACCTGTTTTAGGCTGGGTTTGACTCTTTCACTGCCAGGGTAGTTGCTAGGGCTTACAGCACAGTGAGGTGGTGACCTGTGTGTTCATTTAGGGGAGAATTGAAGAGAACTGCCTGTTCCAGCCCAGCACAGGTGAGTCCTGAAGTGCTGTGTTTCTGGATTTTACTGATAACTAACTACTGTGCTTGAAACTATTTCAGAGCGCTTAGGATACAGGAACCTTTGAAGTAGTGCCTTGTGGCGGCACTCCTTTTTTTGTTTGCCCCTCTGTTTCTGCATACTGGTCTTCTCATTTTGATGACTACATCATGACTACAAATAGTTCTTTTGCAGTAAAGGCAATTTTAAATGTTTCCTTCTCTTCAGGGAAAATCCTCAAGCATCTAAAAATGTTTCTCCAAAACAGCAGCATCTGTCTCTCATCACACACTATTCCTACCTCTTCTTCGGTGTTTTCCTGATGCTTTAGCTTAGCATATCCTCACCAAGCAAAGGAAAACCTAGCCCTGGGAGTGAGATCCTGACACAGTGACCTCGTTCTGAGCATTACCTTCTTTGTCAGCAGCGGCAGAAGCTGAAGCAGCTCCGCTGGCTTTCGGCACTTGGAGCAGTTTGACATTTTCTGTCTGGCATGGTTTCAGGGCTGACTTTGTTGTGAGCCCAAATGGTGAATGGGATGATGAAAAATGAGCTTGCAAGAACTTGTCCACCGCTTCTAATTTTTTGCTAAACAGCATGCAGCAGCACAACTTTGATCCAGCATACAGCAGAGCTGTTTGTTACCTGCAGGTCTGCAGCATTCTTCAGGACTGACATAAGGAGAGTAAATCTTTCTTTTTAATCAATAGAGTAAAAACTGGTAAGTGTTATGCTAAATAGTGAATTATTTAAGGAAATACTGCTCTGTGTAAGTGTGCGCGGGGTTGCATTTGTGGTTTTGTGTATTGGAGCGTTGTGTATTACATCAGGAAGATATGTTAGGGGTACATTTTTTGTCTTGACTAGAGGGTTAAAGCTTTCACTTGTCTTTGCTAATGCATGTAAATAGCTTTCTTGTCTACTTAATGAGGAGGCTGGCTTGTTATCCTGTACAATGCAGCTGGGCACCGTTCCAGAAGCCGAGGCACTTGGTTTCAAAGACAAAGAAGCCAGCACAGACGTAGGGAGAAACCTGGAACGTTGCGCCGTTGATTTTTTTCACAGCGATGACTCATTTCAGTTCACAAAGGATTCTGGGCAGGGTAGTGAGAAGTCAGGTTGGCTGATCCATTCCTATGACTTCACTTTGCAGAGAGCCAGGGAGAAGAGGAGTGACACTGCAGAATCCTGAGGCACTGCAGTGGAGAGGTGCTTTGCGAAGACTGTGAGTGCCTTCGGAACAGGGGGTGGTGTCAGAACGTGATTCCAGCCGTTCTGTGGAAATAGGGCAAAAGGAGAGAGATGTTTTCAAAACAGTGTGTGGGAGTTATATTTGTAGTCCCCTTTAGATTCTCTACCTCCACCTCCCCTGTCATTTCTTAACCATTTATTTCTCGTACTTATGTGAGAATTGTGTGAAATAGTGTTCCTTTCAGTGGAGCTGCATAGATACTGCATTATTTTTTATTTTCAGGAAGCCCCTATTTCCTGCGTTAAGAGGTGGGTGTTCAGTATATTACTGCCTAAAAGCATGCTTTTTTTTTTTTTTTTTTTTTTTGTCTTCTTTCAGGTCCTGTGGCACTGACCTATGCTGCAGCCAGCCACCTTCCACAGTGATACAAAGCCCCAATATTGCACATTGTTGTTACATGACAGCTACTCTGGATACTGTACTGGAGCATGGAACCAGACCATAGGGGTTCAGGTAAGTCCCCCTTTTTTAACATATTGTGTGCCAGGGATATTGACATGGGCATTTATTAAAAGATGCATTTGAAAAATACTGTTTGAGGAAACACATCCTAAAGCACACAATATATTAAAAAAAAACAGTCCCACTCTCCTTCTTCCCAGGATAAGCAACGCCACCAAAATCTCCTTGACTGAATCCTCTGGGAAAGTTCCGTGCTCCAGGAGAAACTTTTTATGATCTTAGTTGTAACACGTGCTGGGATATCACTTTGGATCAGGAGGCAGCTGGCCACAGGACATGAACAAAGAAAAGGAAATCTAAATCACAGGAAATACGCATGATGAATGCATGTAAGACAAGTCTTCTGTCTGTGGATAATTTAGCACCTGTTTCTGAAAGTTAGCGCCACTTGGTGAACCTGGAGATCATGCTTTTAGCTGGGTCTGAATGATTAAAAAGATCAATTTACATGGTTGAAGTTAACAACTGGCAAGGGACTAGAACTTTGTTCAGAGGCCAGTGTTTGTCATATGATTGGTCATCATTAAGATTGCTGTGTTTTCTTCAGGCTGGTTAGAATTGGAGTGGTCACACTGCCAGGTCACATTCTTGACGCGTTCATGATCTGTATCTGCAAGGGAAGGTATGTTTTGGCGTGCATGCATTTCAGAGGTGCAGAAGGAGCTTGCTGATTAGCAAATGTGGTACTGCATTTGTTGAGCCTTTGTTTAAACTGCATTTAAACAGGAATAAATGGACAAATCTTTAATGTATGTTTTTTTTCTTACTGTTATTAGTCCTCTGATATGTGCAGCTGTCTAGTAAACACAACCTGCAGCTTTGTTCATAAAATACTCCAGGAAATGTGGTTTAAAAGGAGGATTTAGCTATGGCTGAGAACAGCACAAGCAACACACCTTCTACTTTTCTTTATTTCAGATTTTGCCAGAAAAATGTGTTCTTTTCTGTGTTAGTGTGCTAGTGCAGATCCAAGATGTTTGAGAGTAATACCACAAAAATCTACATATTCTTCCTCCTGGTGTTTATTCAGATGGAAATGTTGTCTGGCTTAAAATGGCAATTATATATACATAAGAAAGGTTTTATTTGCTACATCTATGTAAGTATTCTATAATTAGAGTGAGTCAGTCACGGGGTTTGGGGAGAAGAAGGGGTGATGTGCAACCCAGACCCTTCTTTAAGTAAATCTGAAAATGTGCTTTTTCTAGAAGGGGCTTTTTGTCCATTACCAGTAGTTTTGGTTTTGTTAGCTACCTTTTGTTTGAAAAGGATCTTTCTGTAGTTCTTCCCAGAGTGAAATCATAGGTGTTGACCACAACAGGCTGTTGGCAAGACATTTTTTTTAGGGGACTTCTGTTGCAACCACCAGTATAATGATGAGGTGCCATGAAGTTACTATAGTTTGATGTTTTCTGATTAATAATGTAGTTCTGTAACCAGCGAAAGTAGCGAAGTCAGATTTCCCTTGACAAATGTGGGGTTTTTTGACTGGATTCTCTCCTGTCTGGTGGGCGGTGACTATCCTGAAGCTCTGTGCAGATGGAGCGTGCATAGCAAACACTCAATGTAGAATCTTTGTTGTCTAGTGAGGCTTGACACATGGATGTACACAGATTGTGATTGTGCAAGCCTCATTTCCTGTGGAAACCAGGCTAAAAACATGTTTAAAGTTTGTCTTGATCCATAGGAAGCAAAAAGTTAAAAAGGTGTTGAGAGGCTGGATGGAGAAGAGAAACTGAGCTTTGGCTTCCTGTATTTTACAGGATGCAGAGTGTAATCAGAGGGTGTCTTCCTCATTTCAGGGAAATAGTGTGTATAAATTCTAATAAAGTGTGGCTTTGCACTGTAATTTCCTTAATTTTCCTTCACAATGGCTGTACTGAATTGGTTCCATTTATAAGTCAAGAGGTGATTTTACAAACAATCTTCTTGCAAACTTCACGAGACAGGGAGTTTGACTTCAAGGTCACTTCTTTCCAGCAGTAGAATCACTAATAAAAATTCTGTCATCAGCATGTAGTTGATAGTTTAATTGCTGATACATGTTGCAGAATATAGTCTACTTCATTTTCTTGGTGGTACCAAGACTTTCAGAGAACAGAGACACTAGATGAACTGGCACAGGAAAGGTTCTGGCTGGTACGGGTTCAGGAGGTGTGAATTTTTGTTCCCAGCTCTGTTACAGACTATCACTTTCTCATCTGTATGCTAAGGATAGTTATGATTACCCAGTTTTTCGGAATGTTTTGAAATCCGCTGAAGAAATGTGCTATGTAAGAGCTAAGTGTTTATTTTATGTGCTACATAATCTTTTGTTCTAAGTAACAATAATTATTTTTTTCCCACAGGGTGGTGCTACAAATCTCCAAGGCATAAATGAGGACAAATCCTATTAATTGTTTGTCTTGTGCTTAGACATTTTTTAAAAGTACCACTTAAAATGAGAAGTCTAGAAAACTTTTTTAATTCTTTAGAGAAAAGTTTTGAAAGACACTGCAGAAATAGAGCTAAAACTAGATATATATATCATCTCATATTTAAAGAAAACATGCAGTCAGCTGGTGAAAACTGCTTTCTGAGCTCCAGTTTTCATTTAATTGGGAACATAAACATATGAAAGTCAAGGATAGTAATTTGATTTCAAAAGAAAGCTGCTTTAGACAAGCATCAGTCAGACCTAACAGGAGCCATATGCTAGATGTTTTATGTAAGTGATGTGGCCTTCCAAAAAAAAAAAAAAAAAATTAGGAAAAGCATTTTGGATTTTTTTAAAACAGATCTTTCCTAAAGAATTTCTAGTAAACCTTCTGATCAATGGGCTAAACAGTATTTATGCATGTAATTGATGTTAATATATTTTATTAAATTGTAGACACACGATAATTTCTGTAGTTGTGCATCAAAGAAGTTTATTCACTGAACTGTAACCACAGAGTACTTGTAATTTCCCAGAGCCATGGGATAGTTAAGATAAAACTTGGCAAGTTAGAGCCTCCCTGAGTTTAGGGGCTTTTGGCTTTCTATCACTAGGTCTGTTGAAAGTTTTACATATGTGTGCTAGCCTTATTAAACCAAGAGCCAGTAATTATCTCCAGCAGACAGTTATGGACAACAATATGGAGGTAATTCTGGCACAACAGAGGTGAAACAAGAGTTGCCTTGTCATAATGAAGAAGGTTGAAAAGCACTCAGTGGAAAAGAATAAGGCTTAACTGGTGATAGTCCCTTACAAAACAGAAAGAAAGGTGTTCACATAAACCGATGTCGGCCATTTCTGTTGCATTTAAAGCCATTGAAATTATGATTTTATGGACAATTATAGTTGTCTTTATAGTTAATTAAATGGTTGTTAAGCTCCCAAATGTTTGCAAGCAGAATGTATGTTACCCTGGCATACTAACTATAGCATGCTTTGCTAGACATTGTGTTAACATTAAGGAACTGATACTGAATGTTTTATATTGCTGAGTTATGTGCAGTATAGTTAGTATTTCAGTGGAAACTTTTGGCTTGTTCCCATTGACAAGAACCCAACTGGCAGTGGTCAAATGTGCAGACTGAATGTTTTCTGCACACTGACCTAGAAAAGCTGGAGGCCTACTTTGAAAGGAAAGATTTTGCAAAGTGCAAGGTTACTAAAATCCAGGTAAACTTTATTATTCCTTAACTTGTACTTAGCTGATTTTAAGTTAACAAGCCCTGACTGGGAGTGATCCCAGAGGTGAATCTCTGCAGGCTGTTGACAGTCAGGGGAGTGACATGGGGTGAGCAGAGTAAGTGGTTTGAGTTCTTGTCCAGGCATCCCTCTGGGGGCAGCTGGGAGGCTGCAGAGCAAACCTACATAAATCAGCAACACTCACTAGGCTTCATATATAACCCTCTTCGAGTCCCTTTCCCACTGCAGGAAGCTGATTATGGTATTAAGGCCGATTCCTTACATCCTAAATATTATTCTGGTTAGCTGCAAGTGGATCATTCTGGGTGCAAGGGAAAGAAAGAGGTCTTCCATCCTGGTGGCTGCGTAGGTGGCAGTGTGAGTGCATGGCTGGGAGTAGGCACAGGGATACTCTTGCCACGGTGCTTTGGTTTAAAAAATTACCGGATCTTTGATGATCTAGGTAAAACAAATGAGGAAGTTACTGCCCTTCACCTGGATGTCCTTAAAGCTACCCAGGGAGCCCATTTCAGTGCCCAGTGAACCTAATAAGTTTAAACCTCAACTGAAGGCAATATATACCAATCTGTTTGACGTTGCACTGAACTGAATTTAGTACTGTTCACCAAGACACCCATGACACAGATAAGCTCCCTGTGAAGGGCAGTGATTTCTTAAATTGCTTAGCTAAATCTGCATAATTCTTATCATAATTATGATGCTTTTTAGACATGAAACTAATCATTAAAGAAACTGATCCCCTACAGCGTGACTGTTGATCAAAGTTGGTAAAGTTATGTGTCTGGTTGATTACAGAGATTCATCTATGGACAAGTTTAAGCTGACAGCAGGTATAATTATTAGTAAATAGTAATATAGTAACAAATTATATTAAAAGTATAAATGGTGTTTGCTCCAAAGTCATGTGAAAGTGTATCTGTCACATTTCCCTGTAAGTTGCCTGTGATCTTGATTGCCATTGTCTGTAAAGCACTTGTGGCAGGAACTTTTCAGGTGTACATGCAAAAATGCCCAGAAAAGGTTATATTTTAAGGCATCATTGTGTGGTCAGATAAGAATGAGGAGGATCTCAGGGTGCACTGTGTTGAAGCTGGAGGAATGCTGCTGTGTTGGGATTGCGGCATTGGTCTGGTCAGGCCTGATTAAGCAGAAGCAATCAGGAAGCAATAGCAGAAATGTGTATTTTAAATCATTGCTGTGTCTTCAGTAATGTGTATCACTGTTGTACAACAGATTGTACAGCTGGTGTATTGAAATATATTGCAGTTATGCAATTTGCTACTCCCACCAATTTTTTTTTTCTAAAGTACTGAATATAATGCAAGATTAAAAGCATTTTGATAATAATTTTTAGAAACCGCTGTTCCTGTTTAGTAGGTGTATTAGGAGTGTAGAATTAATAGGGCAAATATCAGATCCTCTAAATAGTGGAGGAAAGTTTGAATTTGAATTAATTTCCAGTATTTGATTCCTGATTTGGTCACAAGGTATTGCTCCATGACAGCAGAAATATGGTGATTTTCCTGAGTTTTCAAAGCCATTTAGGTAAAACTTAATCCCTGGCTGTTGACTGACCTGTGGCCAGAAAAGGATTCATAGTCAAGCACCCCTTGTACTGTCTGTTACTCTTTATTATTCCGTTTCCAAAGGAAATCTTTTAGCCTGCTGCTTCCTTCTATTTGAGATAATTGGGGAACTGTTACCACTTCAAGAGGAGGTACAGAGCAGAATCTAAAAGCAATTTCTATATTTATATGAACTGTGTTAAAATGCACATATATGTGTGTATTTGTGTAGTCATGCTAGTATTATCAAATTGTAATTTCTCCTATAACTTTTATTTTGAAGATCTTTCAATGTTTTGGGGTTTTTTTAAGTATGCATTAATGAATTAATTTTAAGGACAACATGAGAAAAGTTACAACAAAGTTAATTTTCACGCCATCCTGGAACTATTAAAACTTCTCTTCTAAAAAATATGTAGTCCATACAAAGACATTTGACATGTAGATCCAGGAGAGATTTATTCAAGGTACCAATCTTAAGGCCTCTAAAGAGTGTGCTATGCTTTATCAGCTGAGCGAAAATGTTATTCATTAACTTAGCAACCTCTTTTTTTTCTGATCTTTGTTACTATTAAGAAAAAGTATTCTATCAAGTGGAAGTGGTGGGTGATCCATACTGCTAGTCTTTGAAAGGGGAGTGAAATCGCCCCTTTTATGTCCAGAGGAATAAATGCAACTATTTTGTTTGTGCAGTTAGCTAGCAGGATATTTAAACATGAGGTTTTGCAACGATAAGTGCTAATATGTAGATATTTTTTCTGAATCAATCTACTGCACCCTTTGAGAAACTATGTCTGCATAGTGTATATCTCCTATTTTCCAAAGTTCACCATGTTGTAAGTTTTGAAATAAGCCATTGAATGGTTCTCCATTCTAAGAGTTTTAGCCCCAGCTCAGTACAAAGACTACAGAGCTGTGTGCATCTTCTCCGTTTGTATCTCTACATCCTTGTTCTATGAGCAGATTTTTAAACAAAATGCTTCATTGCACATCTGTTGTCTTTTTACAGGTGATGTATCACCCATCAGCATGTCTCCCATCAGTCAGTCACAGTTTATTCCACTTGGAGAAATCCTTTGCCTGGCCATCTCAGCAATGAACTCTGCCCGAAAACAAGTCACACAAGAAGCACTAATGGAGCACCTAACAACCTGCTTCCCAGGTAACTGAACATTAATAAATCATTGGTCAGATGGGCAATGGGCGCATGTCTGTAAAAGGGCATTTAAAGAATCCCCAATCCCTACCCAAAAGGATGCTTATCTTTTTGGCTTCCTTAAAGAAGGAGTTGCAGTGTTCGGTAGTCTGCTTTCCTTCACTTTTCTGGACTCACTTTTTCAGGAGTCATTACTCCTGAGATACTACCCAAAAGTAAAAGGAGGCTTTAGGGTTCTAATCTTATAACCTTTTCTTTATTCTTAAACGTACAGAAAATCGAGTTCTCTTTGACAGGGCTTTTCATGTGAGGTGCATTTTGCAGTTTTAATTCCTGACTTTATGTAACTGTTAAAAATAACTTGAAGTACTAAACAGCAAACTGTATTGGTATATTTCTTTTTTTCAGACCAGTATCAGAATAAACTTGTTTTGTGATTTTTCTCACAATATAACCTTCTTTATCATCATAGTCAAAAGAGCATAGGACTTCTTTAGTAGTTACGGAGAACAAAATATTTTATCATAGCCAGAGCGGACTTATTCCACCTTGTGGCTTTCAAGCCAGTTGTGAGCCAGCTCATAAAAGCTCTGTTGACATCATTCAACCAGTTCAAATGTCATTGTCCAGTCTCCCTAGACATAACCTCATGGAGGTCTCTGTGTAGAGCATTGTCTCTTAAAGAGCAGGTTTCCCACATACTGTAATGTCTTCCTCCACCTACGACAGGCTGTCAAAACTGGTGTGGCCTGATGCAAGTAATAGAGTCCAATGACAATGATGTGCCTGCTTCAGGGAGAGGTCATATTTAAATTGAAAAGAGGTTTGGTTTCCAGGGGCTTTCAGGGTCTTCTTGGACACAGTTCTGGCTTTTGCCTCTGTACTGCCCTTGCTTGAAAATCTTTAAATATTTTGTTTGGTTGGTTTTGGTTGGTTTTTTGTTTGGATTTTTTTTAACACAACAACTTCCTCCATGACTGAAGGTTTGGGGAGCCATAGATACACTTGCTGTGTTTGTACGTGCTGGTGTTCAGAAGATATTCTTGTCAGCATTTGAAAATATTTATCAAATGGTGAAATGAAAATGTTGTGGATTAAAGACACTGTAACATCAAAAAAAGGAAACCTGTATTAAGAATGTACTCATGAATATGCTGCTTCCCAGCTGGCAGTCTGTATCTGGAGTTGGTGAATCATGCAAAATGCATCTTGTAGAGCCATCTAAAAGTGTGGTGTAAAAGCACTGGGCAGAGGTTTACTGCTCAAGAGTGCGTAACTTTTTCACTTGTGCTTTGTATGATAACAGGCAAGAAGTTTAACCATTCTGTCTCTCAGTTTACAATTCTCTAAACTGGTTGAGAAACTTCTCTATTGTACCTCTTTTACAGCTGTAAAAATTACCTAACTAAAAATGCTTGTGGTGGGTTGATCCTGGCTGGGGGCCAGGTGCCCACCAGAGCCGCTCTATCACTCCCCGCATTCACTAGGCAGGGGTGAAAAAGTATAACAAAAAGCTTGTGGGTCGAGATAAGGACAGGGAGAGATCATTCACTCATCACGAGCAAAACAGACTGAACTTAGAGAGGGAATTCATCTAATCTATTACTAAGCAAAACAGAGTAGAGGAATGAGAAATAAAAGCAAATCTTAAAACACCTCCCCCCACCCCTCCCATCTTCCAGGGCTCAACTTCACTCCCAGCTTCAACCTCCGTCCCCCCTCAGCGGCACAGGGGGATGGGGAGTGGGGGTTACGGTCAGTTCATCACATGTTGTTTCTGCCACTTCTTCATCCTCAGAGGGAGGACTCCTCTCATCATTCCCCTGCTCCAACATGGAGTCCCTCCCACAGGAGACAGTCCTTCACGAACTGCTCCAACGTGAGTCTCCTCCACGGGGTGCAGACCTTCAGGAGCAAACTGCTCCAGCGTGGGTCCCCCACGGGGTCACAAGTCCTGCCAGCAAACCTGCTCTGGCGTGGGCTCCTCTCTCCACAGATCCACAGGTCCTGCCAGGAGCTTGCTCCAGTGTCGGCTTCCCACGGGCCGGTGCCTCCACCTGCTCCGGCCTGGGGTCCTCCACAGGCTGCAGGTGGAATCTCTACACCCCCTCATCCTTCCTCCATGGGCTGCAGGGGGACAGCCTGCTTCACCATGGTCTTCACCACAGGCTGCAGGGGGATCTCTGCTCTGGTGCCTGGAGCACCTCCTGCCCCTCCTTCTGCACTGACCTTGGTGTCTGCAGAGTTTCTTACATCTTCTCACTCCTCTCTCTGGCTGCAAAAGCTCTCCCTAACTGTTTTTTTCCTTGTTAAATATGTTATCACAGAGGTGCTGATTGGCTTGGCCTTGGCCAGTGGCGGGTCCATCTTGGAGCCGGCTGGCATTGGCTCTGTCAGACACAGGGGAAGCTTCTAGCAGCTTCTCACAGAAGCCACCCCTGTAGCCCTACCCGGTACCAAAACCTTGCCACGCAAAACCAACACAATGCTTCAGTAAGAAAGCTACTGATGTGTCTACCTCATCTAGGCAGCCTAACCATAGCTGTGTTTTGATGTCTTGAATTTTTTTGCTTACCTTTCAGAGCAAGGATTAGTTAAAGCCTTGAAGGTTACATGGCTTTTGCTATAACTGATACTAAGTCCTGATATTTTAAAATATAATTCTGGATCGAGAGCAGTGTTTGAATAAACAATTCTGTCTGACATGTAATAATTGCACTTTGGAAAATGTTACTGCAAGTATGTTTTGTGAATACTGGCTTTCTGTCTCAGTTTGTGGTTTTGTTTATCAGGGTTTGTTTTTTTTTTTTTCAATATGCTTGGCTGATTTTTAAAATAGTGGTGAAAGTTGTAAGAGAATACAAAGTTCATGATTATAATTCCAGTTTAATTAATTTTGCTGATTTTTTTTTCCAAGTCATGTTTCCTATATAGCTATGTACTAGAAGAATTCCATAGGTTGCAAGTATTTTTCCTATTATTCTGTCAATGTATTTATGTAAACATTATTGCATGGTGGAAATGATAACTTATTGGTGGCATCCCTTGAATTTCCTGGGATCATGATTATCAGTTGACTTGGTGTGTTGTGTTATTCTTGCTAGACAGAACCATACATCAAAAATAATTCAACAGGCTAGATTATTTAGTAGACTCTGCTCAGAAGAACCCTGAGGAAAGTTAGCACACAGTTTCTTGCTGCCTCTTTTTTTTTCTCCCACTATCTGTGAACATGTGCATTTCTCAACTCTGACATTAAAAAAAGAACCTTGTTTTTCCTACCTCACTTCCCAAAATGTAAAGAAAATTATTTGGGGTGTGTGTGGAAATCCTCCTTTTGTTGTCCAGTTTTTCCCCTCTCTCTAGAGAAATGCCTTTCTTTCCCAGCCGTGACATGTTGAACATAGCAAACATACATGTTTCCTCAGTATATGAGGATTATCAAAAAAATTTGTCTTTTCCAATAAACAGAATCTCTTCTTCTGCTGAATTATATTTTTCACTTGTCTGCCCAAACTCTCTCGTAAATCAGCCGTGGCTTTTTGAGCCCTTGTGTTCACTGTGGCTATTTCCAAATATCTGATGTCCTCTTATATTCTGATAAGGTGCTGATGCTTAGAGAGAGAGGAGAGCATTACCAGTGTAGATGTATCTGTCATTGTCACATAACCTCTCTGGATCTCACCCTGCAGCACCACTTGTCTGCCTGTGTTGTTTGTGTTTTAATGAACAGATGCTTCACTGCATTTCATGGCGTGTATAAATTTCCTAAGACCCCAGATGCTATTCTCAAACTGCCTAAGAATAATAAACCTCTTTCCTCAGTGCAGGATCTTAACACTTGCAGTCTAGCCCTCTAGTTTGCTGAGCCATTGTGCAGGCATAAATCTGGGCCATGGCTCTATCTGAAATAAGGTATGCTAATTATTTATAACATCACATAGCAACCACTCCACATCCTTAACTAGTATTTCATGAGCCAATCAGAGTATTTCTTTTATCCCTTGTTAAGCCTTAGCATCAGCTCAGGGGAAAATCATTTTAGCAGATTTAACACCATTTAAATACTACTTCAGATGTATTTTTCATGAATTTATTTTATTGAAAAAGTTTGTAATGATAATGCACATCTTATTTGTGGCTTTTGTTATTTGTCAGGTTTTTAAAAAAGCAAGAGGGCTGCTGCTGCACGTGGTGTCATTATTCTAACTTAGAAATAGACAATGAGATGTTTGTACAGCCCTACTTTATAATTTATTGACCATGGTTTAAATCCCGTACATTAAATGTAAATCTTTGAAATCCAGTATAAGGAGCTAAGAATGTAACCTTTGTTCCTGTGTTTGGCAGCCAGACCCTCTTATCAGTGTGAGCCTGGCTGACGAAAACATCAAGCCTTAGTCTATGCTGCCTTTAGTAAGGATTTTTTTTTCTTTTTCAATTTTGTCCACATACTTATTAAAATCATTATAAGGTGTTCAGAATTTCAGTGTAGAAAATACATGTGTGTATTGGACTAGGTTGCTTTCCAACTGAACAGTTTTCTGAAAGCTGGCAAATTACTCTGACATTCACCTTCATAACTGTTCGCTCTTTAAATATGTGAAATGTATGTGTAGCACTTAAAATAAGTGTCTTACATTAACTGAGTTCACTCTAGGTCAGTGTTCTTTGTGAGCAGCAAACAAGACATAATCTTCTGTCTGGAAGCTGAGTGGATGGCATAGTAGACTCTCTTGAGATGCAGAAAATGTACATGTCTGATGATTCAGTGTCCAGACAGTTTCTGCTTTTGAATTATTAAACCACTACATAATCTTAAATAACACCACTGCTGTCATGCAATATTTTGTATGCTACAATCTCTAAACTACTTCTTCCTATTTAATGGAGGAAGGGAGACCACAAAGAGACTTCTGAATGCAGTGGGGTAGGTTATGTATAGACATGATGAGGGCAGGTTGCTGTAAAGAGAAAAGTCTTGAGAAAGCCAGGAAATCTGTGTTTAAAATAGCAACAATGGGAGCCAGAGTCGTGTCATTGCTCCTGTCCACCATGCAGGAAAGCCTAATGCAAATTTGGGTTGGTTTTTGCTTTTGTAAGTACCTGAAAGAGATGTGAAAAAAACCTGTAGCTAGCATTAGCTGGCAATGCTGAGCTCCAAAGATGAGCACCTGCCATTGTCACTGCTGGCTTAGTGAACCACAAAGATGTACTGTGCTGGGAGTGATAAAAGTGATAGTCTCCAACTCCAGTGGGAAGGCGGACACAATTAACTTTACAGCACCATTGACCGCCCAGGCACACTAATTTTTTTTTTTCTTGGTGTTTATCTGCACGTTCTCTATTCACAGGACTTAGTCAATTAATATAACTACTGTGCTTCCAGTATTTAGAGACTCATTTACCCAACACATTGTAGTCATGGTTTACTGGGTAAAAAATACATATTATTTTTACCCTGTATTTGCAGTGCATTTTTGCCTAAGTTAGTGTAAAATATCAGAAGATCCATTTCAATCTCTTTCCCTAACTTTTCTGTAAACTCCCAGGAGAATGTTTTCCTCTATTTTATTTTTGTTCTGATGTTTTTGAAACAGTATGTTAAAAAAGTAAAGTAAAATGAAGATGAAGGACCAAGTTCTTGCAGACAAAGATAGGTATGTGTTGATGTACATGTAAGCTCCTGGAAAATGCAATGGATTGGTCAGGTTGTTTATGTAGAGACAGGAAGAGAGATTGGCTGCTGCACAGCAAGTGCATCTCAGTTGGACCAGGACTGGACCCTGCTGTGCATTTTCAGCACAGGATGGAGAAGCACATGAGCTTTGAATTTGGGGTCATCCACTTCTTGGCGTGATGCAAGGCGTAATGTAAAAGGGGTGATGTTACCCAAGCAGACATAGCAGCTTCACCGCAGGAAAGAAGTCAGATGATGACTGCTGGTTGTTATGGGAATTGAAATCACTCTTTGTATTCCTGTGCTTTACTGAAAGCTCATAGAGAGGGCAGCCTGCTTTCCAGTTGCCACTGCCTCACAATCCAGAGGAAGCTCAGCGTGTTGTTTACTTCAGTCCAGAGAGATTCAGGACTCTGGGCTAGGGAGGGGTAGTCCTTTTTTCCCCCCCCGGCTCTCTGGATTTCAGCTTTCCCCATCTGTTGCTATTTCTGGCACGTTTGCTTGTCCAGAAGTTCTGGGGGTCTTCGTTACTCTCTCTAGGATTATCACATAAATTGTGGACACGCACATTAAATGGAGAGAAAATGCACGTTCCTGATTCTCCATTTCATTTGCGTATTCTTTCCAATTTTCAGTCTCATTTATTCTCTCAAATTATATCCTTTCTTTACCTTTTTTACTTCCTGTGTTTGGATTAGCCCCAATCTTTCAGCTCGGTGGACTGTGCATTAAATACATGTACTGCCCCCATGTACTTCTCCCTGGCACTTTCTCTGTTGTAACTGCTTTCAGTCATGTGCCCATGGTATTCCTAGCACTTTGCTGTTTCCATTGGAAGATTTTTAGTTACAGATATCACAGGATGTGAGCAGTATGGTCACGTCTCTAAATTCAAACAACATTCAAAGCCAGACATAAGAATATTTACTATGTTGCCTGCAACCCAGTAGTGAGGAAGAGGATGAGATAAGGAATTAGTACAACTTCTCTATTTCTTGTCACTAATCTTTTGATGGGGTGTCAGTCATAGTGCCAGAGGTGTTGCTGTCACCCTCATGTTTGCTAACACGAGGTCAGTGAGCTTGCAGGCTCCAGCCTTTGTCATGTGGGAGAAGAGTTGGTGACCAGACACTGTGCTACTGACGGTACTGTGTTTGTGGCAGGTACGCCTGGTTCAGATTTTTATGTGAAGTATTTTTGTGAAAAGCATATACTTTGCTGAAATGTTATTGCATGCACAATTCCATGGAGTTTCCGTTACTGAAGATAGATTTTGACTTGACAAGGTCCTGACTAACATGATCTAAGTTGGCCCAGCTATGAGTAGGGGTGTTGACCAGATGTCTTCATGAGGTCCCTGCCAACCTAAGTTACTCTCTGATTCTATTTTTTTCCCTAAATTAGTTTTGTTGAAAAGAAAACTAAGACCCAGAGCAAATAATATTAACTTTTTTAAACTTTAAAATAGACCATCCAAACTTTTGAAAAAAAATTCTCTACTTCTAATAATGTAAACCAGGTCAGTACCCAGCATTAAATTAAAATTAAAATGCATTTTAGTTCAACAAACTGTATTGATTGAAGATAGCTATTTCCACTGAAAATTTTGAAAGATTTTTATTTCTTAGTCAGCATAAACAGATTTAAAAAAAACAACAAAAAAACCCCTAGCTTGTGAACTAAATTGCTTGTTTCTTTAGCTCTAGATGGAACTTATTCCTATGCACAGCATGCTAACTTGGTATTTTATCAAATAAAATATTGAAGACTTGGTCCTGCGCCACTGAACCCAGCAGGAGTACTGGTAGTGGAAATGACCAGGCTCACAATGCGAGGTCTACCATGTGGCTAATGTGGCATTGATGCAGGGTTGTCATGCTTTTATCCCTCTCAGTATGTAATATATGCACTTAGGTAGCGTCCCTCACATGAAAGGCAGGGAACTCAGAAGCCAGTTTTTAGGAGCTAAACCTTTATCTTCCAGCATAGTGGAAAAGTCTGTTTGTGTAAGATGAACTGTATCATTCAAGGCATGTCTTTTTTGGAGCAGCTGACGTAGTTGAAACATGTTTTAATGGGAGAGGAAATCAGTTCAATCAAGTTTGTGATACAGGGGCGGTTTGGGAGAATGCTTTTTTTTCTGTGTAGTGTTCTTCTGTGGAAAAATGACTTAGGCATCCAAAGTAACAAATAAACACTCCTTTATACGTGACTGGGCATTATAATAAATACTTCTGGTGAACTGGCATATAAATACTTAGTTGGAAGAATAAAAGTGAAATATTTCCCCTGATGCCCTTCGATTTCTAGTAATTCCGTCTTGTAGCTTAAGGTCACCTGTACAATGGAAGTGACTAGAAGTTCTCTCCTTTTTTTTTTTAACACTCCATTAATGGCCTCCTTTCTATTTAATAAATAATTGATATGTCTGAAGCGTAGGAGATAAGTGCAAAAACAAACAGAGAAGAGAATGCATAACAAAGTGCTTTGCCAGAGTTGTTTGTTCAGCATATTCCAGCTTGAACATTGGAGAAAACAGCTTTGTTTGTTGGGGAGGGGGGAGCCAGAGAGTCCTACATGGTTTTATGCACTCCCTGATACATGTTTACTGTCATTTCTAGGAGTTCCAACACCCAGTCCAGAAATTCTTCGACATACCTTGAATATGCTTGTACGGGAGAGGAAAATATACCCAACTCCGGATGGTTATTTCATTGTAACCCCGCAGACTTACTTTATAACACCATCTCTCATAAGAACTAACAGTAAATGGTACCATTTGGATGAGAGGATACCTGACAGGTCTCAGTGTACCTCTCCACAACAAGGAACTATAACTCCCTCCACCTCGGGATGTGTCAGGGACCGAACACTACCCAAAAACCACTGCGACTCCTGCCATTGTTGCAGAGAAGACATGCACAGCATGCATGCATCTACCCTGCAGAGGAAATCAGCAAAAGACTGTAAAGAGTCATACTGTCCTCCTTCATTATGTCAGGTCCCACCTACTGAGAAAAGTAAAAGTACTGTCAATTTTTCTTATAAAGCAGAGACACTCACAAAGCCTAAGGATGTAGAAAAGCAGTCTAAGAAATTTGGACTCAAATTATTCCGATTAAGTTTTAAGAAGGACAAGACAAAACAGTTGGCAAATTTCTCTGCACAGTTTCCTCCAGAAGAGTGGCCGCTAAGGGATGAGGATACCCCTACCACTATACCTAGAGAGGTGGAAATGGAGATTATCAGGCGCATTAACCCAGATTTGACTGTGGAAAATGTCATGAGGCACACTGCACTAATGAAGAAACTTGAAGAAGAAAAAGCTCAACGAAGCAAAGCAGGATCTTCAGCTCACCACAGTGGACGAAGTAAAAAGAGCAGGAATCACAGAAAGTCTCACGGGAAATCGAGGTCACACAGCAAGACCCGGGTGTCCAAAGGAGATCCATCCGATGGGTCTCATTTGGATATACCTGCTGAAAGGGAGTATGAGTTCTATGATCCCTTGACTCGATCCCCACGGGAAGGATGTTTTATAATAGAACACAAGGGAGATAATTTTATAATGCACAGCAATCCTAACATGATTGAATCTCACTTTCCCATGACACCAGAGTGGGACGTGTCTGGTGAGCTGGCCAAAAGAAGAACTGAAATGCCTTTCCCTGAACCTTCCAGGGGAAGCTCCCACTCCAAGGTCCATCGGAGCCACAGCCATACACAGGATAGAAGATCAAGGAATGAGCGGTCCAGTAAGGCTAAAGAAAGGTCTAGATCCATGGATAACTCCAAGGGACCTCTGGGCTCGGCTACTTTAGGCACACCTGAAGACATAGGTGAAGGCTGTAGCCCAGATGACCAAACGACTAGCCAAACTTACATTGATGATAGTACCTTAAGGCCATCTCAGTCGCTCAGTCATCAAAGGGCTCTGATTTCATCTGCAAGCTACAAAGAGACTTGCATCCCTGAAATAGCTAGTGGCAGTGTAGAAACTCCCAGTTCTTGCAGCCTATTGGAACAAAGCAAGCCTACAGAGAATTTGCCATCGTATAGCGAGCTCAACTCCTGCACAACAAAATCTGCAGTCGATGACTATTTTCAGTGCAACACATCCAGTGAGACTGTGCTTACTGCTCCGTCACCACTGGGAAAGAATAAAGAGGATCATGACACACTGACAGGGACAGATGGGCTCAAAAAAATGACTCCTGCAGAAAGACAGTCTCAACATATTGCTAGGGAACCTGGGGTGCACAGAGAAGAGTCCCCAAAATGCCCGAGCAGTGGTTCAGCAGTTGCTGGCCAAACTCCAGAGGTGATTGCAAATGGGCGGCTGGTTCAACACCATAGCGCTGAATCAAGCAGCCTTGATAAAAGGAAAGAAATATTTAGCAAGGATACACTCTTTAAACCTCTGCACAACACTCTTTCTGTGAATAGTTACCATAAGTCTAGCACACCCCTGCTAAAGCCCCATCAAAAGACCCCCTCTGACACATTGCCAGTCAGATGTGAGAAACTTGAACAAGCGATAGTAACCTCAGTTACACAAGTCATGCCCGTTTCACAGAGACAGCAAGAGACAACTGGGAACCAGGAGGCCTCCTTCGACTACTACAACGTATCTGATGATGACGACTCAGAGGAAGGAACCAACAAAAATGCTGAGGAAGAAAAGAACAGGGATGATGTCGGCACAATGCAGTGGCTTCTAGAGAGAGAAAAGGAGAGGGATCTGCAGCGAAAGTTTGAGAAGAACCTTACTCTTCTCACCCCGAAGGAAACAGAAAATAGCAACAACCAGAGGGCCACCCACTCCGCCCGCCTGGACAGCATGGACAGCAGCAGCATTACTGTGGACAGCGGGTTCAACTCTCCACGGTAGGACTGTCACATTCATTGCAGCTTTACAGACTAGAAAGTTCCATTTTTAGTTATATGTGTGTGTGATATTGGTGACAGAACGTAGGGCCATATTAAACAATTTCACACGTTTTCAGACAGTGTTTTCTACAGCTCTGGAATCAGCCATTCAGATGTGTGGGTTTCCCACCATATTGTAAGGAACCAATGACCATTTGAAGCATTGACTCTGTATTAGTTCATTTTCTGTTTGCTGAAAACCTCCCTGTATCCTTTTTTTTTTTCCTGTATTAAACTTGTGTTTGCATTTAGAATAGAAGGGATGACCTCCTGCATACTCCTTCCACTTCCCTTTCCCTCTTAAGATACCATCAGCAAGACTAATTGGACGACTAGACGTGACTAGGTGGCATAATCTTTGGCTCAGACAAAAAACCCAAACATGATGATTGTTTTGTTTTGGTTTTGTTTGTTTTCTTCAAAAATTTTGGAAGTCTATCTGTCACCATTCCAAACTGGTGAGACTGGAACAGCTGCTCCCCACACACAGCTGGAAGTGCTCAGGATGTTTGAACTTCAGAGGTGACCCAGCGCTGCACCAGCAGAGAGAGAGGTGCCTTGCCTAAGATACTTGGGAAAAGAGTCCAAACATTTGCATGTGGTGGTGCTGGTTAGTCATGTCCATTCCAGGGATCTCAGACATCATGGAAGTCTCAGTGTGCTAGGAGTCTTACAGGTGTAGGGAGGAGAGAGTTGCTGGTGTGTTCCCTGCCTTGAAGATTTCACAAGCTCTCATTTCCAGGTTGAGAATCTTTCACTGGAGCCGCCTTCTTTCTGTCTCTCTCTGGCTCCTGATAGTCCTAGGTCCCTGCTGGGATGGAGCTTGCCTGGTTTTGTTTGCCCTGGATAGCAACCCATCAGAGTTCAGAACAGTGACTCTAAGAGCACAGAAATAATTTACAATAGTAGTTCTCTTACATGTCTTACTTCAGCTTAAATTATTTATTGCCTGTGTTTAAAAATAAAACCTGCAAGACTGGATTTGTATTAGGTGAAAGAAGATGGGGGTTTTTTGAGGTTTGTTTTTGTTTGGGTTTTTTCCCCCTGTAAAAGGTATTCTTATTCCTAAGAATTATACATTTTTTAAAATCTATAGCAAAAGCTCTCAGAAAGGCATGTGAAGGATTTCCTGCTTCTACACAGGAATTTCATTTTCAGTTAAAGTCACGTCACTCTGGAATACATTCCTTTGGATTTGATGGCTACTCTCACTTGATGTTAATGACAAGGCAGCAGTTACTGGGCCTGCTGCAGCATGCAGTGATCATGAAACTAGAGCAGGCTTTTAACATATGTATAATTTTTCTGAGTAAAAAACAAGAAAAATAATTTGAGTGAATTGTACCACTTGCACTGAGTCCAGCTTAAAAAAGAAACTTAAGCAGCTTTTGAATTTGTTCCTGTTATTGATTGTTCTGCAGATGCTTGGCATCTTTCTTACATAAAACTGTTGTATGAGACTATTTGCATTGTTCTTTTTTAAAAGTAACCTCTTCTTCTAGTTGAAGTGCTATACTTGCAGTCAGTTTTTGTGGGGGAGTATATGTTTGCTTCTTGTCCAGCCTGTCTCACTCCGCAGAGTGCATTTCACCTCCAGGACAGGATGTCAACGGGATAAAAATCAGTTCTTAGCCCTCTGTTTTGCTAGCTGTATGCTAGCTGAATATCAAGCTTGCATTTCTGGTTAATGCAAAGGCAGACATTTCCTTCCCTAATTGTTTACACAAAAGCTAAAATTTCCGTTGATGTTAAACTTAGCTAACAAGAGAACAGAACGTGGCAAGCATACTAGATTTAGTGCTGCTATACCACTTTGTTTAGATCAAAAGGAAAACAGATAAGCAGCTTTTAATAATGATTGTGTTCCACACATCCCTTTTTTTTTTTTTCTAATTTTACTGTTTACTTATTAACAAATGTCTTTTTTTGGCAAGGCTACATAAAGTAAGCCTTTTTTTTAAAAAAAAAAAAAAGCAACATTCTGTAGGGGTTTTTTGTGTAATTGTTTTGTAAGACCAGCATACAGTGTAGATATTTCAGATGTTTTTTCATGAGCTTTTTGCATCAAGATGATTAAATTGGATGGTTTTGCTGAGTTTTGGTCACTCCTCGGTATTATAAGTCTATTAAAATAAATTGAGCTGAGGATGAATTCAGCCCTTTGGCTGTAATTACCATGTTGTTATTACTTTCCTACTTTAAAACAAAAAATGTACTTTACAGCCCTTTTCCAGGAAATGCAGAAAAAGCCATCCGGCATCCATCTGGTAAGATTCACCTAGACCTGACAGTGTCCATTAGCAGATGCCTAGGGAAGAGTATAAGAACAGGATGCGCGTGTAGTGATATTCTTCAGGTATACTCTTCTGACCTCCACTCATGTTGTAACTCTTGACTTCCTTAGGTGTGGTAGTATCTTTTCATTTAAACTGAAGTGTGCAGTGTTGCTTGGGGAATCAAAATTACCAATTCTACACTGTGAAAGAAAAAGCATATTTTTAAAGTGTGACAAATTGAAAAAGGGGGCACTTAAAAAAAACCACCAGGGTGTAGTTAAAGAGATTTGCAATGGTCATTTGACTTCAAAAGTATTTTGTGTGCAAAATTTGTGAACACATCACCATTGGGAAAACAGCCTCACAGTATTTTGTTCATTGCTTTTATGCAGGTTGTATATAGTAAATGTTAGCTGTCAATATTAATTTTATTCCTTTATTTTTAGAGCTTATATAATACTACTGCTCTTTTGTCACCTAAAAAAAGAGCTAATTTTGGCATTACTCTGCATGCAAAGTTCTCACACTGCAGTCTTCGTGTATATATGTTGTAATGGTCAGTTTGTAATATCAGAATTGAAAATGTTTGAAGATCTGGAATTGGTGGGCCCATAAAGAATGATACAATACTGAATGATCGCTGAAAAACAAAGGTTGCATCTATTTTCATTAAAAACCAGAGGGAGAGGAATCAAAACATGAGCAACAGAAGCGCACCATGCGTCATTGCAGCTCAGAGAGATCTCTTACTATGTGCTTCACCCATCATAGCTGTTTGGATCTACTGACAACAAGGCAATAATTGGCAGATGATGATCGGTACCATTTTGATCAATTTAAAAGATCTACAGGAGTTTTCCTAAAAGCATCATTGATTTTCCAGATTCAGTCAGTTTAAGATGATTTAAATCTGCCCTACAACAAAACAAGGTGTTTCTTCCTTACCCTATGCCATGCACTGACACTTTCTCCCTTGCCACAGCCAAAGCTGTGCATTCCTACTCTTCCCCTGATGCTAGCACTAATCTGTTTTGTTTTGTTTTGTTTTTCTTAGGGCTAGTATTTAACTGAGAGTGGTCCCTGATCGGGCTGGCTGCAAGGCTCAGCATCAGGGAAGCAGCAGAAACATGTGGCAGGGTCAGGTCCGCAAAAGGCAGGCAAGAGCTGTCCCTTTCAGTAGCAGGTAAATTTAGGTTGACTTTAAACTGACTATGAAACTCTGTCATTAGTATCTTTGTTTCTAGTGTTTATTTAACAAACCCATTCAGTCCTCTAAATGTACTCTGTAAACAACTCCATAGAAAGTGGTGACATCATTTGCAAAGACGTAGGGATACAGATGAAGGGTACGTAACCAGGGACCACATGGCTATTTGAAACCCAAATCTCTCTCTGCACAGGAACACGTTATTTGGAGATCAAAATTATGAAGAGTGGAAAGAGAACAAAAAGAGTAGTACTGGTAAAACTAGGCTTAGCATATCTTGCCTGAGTTTTTTAAAAGCTGTAGAGTAAAATACAGGCTCCTCTGCATTCATAATTAGATGTATCATTAAATGGCTTAGTCTTTAAAGTGCTAAGTGTCCTGTCACTCCCGTGGATAAGCTAAAGGAACGTTGTCCATTTTATGAATGAAATAGCAGCACTAGTCATTGTTTAGGGCGTGATCACAGACCAGGCAGTTAAGATTTCTCAGCCTCTTGTAAGTTGCAGTTGTCTCAGCTGCAAAGCAAAATTGAAGTGTTGTGTTTAGCAGCATTGTGGCTTTAATGTAAAGTAGCATTTTTAGTTAATATTTTGTGTACAGAGGCATAGGTAGAAGAGGAGATGAGAGGAAACTGTGTTACATGATTGCTCTCCTAGCTCTGCCTAGTCACAGAGCTGATTTGATGAAGTTACTTTGTGCAAAAATGCACCAGTCAGGAAAGAAAATTAA
Organism: Balearica regulorum gibbericeps; assembly: GCF_011004875.1. Taxonomy (NCBI): domain Eukaryota; kingdom Metazoa; phylum Chordata; class Aves; order Gruiformes; family Gruidae; genus Balearica; species Balearica regulorum. The sequence goes on from NC_046187.1 coordinate 46,392,612, forward strand.
TATGTTCCATGTGCAAGATGGAAGCTATTTCCTTGGGTGAAAAATCCAGATGCTTGATACTGGTTCAGCTTGCAATTCATGTGACAGCTTCAGCTCTGCATAGCACTATACCTGTGATACAGTATGATGACTGCTGAGTACCACTGGAACCTGTTTTGGAGGAACATGTGTGTACTGTCAAAAAGAGACGGTTCATTGGTGTGACATTGCATACGAACACAGGAAGCCTATTATAAAACACTCTATTCTCCTTTCCTGTCTGGTCAATAGATATATAGGCGTGTCATATATGAGTGTGTATATATATTTCTTTTCCATTCTAGTACTCGTGAGAGCCTGGCGTCCAACACTTCAAGTATTGTTGAAAGCAACAGACGTCAGAACCCCGCTCTGAGCCCTGCACACGGTGGTGCAGGCCCAACGTTCAACTTCCGAGCCACTGCAGACCCATCAACCAGTGAAGCTGAGAAACTGCAGAAACCTGCTAACTGCCTGCAAGCTTCTGTCACTAGTGTCTGATAGTCATCCTGCCTCAGAACTTCTGTCTCATCCCATACAGCAAAGTTTACGACACTGGGACTGATGTTTACATCTTTGGGGAAAAATAAAAAAAGCATCTCAACCACAGTTTTAGTGTTTACTTAAACTGTGCTGCTATGTAGACTAGGGGCAACAAAGAAATCTTTATTTCAAGGTATTGCTTTTCACATTTGCGGCTCTGTAGCAACAGAATAGCAGTAGGGATAATATGTACACTTTTTGCTTCACTTAATTGTAACTGAGCACATATATGAAAGTCTAGACACTGTAAGTGTAATCTGCATTTTCAATGTCCATGCAGTTGCCAACTTCATTTTAAAAAAATGCCACAGATGTGTGATGCCCCCGGTCAGAGGCTAAACTCTGCTGCAGAGTTGATCGTTTTTTACTTCAAAAACTGAGCCACTGCTGAAAGTAACCAGCCAGCATCACCATGAGGAAAAACAATGCCAAACATGACAAGTGATGACCTCAGCTCTGTCTGTGAATTATGAATACTAATCAGTCATTTTCACTGTGTGTTTTTGTGACACAATTTTGCAAATACCCTTTTAAGCGAGTAAAAAAGAGGTTTGGGGTTTGTTTTGTTTTGGGGTTTTTTTAAGTGGAGGGTGGGAAGGGAGATGGCTTCTCCTTTTGCGTTTCAAAAGTATGAGAGATGTTTTCTTACTGAGACTTGCTACTTGACCTTCCATAGTCACAAATGAGGAGGTGGGCCTTTGTGTGGAGGGGGGAGTGGGGAGGGAGGGGAAAGTTATAACTGTCATGGAGCCACAACGTGGAGTGACGCAAAATATATCAAATGTTTTCAGTATAAATCAAGTATTTAAAAAAGATAGTCTAATTCTTGTGTCACTTCTGGTATTGCAACTTGCCATTAATACAGGAATCAGGATATCTAATTTCTTGGAACAAAAATATTCTTTATGATATAAATGACAAGTATGGCCTGAAGAATTGATTTCTTTCTAGTGGAAGGACATAAATCTATTTTATGTAGCTTATTACATAGAGTGCCTAAATTAGGCTATTAAAAATAGCATACATTGTAGTGATTATCAGAGAACAAAATTTAGAGAATTATAAACTTCTGGCCTTTTTATTCAGTGGATGTTATTTGCAATTTAGCATTTTATGGACACATCTAGTTTCTAGAAATTAAATGTGTCCACATGGTTGGCAGTAGAAATCTGAATTCTGTAGGTATGGTATATCCTAATTGCTCTCCCCTAAACTGTTACTCCAAAGTAATTAGTACTGTGCTAATTACTGCAGAGTAACTTCTAAGGATAGTTAAACTCCAAGAGTAATTTTTAGGTATAGGGTCAAATTTTGCTCTGTTACTCATGCAACCTGGTAGTGCAACAAACTGACTTCAAATTTAACCCTGTTTTTTATCAGGACAGACAAATTGGCAGAAGCATAACAAAGATACTAAATTGTTCAACAGCCCAAATTGTTGCATAGAAAAGGGACATTTACATTGTCTAGCTCTTGTAGTACACAGGTATGAAACCCAACTGTACATATTAGAAAAACAGTATTTTCATCAGGTTCTGGTGACATGTATTACTCTGTACACAAAGTCATTTGAGCTTCACTCATGTTCTCTGTTGTCATCAGAAGTCTTTACTGAAGATTCAGCTTTGTGTTACACAGTTGGATATAGTTCATTTACTTACAAAACAGCTTTCTAACTCTGGACACAATCAGTTTCCGGTTCTGTCAAGAACACCCAGTCAATGCACAGGTCTGTTTTCCTTGGTTTCAGTGTATAATTTCCATTTCATAGGAGCAATAAGACCTTTCAGTGCACATAAAGGAAATTATTGTGCTTTTGGTTGGTTATCAAAGTCACTTGGCCTTTAGCCTTCTGCCTTATCATACCTTCCAAGATGTGCTCTAATTACCATATAATGCTTTGCATGACGCATCTTATTATTCAATATGTAACTCCAGCCGTACTTTTTCCATGCGAACTGTAGAGTCAGAGTTTTTGTGGGGAATTGTCATATACTATGCAGTGGCTGACTGTGATTTTGTTTCTGAGGCAAGCTCTGACACCAGTAGTATGTATCAATTCAGTAAATAAAAATGTCGAAACGATAAAAAAATTTACAGTGATGATCTGAAGTACTAACAGCAGTATTAAAATGTGAACAGCAAAAACAAATTTCACCTTTGGGGGAAATATTTGCTTGTCATAAACTAATCAGAATTTTATGCAGGCAACTGGTTGTACAGAAGACATAATTCCAACAAAATACGATAGTGCATACCTATAAACTGTATAGTATGTTATTTCCTAAAGTTCCCAGAGACCAGCAGACAACATAAATGTCATATTAATGTTGACATGGCATTGTACCAATATTAATGTGACTCTTGGAATATGGAATGTAAACAGAAGTTTCAAATAGAAACGTTCTAATCTTGAATTTTTTTTTTTCTTTCCTTTTCAAATCAACAGTGGAATATAAGGAAATTCCATCTTGAGGTTCTGGTAACAAAACCACGAGAGTGGAGCTTGAGTGCTTTATGTCACCCTAATCCTTTGATGAAATCATAGCCTTGTATTACATGGTTGCTTATCTATCATTCTTCTAATGTATCAATTTAAAGGTTTACAGAGTTAGATTAGGTTGAATCTGTGTTGTGTTCAACTGTAAAGGGTCAACACAAATCTGTCGGCATTTTGCACACTTAATATGTATTATTATAATACAACATGTTACTTTTATGGTAATTTTTTTTACACATATAACTACCTCCATGAATTTGATGAAATGCAGCAACATGAAAAGTGTATTGTACAAAGCAAGGTTAAAAACTTTGAAGCATTAGGTCATGGCGTTCTCTTGTGTGTCAATGCTTGTGTATGAAGTCATCATGTTTCCATTGCCACAATTTCCTTCTACAATATTAAAAATCTGGCTTTCAGATGAGTCACTTAAAGACTTTGACAAGGCTGCATAATTGGAATAAAAGTGAAAGGGAGGCTGAAACCTTCTGTCCTCTCCCCAGTCACTGCTAAAATTTCTGCCTGGTAGAACTTGAAGATGTATTTGTAATTTAGCAAATTATGAACATCTACAGTCTGTGAAATATGATTGACAGTTTGGGTTTAACAGAAGACACTCTGGGTATTTTCTTGGCAGCCTTCAAATACTTTGGGCCCTATTCTGCCTCCATCTTTGTCAACATATCAGGTCATAGTTTCTCTGAACTGGCAAGGGTGTTAAAACAGCTCTTCCTTTCACGATACGCACTCTGTTCTCTAGGCTGTGTGCGTCTGAAACATTTGCTCCTATGGAAATTACCAACAGCCTTTAATTGACTTTGCTGGGAGCAGTATTAGGGTCCCTACTTGAGGTATGTGCCTATTGTTCAAAGAACGTGGGCGAGTTTCCAAGAAAAACAATGCTGGCTTTTGAAAAGTAGCCAGCTGCAACAAGCCACCTTTCAAGAGGGAAGAAAGAAAGATTTTTCCAAAAACTAAAGGAAGAAAGTGGCAGTTCAACCTAAGCAGATCACATTTATATACAAATCCCGACTTAGGAACACCTCTTTCAGCAAACCTAGTACCATTATCCTGATGCAAATTAAAATACAATCATCAGTTGAGCTAATTTTGCCATTTTAAGTATTTCAGTTAAAAATTAGAAGAAATCATTAGCCATTTGACTCCTTGTAAAATGTCCATTATACGCAAAACAATGTTCACTCAACTTTAAAAAGTAAAATGTATTGGAAAACAAATATTTTAATGAAAACCATGGCCTAAGTGCTTGCCAGCAGAAGTCATTTTTAGAGAAGAGAACAAGCAAACCAGTATTCAGAGGCCATCATAAACACACTTTGCACTTAAATCACGCCTTTTCGCCTGAGGGCCTCGAAGCACTTGGTACCAGCTAAGCCTCGGAGCCCTGGAGGTCGGCAGAGCCTGACCCTACTTTGTGTCCAGGCACATTGGAAAAAAACAAAAGGCTAAGAGTCTGTGGGCTAGTATATTAACCAGTTTCTTCGTTAAAGTTACGGGAATAAGTTTAATATTAAACCAAAGTGTTTCATATCTATACTCTGAAGTTAGTCTTTTGGTGCATTCAGTTTGTTAAAGAAACTACTTTGCCGTCCTGCAGAGACTCTGGGATTAGAAGTGCCAAAAACAGTTTTTAGTCATACGAGTACTGCCAGCGGTGTTTTATAAAGTTATTTTAATTAAAAATTTGTTTTTCGAATACATTTTGCAGAGCTTTTCCCAACACGATTGTTCAAATTGTTGTGCTGAGAAAGCAAGTAGCACTCCTAATCTGGTGTCACACCCACAGTTTACAATTCTCTTTGCTCTTCTGAAGAAAACTGTACAGTATTAGAGAGATATGTTCTATTTTTTACGAAATTCTTTTAAAAAAAAAAAGGTATATATCTAAAATGTTCCCCCCAGCATAAGTAAAGTGCATCGTTACTGCATGCGAAACATGCAGTGGACCCACCGAAAGCCAAGCTGGTGCTAGAAGAAAATGGGACTATCACGCTTCTTTCATAGCGGCGCTCTAAACGTTGGTTTCAGTTACGCAGGTGCGAATCTGGTGTAACTCCCCGGATCTCCCGCGCAGCTGACGGAGATGGGAATGGGTCGTTAACTCCATTGAAGCTCAGTTCTGAGCTGAGGGTTTCCGTGTTCCTCTCCCCCACCCCACTCCCGCCCGAGACACTAAATGCAGAGGAGGAGCAGGAGGCCACACGCACGCCCCTGGCTCTGGAGGGGCAGCCTGGGTCGCGTCCCTGGCGAAACGCAGAGCCGCTCCGCCGGGACGCTGCGACAGCCACCGCGCCTTTCCCACCCCGGGAGGGCGATTTTCGGTGTGGTGCGCTGCCCTCGTGTTGTATAGCGGTTAGAGCCACCCAAAGGATACCCACCCAGAAGTATGAAAGGGCCCTTGGAGTAATTGGCACAGATGTTACTTTTATATGTGGAGGAGACTTAAGTTTAAAGGGATTATAATTCTGCAGGTAATTTTCTGTGAGTGACTGAATGTGGCTGTTGCATTAGGTTTAAATGAGTTAATAAATGCAAGTGGGACTTACTGTATGTTAGAAGGGAGTTTTGCAGCCAAGACTGCCTTGTATAAATGTGTTTGCACTGAAAAAAAAAAAATTAAAAATTACTTGGTCTCTGGTTGCTGTAAAGGTCATCCAAGATGGATGTTCTGTTTATATTGTATAGTATTTCATATGAAATAATTACAGTTCATGAAATGTCTTCCCTAACGTTACTGATTTATAACAGCACATTTGTAACATGGTTTTTATTGTGTCAGTGTACCATATTGTAAATGATGATTACTTGTCATGCTTAGTATAATAATTTAAAGGAAAAAAAAAAAGGACAGGGATTTTTGTAAGTCTATATTTGAAAGTCCCTCCATATGGTAATATTGTGTTCATGTTCTTTATGTAGTGTTGTGTGAAATATCCATTTTGGATTGTGTTACTTTTTAAGATATTAAATAACATTTGGTTATATGTTTTAAGTGGATTCTTTGCACCCATCGGTGGTTTTTAGAGAAAATATTTACATTTCTGTTTAACACACTGTTTCTCTCCCTCACTTAGGAAACCAGAAATCTGAGAAAAACAAGGGTTGTTACAGCTTGCTGTGTTCATGTACACTTCATAAAAGGCCCGTGAGCCATTCTAGTAAGAGTGCAAGGGAGAAAAATCACTGATTTTGAAATACCTGGGTTTGGATTGGACGTGGAGGCGATGGGTGCAAGGGGGAATGTGATCCCCGCCGAATGTGTGAGCACCCAGCTGAGATGCATCCAAGCTCCAGGGAATTAGAAGTCCCTTAGGGCATCCTGGCGCCAGGATCAACGGGTGTCGGGTCCCTTTTCTCCTCCTCCTCTCCTCCCCTCCCCTCCCCTCCCCTCCCCTCCCCTCCCCTCCCTTCCCTTCCCCTCCCTCGGGCTCTAAGCAAGGAGGTTTTTTCACATCCTTCAAAAAAATTGTTGGTTTTTTTTTTCCCCGTGCTGTGACATCAGCTGATTGGAAAGGCCCAAGTGGACAATGTAACATGCAGGTGCCATTTTCCTGCCCTCTACCCCCACCTGGAAGAAGGTTTTGAGGAGGTTTAGGCTTCATGAGCTTTGCCAGAGTTTTGCCTTGAGAAGTGCTGTTTGCCAAAGTCGGCTATGAGGATTTACAAGATTTGCAAGATACAAACCAAAGCAGTGTCCGTTGGAAGTAGGTGCTGTCAGAAGCACCTTGGCTCATCACCTGCTACCGACACATGCTACTACCATGCTATTTGTACTCTTTGCTGGTTCCTCTTCATCCATTGCTTCCCTTCGTAACCCATCTTGTTGAATTAATGAATTTTTAATTGGGGGGGGGGGGGGGGGGGAAGCGCCAAAGCCTGGCAAAACCTGGTTTGGTGAGGACTTTATGCCAGCACTGACCTAGTGCCTTGCGCAGGCAAAGCCAGTTCTGGGGGGTGGTCAGAATGAGACTTTCAAGGCCTTTTCAGTATTGCTGGAGATAGTTTGCAAGCACTGTTTCGCCTTCAGAAAGAGCTATTTCTGTTTCTCTCCTGATGGTGGGCTCGTATTTTAGGCAATGGATTAGGCTGATCGTTCTCTAGAGAGAAGCTGTTGTTGAAAGCCATCACACCTTGCACTTTACAACTTGCTTGGAAACCTGGCTTGAAGTCTCTTTGTATTTATTCTACTGACATGTAAACTGAAGGTCTTAAGCAAGTGACATCTTTTTGCTGAAATGTGGCCTATAACATATTTAAAACGTCTAGGGCCACTGCTTGGCTGAAGGACTCTTCCCTTGCTGGTGGATCGTGCCTTTCTGCTGAGAGCACTGACTTCAGCAGATTTTCATCCCTCTCTATCTACAGGTATTTGCATCGGTAAGATAACATTTTTTAAAGTTATCCTTCTCTCTGGGCTTGCACTTTTTCTATCAGCCTCTCAATGTTTCTTTAGGGTCTGTTTTTTCCTCCCAACTTATTTTCTAGACCGTCCTTCCATTTTATCTTTTTTTTTTTTCCCCCCATTGCTTAGAATCTTCTCTTCTGCTCCTTTCTTGGCATTTTTTCTCCAGGTTAGGGTTTTTTCCCACACATTACTTGACATGAGATGTCCTCTGCCCCTTTTCTCACACTCCCCTGTCAAAATGTCATCCTAATCCTATAGAGTCTTTTCCCCACTTTTCCATTACGTTCTCTTTTTTGCTGTCCTAACTCATCAGAAAGGTCTCAGAGAAGAAGAGGTGATCAGCTGCTTCAGGATAGGTGCTCCTGTCATCACTTCCCTTCAAGCCATGCTGTTGCAGGTTTCTGATTTTTAAAAAGTTTAGGAGTGCATATATGCCCCTGCTTTTAGTCCCTTCTGTTCTCTTCTTCCTTTTGACTGCTGCTCCTTTTTTTGACTATGTGCTTTTCTGCCCAGCATCTCTGTGCTTTGAGGGCTCAAAGAGGAGACCCAAACCCCTCAACAACGTGAGAGCAACAGGTCACGTTTGTCTTCTGCAGGGTACCAAGCAAGGCTCCAGGTAAATGCGTAGAAAAACAATTCTAAAAATACCCACCTGTGCTTCTTAGAATGGCTGCAAGGAAAAATGGCCTCATCTTACCAGCCTTTCCTGAACTGCAAGGAGGGAGCCCACTGCTCCCACACTCCTGTTCGCCGCAGCTGGTACGTGAAGGGAGAAGGGTTTTGGAGCAGAGTCGAAGACTCTGGGGCTTTGATAGCTGCCAGTGGTTTTGTGCAGAGATGGCTGCGCTTGCATGTGCGAGCAACTTCCTTCTGTGCATTTAGGTCCTCGTGTTTAACAAAATATTTTTAGCCTGACTGTCACAAAGTGATGAATGGGGACTGGAACCAGGAAATCCCAAGTACATATTTTTTTTTTTACATCTTTTTTTCTTATCTCTCATCCTAGTAAGCACAAAAAACCTAACCCTATGCTGCCAGCTATTTGAAAGTAAGCGAACAGTAAATAAATCTATGAGCATATACATGCCTGTGTGTACACTAAAATAATTATGTACCCTGTTTCCTTTCTGTCTGTCTTAGGGAAACCTGGAGCCTTTTGTTTTGAGTTCTTTGCATCTCTCTCCTCTTGTCCCTCTGCTTGTCGCTGGTAAAATTGGACTGGTTGTCTAAGAAGTGCCAAAGAGGGTCAGTCTGGCAGGAAGCTGCAAAAGTAGCACGGGGACCACTGCTTCGCTGGGTCTGCCCGCACCCGTGGGTGCAAGCAGCCACGAATGTGCTCTCCCTGCACTCTGGTGGGTGGCTTGTGAGCCAGCTCTGGTCTGGAAGCTGTATAGGTAACAAGCCCTAGCGAGTGACATCTTTTAAATTAATTACACTTCATCTGTATGCTACTACCTATCGGGGGTGTTCACAAAGTCTGACTTTAGCCTGCAAAGCTCCTTGGCTGCATCTGTGGTCAAGAAAGCAAGCAAACCTTCCTGAGGGGACAATTCAAAGCAGCCTACAGATGGAATCTGGGGCCATTGGTCTCCCTAGACTAAGCTTAGCTTTGGGGATGTCCCCCCTCCTGGCTGCCTGCTGTGTCACCCCACCCACCAAAAGGTGCATGGGCAGTACCTCCCTCCTCCTGGGACCCAGCTCAACCCCATTCCTGAACATCCTTCTGGGTCCTATTAGCCAGGTTTTTGGGAAATAAGGACCTAGGCAGTTAATTTTGCAGGGCAGCTTGCACATTGAAGGGATTTGAATGCAAACCATATCCCGTGTCCCACGTACCTGGAACCTGCCATCACTGCGTAGCTGTGGTCTCCACCGCCTGCGCACCACTACGCACGTACCACCGGGCAGCGACTGCCAGGAGCAGCCATCGAGGTTGCCAACTTGAGGGCTCGACAGCGCAAACCTCAGAGCTGGGTGTGCCTCAGGATTGTGAGCAGCGACCGGGAGGAGGACAGCAGAGAAGGGTGTTTGCCTTTCTGGCTACGGCAGGTGACCGCTGCCTCTCCTCCCTCCGCACTGCTGCTCCTTGCAGCCGGTCGCCCAGCCCACCCCAGTTGCCTTGAACCAAACCCCCAGTCCCGGCTCCCTGCCTGGCGAGCCCCCAGCACGGGGAGGCCAAGGTGGGGGGGAAGAGGCTTTTCTCTGTCCAATTTAGCTCTTGCCTCTGGCTCAGGCCCAAAGTGGACTTGCCAAAGAGTCCTATTTAGCATCCAGCTGCTGGAGTTTAACATGCTTCTGCTGGACACAAACTGGTGATGATTTTCAGATGGCTGTAACAGAGCCAGCTGTAACCCTCAGCTAAGGCACGGCCCTGGCAGAGCTTCTCTGTAAAACAGAAACCACTTTTCTTTTTTCTTTTTTTTTTAAACCTAGACAATGCAGTATATTTTTTTATTTTCTTCTAAAGGAGTGCTGAGGCACCTTGTCTGAAACTTCCCAGCAAACTTTGGGTTGAGGCAGAGGTCTCGCCATCACCCGAAGTCTGCGGCAGAAGCATCAGTCAGGGGAGGCACCACGGGCAGGAGAGGGGCCGGGGACACTTCGTCTGTCGTGGCACGAGGCCAACCCGCTGCCCAGCCCAAGGAACAGAGGTGCAAAGCTCACAGAGGGACCCCGATCAGAGCCCAGACTGCCTGCCTGGTCCCACGGAGGGGAAGGACATGGCCAGCCCAGGAGAGGAAACCCAAAAAGCTCCTCAGCTCTGTTGTTGCTGTGCTGTCCCTTGGCTCCTGCACCGGGCAGGCTGGCAGCCCCCCAGGAGCCCTCCCCAGCAGCACGGTCACTGCTAGCGTCCCGTCTTCTCCTTCTCACTTCCTGCTGAAGAAAGTCATTTTATCTTCCAACCGTAGTGTTTTATTTGTAAGTAGTCGCCAGCAGACCCTGGAGATTTATTATTCATTCATGATGAAGAAACTCAAGAGTCCTCAGACCTAAAGCAGCCAATATATTTATTGTTCCTCCTTAAAGGTAGAATCTTTGCCTATCATGGTTTTATTATTACCTATAACCCAGTGTGGAGAGACAGTCATTCTCCTGCTTTGCTGTTATACAGCAGATAATAGTTTCACCACATCACAGCTTGTACAGAAAAAACCAAACCAAAATACCCAGTTATTTTTGATGATAGAAGTAAAAAAAACCCAAACCAATCACCCCACCCCTGAAAACTAAAGCCTTACAGAAGGACAAACAGTTTTGAAAAGCTCTTTCACTGCATTTAAAACATTTGCGTGGAGACGGGTGGATTTTCCTTGAACCAGAAACTAACAAAAGACTATTGCCTTAAAATATTTAGACTGTTGCAAATTTCAGAACTTTGTCTTTCTAAAAATGAATGACGTGGGATGTTGCTGAGGAGGAAGCTGCCTTTTTAACACCAGATGAGTAGCAGGGCTAACTTATCACCAGGTCCTGCCGGTTGAGACCACCAGCTTCGGTCTCAAGAGACAGCAAGGCGACTAAGTTAGTCCCATGTCAGCCTAAAAAGGAAGACTGTTGTCATTTATTTTTTGGTAAAAAATGAGAAAATAATCTCTGGACTATACTGACAGGTAGCGTGTGAACTCTATGTGTCATGACTGCTGCCTTGTGCCATGGATTATGCAGAGACAGTGATGCAACCCTGGCGTGAGTCGCCATGAACAGACAGGCCATCACCTTCTGCCCAGGTTTCTTCCAGATTGGGGCTTCTGCAATTTGAGGGGAAGAGAAGGAGGGTGGATGCATTTCCCCAGGAGAACAAGGGAATCAAAGTATCGAGGCTTAAAAACTCGAGAGATTTCACTAAGACAAAGAGGAAAACTCAAAGAGGGGAGAGGAATGTGAGGGTGTACTTCAGCAGCAAGGAGTCCCTGTTGGGACCAGGAGTCGGAGAAGAAAGATGTCAGCTGAAGACAGAAGAAAAAAATCTTCACGTTACATGGAGGTCAAAGGATCCTGGGGTCCCAAAAGTCAGCTGAGGGGGGGAACCACATGTGCCTGCCTTCACGGTTTATACAGACCTAAAATAAAGAGCAATCGATACTGGAATGTTCTGACCCGTGTCTGCGGTTGTGCTGTAAGGATGTGGTGTCCCTGAGCGATGCCCAGCCCGGGCCCTTCCCCTGGAGGTGCCCCATTCCCAGGCGGAGTGGGATCCTGGAAAAAGCCCTGCAGGAAGGGATGGAGAGGGACGCCAGCAGCGCCTGCCTGGCAGTGTTGTCACGAGTTCTCTCTGCTGCCCAAGTGCAATGGCCCTCCTTACTCCTGGCTAACTCCTGGCCTGAAGAACAATTGCTGTCCTTCACACTTGAGGTAGAAACTAGCCACAGCTTGCAAAACTGGCAGGGTGCTCAGCACTCCTGGTAGTATTCCCTTCTGCTCAGGCAGCCCCCCCAAAACACAAGTCATAATTGCTTGTATCAACCCATCAGCCTTCTCCCTCCCTGTGCGCGCAGGAGGTTTCTGCTCATGAAATTTTTGTGCGCTCTCAAGGCTCCCACATTCATCTTGGAATAAAACCTTCTCCCTTCTTTCCCTCAGTCCCTATCGTATGTGCAATAACTTGCTGTTCATTCCTTTGCAAAGGCTGCGGAGTGCCTCTGAGCTTAGTTTGTGTCCAAAAAACCATCTCCTGTCTCCAGCAGGAGAAGGTCCATGATGCATCCCAGATGTTTGCACGTGGCAGCAGTCTCCAGACATAACAGATTACGGGAGGGAGTGGAGAAGGAAGGAGCAATTGCTTCTCCCCATGCCCCTTCTTGGAGGCAGGGAAGTTTTGGCACTGGCTCTATTTACCACACTGGTGTGTGTGAAACCTTTTAAATGTCACTCAGAAATGTCTCTGCTTTTAGCCAGTTGTACTTGGGAAAGCCTGTGGTTGACATGGGGAACTGGAGGGGAGATGCAGAACAGTTTCAGATTATTATATAAGATTTATCTTATGTCTCTCTTTGGTTACCTACTGCCAGCTCCAAATTAGCCCATTTCTGTCCCTCCAAACAGAAGGAAAGTGCTGCCTGAAACCATCTCTTCCCTGCAGCTGCTGTTCGTGTGCTCAGCACAGCCTCGAGCTGTGTTTGTGGTGCTCTCTGGTCACCTCCTTCTTCCCACCCTTGCAGGATTTTTGGCAAGGACTGCTTTATAGGGCCAGGTTTGTTACTGGCTGGTGCCCTCTTCACTGGCTGAGGCCCTGGATGCCGAGCTTGTTATAAGAGAAATTATTCAGTCTTAGGATGCATTTTTTAATATGAAAGCCATTAGGCCAAACAGGGTCTCCATGCTGCGATGACTACCTATGCCCAGGCGTAAAGACACTGTGATCTGAAGGCTGGTTTGCACGGTGAAGCTGCTCACATCTTTATTATTTGCCATGCTGGCTGGGACGGCACTGTTAGGGCTGTCACTGCCCATGCTGGTGACAAACAGCAAGGCTAGTGGGGGAAGGTGGACACAGAAAGAGAACTCCTTTTACATAAAAATTTCCCATGCTTCATCAACACTGTGCTGGAAATAGGGCCAATGAAAATAAGATTTTTTTTTTTTTTTTTTTTTTTCCAGGAAAGAGGTGGCTTAAATACTCAGCTTCAGAGAGATGGGTGAGGGTCTGAGCAGCTCATCACTAGAGATGTTTTTATTTAGAGGTTGGAACTGGTAAAGACCTTGTCCACTCTCCCATGCTATCAGCAGCTTCGAATGAAACTCTGTCGTGCTCAGCTTCCCGGAAGGATTATTGTATGCCAAAGCTTAACATCAGCAGAAGCAATCCTTTCCTATGGGCAAGGGGGGAGAAAAACCAAACCAGTCATCTATAGCGATCCGTGTCGACAGCTTTTTCTGAGAACAAGTCCATATAATTCACAGCAGGAAAGAGATTTGTATCAAGAAATTACTTCAGAAGAACAGACTTTGATGAGGCAAATGGGACCAGTCCCCCAGGCTGCACTTTGGTAGAAGGTAATTTCTACAAAACGCTGTCCTGGTGATATCTCACACCCGCTGGATGTGTGCAGAGAGGCAGGGTAGGGGTAAATGTGGGAGGGACAGCACAGAGAACTTGTGATGATGGTCACAGTGTCATCCTTTTCCAAGTGGGATGACGAGCTCCAGCTTGTACTGATTCATAGTTTGTTTTTGTGGCACTATTTATAAATCTGCTAATGCTTCCTAAACAGTTACCCTCATGGCAGATTACAAATCCTTCATAATTTGACTTGTATCTGAATTATTTTGTGTGATTTCAGTGGGAAAAATAACCATTCTCTTGACTGACTCAGAACAGCGAACACTGGAGACCGTGAACTGATTGGGAACTGTGAAGCACTGTATGTGAAACCTGGCCAGAGGTTGATCTATTGGACTGGAGCAGACCTGGCTCTTGTTGGAGCCAATTTGGGAAAACCCACCCTCAATCTCAGCCCCTTGCCTTTCCCATCATGGGGTACCGCGGGCATTTTCAGAGATGCCCATGCCATCAGCTTCAGACTTCCCTGAACGCAGCTCTCCTGCAGGCACCGGGGGAAGCTGTGGGACACGCAGGGCAGCAGCTCCTGCGGATTGTGGGGTCCTTCAGCAGGGGCTTCGTTTGGAGCCCGTCTATGGGAGGTGCAGGGCAGCTCTCCAGGGCAGCGAGGACACGTGGCTGTCACAGCTTTGCCCGTCCCACCTGATGAGGCACTTCACCCACTATGGAGCAACCCCCTTCGGAGAGCAGGTCCTGTTTCATTCACCTCAGCTCCTACACCGTTAATTCCTCCATCCTCCTCCTTTGTGTTCATTTCTTAAGCTGCTCTAGCTGTCACATCTGCAGGCTTAACAGCTGGTTTCCCATTTTTAATTGCCCTCAGAGGGCTTCTTCAAGACCCTCACCTGCTTTTGTATGGGCCTTAATTTGTCACTGTCCAAACCGGAGCAGCGAGCATTTAAAATTCAGCTTCTATGACTGTGTTGTATTTCTTTAAATGTGTGATTAATTGCTGGGCCTTTACAGGCTACATTCAGCTATCTCTGCATAAAACAGTCTGTCTTTTGCCGGAAAGCTCCCCGCATCATGGCTATCAAATATCTGGATGTCAGTGGGACTTGTGTTTGTTCATCCCATTTGTTCTTGCAGGAAGAGGCTGAAATGCAGTGAGAAAGCTCAGGGCTCGCTCCATTTTATTCTGTTTAGAGAAAATTAAAAAAAGTTATTTGTCTTTGTCAAATCTGTTCTTACAAGGAAACATTTGAGATTATGGCATGAGAGGATCTTCCAGGTCATTCTGTCCAGCCCTCACAGCGGTGTAGGCAAGCTGGTTGTATGATCCAGCTCATAAAGTGCTTGAATCTCCACCTTAAAAGACATTAAGGTGGTTTTTTTGGTCCTTCTTCACAGCTGCTATGGGAAGGCTGCATTAAAACCATGTTTTTAAGCCCAGAGTAAATCCATGCTCAGAGCAGCCCTCCATGGCTGGACAAGGAGTGCTTTCTTTCGCTCTTACAGCATCTTCTCAGCCAAAACATGTGCGGGACGTGGGACGTGGCCGGCCAGGGTTGTCCCTCTCCCACCGACAGGATCCTTGGGGACAATCAATGAGCTGCAAGCTGGAAACCACAGCGCTACCTATTATGGCAAACCTAGAAAGTCTTGCCCCTAAAAGAGTCTTGCCCCTAAAAGCCCCACCAATATGAGGAAGACATGGAAGGAGTAGCAAGGGAGAGAGAGATTTACAGGTGGATGGATGGATGGGCAGGCAAATAAGGTCTTTTAACAAGTTAATTTTGAATTTGCCAGAGCCTCCTTCTGCCCAGGAGTCATGTAGAGGGTGGGAGACTCCTCTCAGAAATCAGAAGCAGGGTCCTCCTGAGTCACTTTGTACGGCCACGGCTTGCAGGGGCAAAACTAACCTGACTAAGGGAGCACAAAACAGTCATTGCCAATGCACTGCTTGTTTTAGCACTGTAGGATGAGCAGATTGCATCACTGAAGAAAGGCTAAAGCTGCCTGTTATGGACACGTGGCTCAGTTATATACATTTACACGGGATGTGGTGGCCGGGAACCCTGGCGTGGAGGCAGCCCAGTGTGAGCAGCAGGTCAGCTGGGTGTTCGGCGGGGATTGCAGCTGATCCCCCACAAGCCCTGCCTGCGCTCCGTAGCCTTTGCAACAGCTGCTGCTGCCTCGGCCTCCCTTTTTCTATCCAGCAAGGAAGCAATGCTAGTATCTCCATTGGTTTTGAGGCTTAAATGATATTCACCAAGCGATATATGTAAGTGCTGAGTAATGTTTTAACATATTATTAATTTCTCAAGAACACCAGAAGCCTTCTCAGGAGCCTCCAGTGCCCACTCCCGCAACCGCAGAAAATTGGTCACGTGGGAGATGCCCACGCGGTACCAGCGGAGGATGGAGCTCGGGAGCCGGCTGCCTGCAACCTCTCAGCACGGGACACAGGGGCTGCTCCTGTGCCAATGCCGGTGCCCCCACTCCTGAAGGCTGCTACAATCCTGATATTAAAATACCTCATTTGCCGTGGCCAAGAGGGGAATGAAACGAGCTCCCCAGCTAAGCCCTGATTCATGCTGGCACAGGAGATGGACACCATGCCTTCCCCCACCTCAGCCCCCTCTCCTCAGCCCTCCTCGCTGTTTCCACGCTTTTATTGCTTTAATGAGAGTCCCCCTGAGCTGACAAAGGCTCAGAGTCCTCCTGAGTGGCACTGCCGCACCGGTGGGTGCCACCTTCACCCCAGCGCAAAGCCGCAAGTGACAACGAGCACCAGAGCAAGGAACTGCATCGTTCATCCCCGCAGCTCTCTGCTCCCCTCTTTCACATATGTATTTTGTTTCCACTAGCGGGATCAGGCTTTAATAACAAGAAAAGCAGCTCTAAATGCAGCCCAGGTCCTCTGTATTTGGAAGTACGTCCAGCTGGTTCCTGTCAAGGATCATTAAGGGCCACGTAAACATCCAGGTCTCTCTGAGGCCAGTCATCCTCCTACTGAAATTAGGGCAGAAGCAGGTGGGAGGCTCACTCAGGAAACTACATGGAGGCAGCAGGTTTGTGGGGGGCCTCGGTTTTGTGGGAGGAGGAGTCAGCCATAAACTAAAGGGTAACAGAAAGAGAATTAAAGGGGAGAAAGAGAAAAAACTGCAATGAGAAACACAGAATGAAAGAAAAGTCCCAATTCTTACTTTGCTTGCTACAACCCTCCTGCCTAAAATTTAGTGATTTCTTCCCCCCCCCATTCACCCCATTTTTTGCAGGAAGGCCGCGCTGTTCTCCCCTCCCCTCCCCTCCCGGGAGGCACAGGGTGGTCGCGAGGCGCCCCCAGACCCTGCGGCTGCCTGTGCCGCGCGGGCCGCCAGGGGGCGCTGCCGGGCCGGGCGTGCCGGGGCCGCTCGCGGGGTCCCCACAGACAGCCCCCCCGAACCGGGGGTCCTCCTTCCTGCCCCCGCAAACCCAGCCGCGATTTAGGAGGCTGCACCTTTTGCAGTCACCTCAAACAGACGCCGGGCAGAGTTAGGGGCCTGAGACCAGGGCGGGTTCGCTGGCAGCTCACCGGGACTTTCTGATGAAATGGGGCTGGTAGAGCGGAGACCGTGGCATGGACAGGGAGTTCCCAGATTTGGGATGACGTTATACCAGTTTGCAAGTCCGTAGTGACTTTCAGATTTTACCGGAATAATCCATACAGCTATAAACGTCTGTACAAATCTTGCGAATTATGGTGTCCAGTCAACTGTAATTCTGAAATGTTACTTTTGAGCGTTCCACAATAACTTTCCTTTAACATAAATGCATTTCAGTACCTATGCGAAAAACATTTTTCCATGTAGGTGAAAGTTGTGTTTCAAAACAGTTATTAAGGACTCATTGTGCTAAAATGGAGGGTTTCAAACTTTTCCCTTCATTAGGCCATGTTTTCTTAAAAACTTCTCGTTGGATTTGCAGCTGCCTGCCCTCCGTCTTGCAGCCCTACAGGGAAAAGGAGCATAGGGTAATGTTACACCAAGCTTTTCCAATGTCTTTGACTTCCCCGTGCCCACAGCTCATTTGGTCTGCATCTCCCCCTCAGGTGTGAAGTTTAATGTTTGACAGATGTTTTGGCTTCTACTGAGCAATTAGAAGACAAGGAAGGTGGCCATTGCCACAAAATCTCTTAATTCCCCCCTTAGTTGTGAAGTCCTGGTGCTTATGGAGGGCCCTGGCCAGCGTCTGGGCCGATGGGAAAGTGTCTCCGTGATGCTGCAGTCTGTGTGGGCAACGCGGGCTGCATCCCAAGGGATGCTCGTCGGTTGAGCCCTGTCCAGTTGTGCCATTTACACGGCTGCCAAGCTCATTGATGAAAACACTCCAGCTTATTTCGGTAGGAAATTGCCATTTTTGGCACTGAGATTGACTCCTGCGCTGTACCCATGCGGGCAGTCCCTTGGCACCCTCCTTTTCGCGGGACCCATGTTCATGGGATGTGGAGAGAGCATATCTGGGCAGACCTTGGCTGTGCTGCAACTTCAAAGGGGGTCCGGCTGTGAATGTAAGGACATTAGTATGCCACGCTGCTTTCTAGGACTTCTCCCCCATCATCCCCTCCCTGCCCCTGTTGGTGTAAGGGAAACAGGATAATTTCCACTGAGAGCAAAAGCCATAAATCTTGTTGCAGTTCTGCAATTTGATGGTGTCCTCTGAAACAATATGCAGCTGAAAGCCACCCCCTCCTCTTTTGGGGTGGAAGAGCTATAACCACTGAGGATGGGGTCTGGTGGGATTACAAATGCATATACTGAAGGAGCCTGAAACAGCGCGTGTGCAGCGTATGGCCAGGGCTATCCTGGTCAGCGCAAGTGGGTGCGGTACACCCCATCCTTTATTTTCATTCCAGGAAGTTACGGACCATTCTGGTTGCTTGGGTCTACTTAACTGGTGATGACACACCATAATAAGGAAAGGGAAGGAAGAGTGCCCACAGCTTTGCCCACCAATGGTGAGCATAGGGGCAACACCACCAGTGAAGGACAGCATCACGTTGTATGCCATACATCGCTTATGACATAGGCGCTGCCTGGCAGCGATGTTGCCCCTGTTGGTTTCCTCCCCATAGCTCCAAAGCTTGGTGCAGGGCACGGGAAGCTGCCTCCCTCGGACAGTGAGGGGCACACAGCCAGATGACAGCCATCAGTGGGTTTGGAGACTTATTTCTATTAAATCAAGCCTCTTCTGTGAACATCATCGTTGGTTTGTGGAGCTTAAAGCGGGAGTAGGGCCCTTTGTCCTCGAGGCTCTTGGTGTTGGTTTTTGAGGTCTCGTTGCCATTTGCACCACCCCGTGTAGGGTGCAAAGCAGGGTGTACCGTGAGGGCTCCGGAAAGCCCGAACCAACTGAACCCTGGTACCAGTGACAAGGCGCCTGACTTCTGTGCAAGCAGCTGATGTGGGGGTAACAAGGTGGGCTTGGAGAAGTGGGTCTGCAGAGAGCATCCAAGGCTCGCCTCTCAGGAGAGCAAAACGGTTTGTCATGTCTATTTGCTGCTGTGAATTACATGTCCCTGATTGGATGTTTGAAAGGTTAAATATTGAAATACAGCTGGAAAAAAAGGACTGCGTATAGAAGCTACAGTATCTCATCTGATGTATTTAATGTCCCTAATTTACATGCTGACAACTTTTGCATTTCTAAACAATGTTATCATTCATCTTCCTGATGATTAATCAGCACAAGCTTCAAACACTGTTTATCACACTTTGATGCAGCAATCAAACGAGAAAGGCAAGGTGTTACAGGGGTGGCTTTTTTCCCAAAAATCTTACAGGATTTACAAAAAGATGCATATTTTTTTCTAACACCATTCTTAGAATTATTCACTCATTCACAGTCAGTCATTGTATAAAAACATCATTCAGAAACAGGCTTTAAAATACACCCACCTCGGTTGCATAGTATACAGAAAAATAGGTGAGAGTCAAGGCACTGGATTTTTTTAATGAGAATGTGAACTGAGTCAGAAGTACAACTTTTCTGAGGAAGAAAGATGCACTTCTTAAAAAAACCTAAAATAATAATAAAAAAAATCACCTGAAGCTAATGAATTTCTTTTAGGTCTACTGTCAAGTTTCCCTTTTACAGATCAATTATCTTTTGAGGTGTATTGCCATACACATGATGCTTGCACTACAATCAAACAAATCCTACTGCAATTAGAAGATTTACTCCGCAGTATTTGCACGTGGACACTGACAAAAATGAGTTACACAAAGTACTCCCAGGGACTGACGTTGGTTTCGTCTGTCATGGCCCATCCCTGGAACAACTGTGGACCTGATTCGTTATTTCCAATTTCTGCTTGTATAATTGAGAATCAGAATACAGCCTTATACTTTTAAGATCTTTTCTTCTGGAAGAGGAGCTTGGGTTCTGTTCACCATAAGAGTTAAAACAGCAGGCTATGGAGGGATTAGCAGGTATTGACTGTATCTATCATCTTGTTGATTTTCAAACAAAATTTGGTAATTTAGTCATTTGGTTATCTTGTATACTGATTTTTTTTTTTTTTCTTTAAAAATGTGCTCCAGTGAATTCATTGAGCCTGGTCCATTAAAGAGCAACAGGGAACTCTAAACAATAGGTGCTTGTTTTACAGCTACTTGCAAATGCTTCGAAAGCACTAAATTGCCTTTTATACTCAACAGTCTAATAACAAGGACTGATTTCCTCCCTTTTTTTCCCCCCCAATTGATTTGATGGTTCACTTGAGCTTTAAAAACACATTACATAAATCTTTGCAGCTATTACAGAAGTCTTTTGTCAAGTTTAATTTGGTATTTTGTTGGATTTTTTTTCCACAGTGTAATCATTCACCCTTAAACTCACTGTACCACACATACCCAGATCCTGCTTGACTCTGGGTCCACAGGAATAATAAGTCCTAGAGGTTTATTTTGTACGGGGAGGGACCTAAATCCTTCCAAAGGCAGTTTGTCATGGAAAGCTCCTGGTTCAGAGGTATATCAGAAAAAAACATTGAGCACTCCCGGAGGCATTGCCGAAGGTCACAGCCGGAAGAGGAAAGGACACTTTGCAGGATCGGACCCTTACAGCCCTGTTTCAGACAAGCTTATTTCACAGTAGAAATGTAATAATGTAAAAAGAACACCTCTCTAGTGACCCACCATGGCATCCCTCCCTCCCTCCCTCCCAGTGTGTAAAACCAAGGACCGTGACAATGAGATGATTTAACAATTAAGTGAAATTAATCTTCTGAGCTAACAGACAGTGGTGGTGGCGGCTTTCCTGCCAGCCCTGCGTTGAACATCACCCCAAGGTGGATCCGTGGCTGTGCTGGAGTGAACGAGTAGGGTCAAAATCAGGTTTTTTTCAGGGATTTAATATATCTGCCATGTTGATGTTTTCAGGATTACATCATCCATTTGACTTAACTTTCAGAGGCATTACCTCTGACAACTGCTCCATCCTCTCCTGCTATTTAATTTTACAGTTACAGCTTGATTTGGGCTTGATAACCCATGGTGGAAATATTAGCTAGGATTAACTGAGAGGGTGGGAAATCCATCAGTGTAGACCTCTCTCCCTGCTGCAGAATAAAGGAGGATGCGCTGCTCACCGGGCAGAGGTGTAGAGGGCCAGAGCTGGTAGAAAAGCGGTTAAGTGTTGAAAACCTTCAGAAACGCACGTGGGTACAAAAACCCCAAACCTGAGCAGATGCTATTAACTCCACCAGGAAAAGCAGAGGGGCTGTTAAATGCCGGGCTTCCTCATTCTCCTTTCTCCTGACCCCTGCGTGTCCAGATGCTGTTTCACTTTCCTCCTGTTTTTGAAGTGGAGGATTTCTATCGCTCTCCCCTTTCCCAGCCCTCCCTCCCGCTGTGGTCCTTGAGGAAAGCCTGACCCTAGAGGCGTGCGGGGCCAGGGCTTGCTTTGGGGGGAAATGAAGAAGGAAAGGCTGAGAGAAGGAGATGCTCTCACTGCTCTCCTGCCGATCCACCTCTCGGCATGACGATCGCTCAGCAAAGCGCTTGGCTCTTTGAAGAACAGGTCAGTAGAGATGGGGCTTGGCTGGCACTGTAAGGAGAAGGTGGGGCTCTGCTGGTGATGGAGGTGGAGTGAATCAGAACGAACCCAGTTAAATGCACAGAGATCTATCTCCATGCCTGAGCCTCCCGGTTAAAGATGCTGGGCTAAGATGCGTTTGATGCTCCGAGATCTCCATGTGTACCCACCAGAAAATTTTGCAGATAGGCAGCTGGGATTCTGCTCTCATTGCCAGTGCTGTAAATCTAAAGTAGCAACACCAACTTTCTGGGCTGTGTTTAGAGCAGCACAAAACCTGGCTTCACGTTATAACCGCTGTAAAAGCAGGGCGGGTCAGACTCACGCCTGGTGGAGCACGATGGAGGAGTGGGGGACAGCAGTCTATTAATGAAGCTATTATTTGATGAAGAACTTAAAAAAAAAAAAAAAGAGAAGGATGGAGTTGCTGGTGACACTGACCGACATTGTTTGGGGCTCACAGTAAGGAGATCTGCTGGGCAAACAGGGAGAGCAGAGCTAGCGCCAGGGCACAGCTGCCGCGCAGGGGGAGCGGTGCCAAGGGGGCCGTGTTTCGGAGCATGCACTCCACCCTGGACCAGGAGCCATTGTTGGGCAGCGGCTGTATTCCTGCCAGGCTGCACATGATGTTGTAAACATCCACGGATCTGATGGGAGGCGCTCGGAAGTTGGATCGGAAATCTGCAGGGAAAACAGGCAAAGAGAGGAGTTGGCGTCGTACGGCTTGGGGCTCAGCTCCTGAAACACAGGGTGCTGTGGGGCAACATAGCTCAGCAAAAACACTTTACGTGTTTTAATTCATTGCTTTTACTTGTAGTCCATTTTTTGTCTAAAAACTAAAAAAGAAAAATTAATTAAATTATTAAGTGCAGGAGCTACTTTACTGTGTGTGCTTGGTAGACTTAATAGCCTGAAATAATTGTATTGCACATTCTGCTTTGCTTTCGCTCCTGCCTGCAGCCGCAGCCTGGTGCTCAGCAGTGTTTTCCGCTGAGGAAGTGGAAATGAGGGGTTTCGTGTCTGCCCAGCAGCCAGGTGGGCGAGCTATGCTGCCCTTCTAAAGAAAGTGCTCTGCGCTAGGGAGTCTGAATCCACCAGCAAATGGAGAATTCATGTGTTTCAAATAGAATTAAAAATTTAGGCCAGTCTTGGAAAATAGGGCAAAGTGGTAGAGGTACTGTGCTGGGACACTGGAGAGGGGCTCACCAAATCCCTTCATGTCTCTCTGCCCTGTTTCTCCAGCTATAAAACAGATAATAGAGCTAGAAACCTTTCCAGCATCCAGCCATAGTGAGGAAATCCTGCCATCTATTTGTAATTTTGGGGCGCCGCAGAGTGCCGCATCAGGCTCCTGACATGCCAGGGCTGCAGGGATGCTGCGGCAGGGCCCCTGGGGCTGCGGGGGGAGCGGGACACCGGGCATGGTGGCATTGTACCTGGCCCGTACGCGACAAAGAAGGCTCTCATGTCCATGAGCTCGTTGTCGTAGCCGTGCCAGCCGTTCTGCCAGGCCTCCTTCCTCCTCGTCCCGTTCTCCCAGAAGGGCAGCTTGTCCCTGCTCTGGGTGACAACACAGAGTGTGGTTAGTGCCTGCCTGCCGAGCCGTGTGGTGTGCCGCGCTGTGTCTCCGTGTGCTGTACCACCCCATCGGGCCCCTGCGCCATGCCGTCAGCTGCAGAGGGGCTCATCACTGGGGGGGGGAGTGGGGGGTGTGACCCCCAGCTTTGCCGTCTCAGCAAGTGGCCATCGCCAGGCTGAGAAGGGAGGACAACTTTCTGCCTCTCACTCTTCTAAATTTCTGCTGTGAGCACCAAGTATCCCAGCCGTATGTGACAGGTGTTAGCAAGGTGGTGTCCCTCCCGCTGCACACCAGCACCTCCGCTCTCCCACCCGGTGCCACGCACTCCTGTGGGTTTGATGGGGTGGTGTTCTGCCCAACATGCCATTGGCACCTTAGAAAAAGAAGCCATTTTTGCTCCATTTGACTAGTCAGCCTAAACAATACAAATATCACATTTACTATATACTTTCTAATTATTAGAAATGTGCACTTTGCACATCTGGCAGTGTGCGCTTGCAGCCCAGAAAGCCAACAGTGGCCTGGGCTGCATCAAAAGAAGCATGACCAGCAGGTCGAGGGAGGTGATTCTGCCCCTCTACTCAGCATTCCTGAGACCCCACCTGCAGTACTGTGTCCACCTCTGAGGTCCCCAGTACAAGACAGACATGGAGCTGTTGGAGAGAGTCCAGAGGAGGGCCACAAAGATGCTCAGAGGGCTGAGGGAGTTGGGATTGTTCAGCCTGGAGAAGAGAAGGCTCTGGGGAGACCTTATAGCAGCCTTCCAGTACCCGAAGGGGCCTACAGGAAAGATGGGGAGGGACTGTTTATCAGGGAGTGTAGTGACAGGACAAGGGGTAACGGGTTTAAACCAAAAGAAGGTAGATTTAGATTAGATGTTAGGAAGAAATTCTTTACTGTGAGGGTGGTGAGGCACTGGCACAGGTTGCCCAGAGAGGTTGTGGAGGCCCCATCCCTGGAAGTGTTCAAGGCCAGGTTGGCTGGGGCTTTGGTCAACCTGGTCTAGTGGAGGGTGTTCCTGCCCATGGCAGGGGGGCTGGAACTAGATGGTCTTTGAGGTCCCTTCCAACCTAAACCATTCTATGATTCTATGATTCTATTATAATTTCTTCTCCCTGCTTTAGTATTAAAGCAATGAGGTTCCTTCCAGGGAATGCAGGCTCAGACCTAAGACGGTCCACTTCTCCCTGGCATAGACCACGCTCAGTTTTCTCTCCTTGCTCAATGTCCATACTTTAATAATTTGTCATCATAGTTCTTGATTTTCCTTGCCTATATTGCACTTAAGTCATTCTTCTAAATTCCTTCCTTACTTTCTCCTGCTCCATATTAAGAGCTCTTACCAGACTATCTACAACAGTGCCATATCCTGGCCCACTCAGGACCAGGGGCTTCTCAAAATGCTGGACCAACCCTTTCCATGAGTTTCTCTTGTCCCATGCTCCCTAGGGATGGCAGCAGACGTGACGCTCCAGATATCCCCAAAACTATGGCAGAAACTTTACTTAGATGAAGAACATCAGCTGACAGTTCGTTAGACCCCTGGCATTAATTTCTCTGATGGTTACAGAGGAGGAGCTACAGTTCCCTAAAGTGGCAAGGTCTGGGCTTCACTCCCAGTTACAGGAGCACAGAAGATGCCCTGACAGCGTCTCCCACACTCCCACCCCAGACAAGTGGTGCTGCAATCCCTGCAGGTGGTGAAGCAGATTGACTGAGGATCCCTTTCTGTTTACAAACATTTATTTTGCCTGGTTTTGTTTTCCTCCTCTGCCCACGAAGAAGACTGACTGTGTACAGGAGCAGTGAGGACGGCAATGATTATGGCTATGAGGTGTAGCTCTTCCGACTGCTTTCCAGGGGAACCCCCCAGAGTATCATCTCTTGTGTTTCTTCCTATCTAATAGTCAGCAGATGCACCAGATAATTAAACAATTTTAGCTGACAAATTAAATCTCTTTCCTTGTCCCCATCTATTTCACTGACAGCACTCAGAGCAAGCCAAGGAGCAAACAGACTCCTTCCCCTCTTCCTACCACAGCACCTCCTTACGCTCAGACTCGGGAACGAGTTGTCAACGGGCTGCTCACCATTAGACAACCCATACAGTGCTTGTTAGCATCCGCTCCAGACAAGCCAAGTCACAGCTAATTTGCAGCGTTTCCTCGGCACTATGATGACACTGCTGAAGCTAAACGTCTCCGCGGTCCTGTCAGATGTCGTGGACTCGGCTGCTTCCCCAGCAGTGCTGAACACAAGAGGTAGACACTAGGAGATACTTATTTGCAGCTAGAGGTGCCATCGAAGGCACAGCCATTTCCATTATTTTTGCTGCTAGCTGGCTCAGAAAACCTATTACTTTCTTTCACAACTAGCATGTTAATTTTTCATGCTCAGCCTAAGCTTGGGCTAGCACTGCTGCTCAAAGATGACCAAAGCGGGCATGGCTGGGATTCCTGATGATGGACTGTTCCCTGCAGCTGCATGGTTAGGAGCAGCACAGCAACTGTTCCCTAAAACTTGGGAAAGTACACAAAGTACGCTGGGACGGGTACAGGGTGAGCACCCAGCACTGAGGGCTAATGCCATTGCTGCACGCAGGAGAGCAGCTGGGGGAAATTCTGCTGAAAGGATGGGGACCACTCACGCATGTGGAGGCAACAAGAGAGTATGAGCAGACCAGCTTTGATACAGCTGGAGGTGCATGAAATCTCTCCTCATCCTGCTTTAACTGAAATTTTGTTCCTAAGCTCCTTGCTGGGAAAAAAACCCCAACTTTTCAGATACATTCCCTTTGTCTCTCCAGAGAAAAAAAAAATATTTCCAAAAAACCTCTTTTTTCAAACAGCTTATAGCTATCCACTAGCCGACAGAGAGTTAAAACACCCCGTGAGCACGACAGGGAAGAGCTGAACATCCTTTCTTCGGTGGTTTGGGCAGGAAGTATAATAGAAGGCTCAATTATTGCTTTAAAAATATGACAGGAAACTTTCATTTTCACATCCCATTCACAGATAATGAAAATGTACGAAGGAGAAGGAAAATCTGACAGCATTAATGAGAGGACATTCTTGAAAATCAGAAACAATGGGAAGGAATGGGCAGAGAGACAGAAATAATTACCATAGCAGCAGTGTTTGCTGCACTGTTATTAAGGTTTGTCAGAGTTTCAATGATTTTTTTAAACTGCTCTTTTTTTTTTAAGAATATGTAAAAATGTTCTGTGTTGAACTTCTGCACAAAAGAGTTTAGTTGTAATTTTTTAAAAATCATTTCAGCAAAAATGTTTCAGATTCCTACTTTACGAGTCTGAATCTTAACTCAGGCTGAATTATTATTTTTTTTAACCAGCAACTTGGTGCTCATCCATCTGTACTCAAAAGCAATTGGGTTTTTTTTAACAATGCATTTCTATTCAACTGTAGAAATGATTTTCCTAAAGTCAGGTTGGCTAATGAGAAATGTGGCAGCATGGACCGTCTTCAGCAAAGCCTCGTATCTGCAAAGGTCATGAAAGAAGATATTCGGCTGAGTTACAATAATCTCTGAGGTAATGTCATCTAATGACGGTGCTGGAACACTATAAAAAACCAGGACTCCTTGATTGTGTCACCAAATTACTGACTTAATATATGGCCTTGGGCAAATCACTTAGTAGCGCTCCTCCTCAATTTACCCACTTAGAAGACATGTGAGGTGCCTCAGCCTCTAAGCTGTGGTGGGGTGCAGTTAATATCTGTAATGTGGAGATGCTCCAATGTAACAATACAAGTACAAAGAAAACCCCACCAAAACCCAACAATTTTATAGTAACGAAATAAGTTGGTATGAAAAATATCTTTGTGTGCAAGTCTAATCGATTCTCTGCTTAACAAGCTCTCAGATTTGCTGTGTGTGCACTGGGTATCTCTGAGGACTAAATCCCCAGTTTGACTCTTTTGAGACCAGAGGGCTTGGGAGAAACGGGGCATTTTTAGGACAGAATATGGTGGGTAGGAAGCCAGGTAGAAGGAAAAGTGCCACAAGGTACTGCTGAACGGATGGGTAGTAAGGTCTTGAAATGGAAGCGCTCCTCTTGTGTCTGAGATGAAAGTAGATGGGCAGGGGGGAAGAGGAGTAAAGCCACCGATCTGGAATGGGAAATGCAAAAACTCCTCCTGCTTTATGACGATGCAGAAAAAAGAACCGTCTTGACTAACTTTGTCTACCTTCAACATAGCTGCCATGCCTTTAGGCTCTTTTAAGCACAGAGCAATATTTGACGTTAGCATTGTAGTTAGCCCAGGTAAATAATATAATACTTTAAGTCAATGCCCAGCACAGAACTGTACATTTTTCTTATTGTTTACATATATTGCACCTTTTCACATTCACGTCTAAGTATTTTGTATCTATACTTTACCTCTACTATGAACCATCCTTTCTCAGCCACGAGAGTTAGAGGAGCTACAAATTTTCCTTTTTTGTAGAAAAACCTGTCTGGAATATCCTGTATGTTATAAACGTGCATGTGTTCCACAGCTTTCAATTTTTGATATATCTGCGAAGAAAATAAATGTTAGGACACCATGTGGCTACAAAGAGCATGTGCACACCTATGGGTACCTGGAAACACCTGAATTTGTCAAACGGTTAATCCCCTTTAATGGCTAACCATCAGCACATTCAAACTGGGACTTTGCCGGTCCAAAGATGACAACTGTGCAAAACCTGCTTCTATGGTTTAGAAGATTTGAAAACTTGATCATAAACACAGAGAAATGCATAAATTAATGTATTATATATACCTACAATACATGCATTCTCAAATGTGGGCATGTGAGTATATCAAAATACAGAGATAGACCAGCAAAAAACAAATCATCACAGGAGACAGTAAGCTCTTAAGTGATGAAGGATTCTCAAAGGCATCATGTGGACGGGGTACAGATGTGGAAAAGGGATATCACCTTTGGCCTCTGCCACTAGTTCCCTCTTTGTGCTCTTGAATGAACAATTAATGTCACCTCACCTGTGTTTCTTACACCTAACCAGTCATTCCCTATCAAAGGGATTGATAGTGCTTAGTTATCTGCTTCATAAGGATGTTGTGAGATTAATCAGCCAATGCCTGCAGCTCTGAAGCTGCACAATGCCATACAAGTGGTTTATTAATATTAATCATACTGTCTGGAATATAAATCACACAAATGTGGTTAAAACCCAAATTATTCAGAAAAATATTTTAAATGCCTTAAGAAGATGTTCATATGCCATAGAGAAGGCGGTTATTTGTGTCCCCAGAGCTTATATCACTCTTGCTTAGATAAAAATAATTGTCAGGAATAAATAGCATAGAATGCAGCAAGAATGAAAGGTTCTTCACTAGCCTTTTAGCAAAGTCCCCCATGCATGTGTCACGTATATACTTGCACAAGAGCTTTGCATCGATATGCAGTCACCGTAAGGAGGGCACCAGGGTGTGATGGCTAGAGTCATCCCAACCCTCTCACCATGACCAGGACCAGAGAGTGGTCCTGGTGTTTCACCAGTACTCCTGGAGCTTCAAAAATGGGACAACTCATACACGTGATACCACTACATTATGATACAATCTAATTCCTAAACATGGCTCTTCAAAGTGAATTAAGAATAGAGGAATCTGGTTATTGGGAAACAGAAAATCAAACTTTATTTCGCTTAAAAAAGCAGCACTTCAGTAAGAAGTCTTAAAAAGAAATGAAGGAAGAAACCAAAACCATGGTGCGAGGCATTGTATTTTATTCTCTTTAGGGATATTAGGCTGTTTAAAGAGAGAAGCACATGCTTAAGAGCTTTGTCGGATGAAACCCCATGTCTATGTGAAGTCACAAGTTATACTTGCCCTTGTTTGTGGGGATCTCTGAGTTAACGCTGAGGAGAGCATAGATAAACGCTGTGATCCCCTGCGGGAACTTTGAGTGATAGGCTTGTGCATGCCGCTAAGACAGCTTTCAGTTCTGGCACTCATTTGAAATATTCATAATATCATAGCTATACAATTCCTGGAGAGCCTGTTTGGGCGCAAAAATTAGCAAACACTCTCTTCAAAAAAATTGCACAAGCTACAATATAGTGGAACTGGCTAAAATATAATATAGAAGATAAAATTATTCTCCTGGAGCATGGACTGCCGATTTTGTACATCCACTCATCTATATTCTGAGGACAGCAATAATGACTTCTCAAGCACTGGTTTCTGGTTAAACTATAATGTACCGGACTATTAGTTACAGATGCTGCATTTTCATTCTTTTCAAGTGGTTTTCTTTTTTTTTTTTTCCTGTATTGTTTTAATTTGTCACTCAAAATCCTGCAGTTCTAGCCTTGGGCTTTTATGGTTGATTCAATCCAATATGCTTATTCATCAAAATTTTTCAAAGGAGAATATTGTAAGAATTTTTTTTTTTGTACTTCTGGTCTAATGGGAATTTACTGCAATATGAATGTCTGACTTCCTCCAGATCATTTGAAAATCCCAGCCAGAGTGTCAATAAATTGACTAATATATATATAAAATCCTAAAAATGGATTTTGAGCTAAAATCTTTTAGTTATTTATCAGAACTACATAGTGATGGGGTTTGAAAGCACACGTCTGTGTCAAGTAACTGTGAAAGACCATGCTTTTTAATTTCCCTGGTGTGACTTTCCTTCAGAAACCAGCATCACAACAGTGTCACAGGATCCAGATCTGACTCCTGGTAAGAGCCTGAGGCTGATTTTTACACACTTCTCTGAGAGCAGAATTTGGATGTTATGAGCAAAGAAAAGACACAATTGTCATAAAAAACACAGAAACACAGAACCAAATAAATACGAATAATCTGTACTTACCTCCGCATGCTTCTCTGGAGCTGGCCAGAGGCTCACAACAGGACCTCGGTCCTTCATTTGTATGGTATCACTCATATTGATATAGTTTTTCAGCTCAATCACTTTGTCTGCCCAAGAGATGTCTGTCATCCCATGATCGGAGAAGAGGAGCACGTTGATGTCATGCTGAAGACCCTTGCTCTGTGAAGCGAGTGCACGACAGCTGTTACAGCCGGGAAAGTGTTACGCACCATCTGTGCCCACTGGCAAAGTTTAAAACCCATTAGACCCCCACTGATCTAGCAGAGGTTGGCCAGAAGGAGCATGGCCACAAATGCCCTGCGGCGTGCTTTGCCACCGCCTGTAATGGTGGATGTCCGCTTGCTGCCCTGGAAGAGTCTAAGAGGTTAGCACCAAAGAGAGATTTGCCAAAATAAATCCACCCCCCCCAACTAAGTAACCAGAGGCTTAATAACATTCCAGGCCCACAAACCAGTTGTCCCAGTTGGTCTTAGACAGGATTTTTATCCCACTGTTCATCATCTGTAGGCCAAAATGGCTGGGGAAGAGCAACTTTGACATGGTACCACCTGTGGTAGGGGTGTTACCCTCTTCTCCTCCCAAACACAATCACTTAGCATTAGAGCTTTTATAATTTAGTGAAACTGGAAATACATTTTCCTCTTCTCACCGAAACGCCTGAAAATCTCTAACACGCATTTATCATTGTCAGAAATATTCACAAAATTGACATTTACCCAGAAACTTGGTATCCTCCTTTTCTCACTGCAAAATCATCTAGATGATAAAGTTTTTTAAAGCAAAGTTTAAAGTACAGAGGTCTGGGTCATGTCATAAAAAACATTATAAAGGTTAATTGTCTGATTCCACAAACTTTAGGAAGTAAGCGCTTTTGATTCATTTGCCTACTATGAAGCCCAGCTGGCAACAGTATTTATAAACAGAGCAACACACATATTGCTTTATGGCTTCCTGAGGCTATCGGTATAATAATCCACTAGGGCAATTACAATGCCATCGACAAAAATAAAAATCAAAGGAATGGTGCCTTAACTTCCACATGATCTTGGTAGCCTCCATTTCGCAGGAAATAAAAGTTTACAGCCAACACATCCAATTAACAGGCATTAAATAGGTTCTCGGCAGTGCCTATTTAGTGTTTTAAAAGCCTTTTCTGAACACACTCGGGAGCTGGGTTTTTGGATACCACTCACCTTGATAAGCGCGATCATGTTGGTCAAGGCTTTGTCCACCTCCTTCAAAGCATTCTTCCGCTGCTGGGATGAAGGGCCGTAGTGGTGGCCTTCCACGTCAATGCGCTCGTAGTACACCGCGGCCATTTCGGCACTGCCATTGCTGGAGGTGGAAGGAGGGGAAGGACTGAGAGGTTGATGCACATGGGGACCACGCGGGCACCTTCCCCTCCTGGCTGCTGGCGTTACTGCCCTAACCAGCATGTAGAGCCACAAAACCCCAGAGGAACATTTTTCTGCTTACAGCCTGAGCTTTCCTACCCGCTGTTGCGCGGCTGGGCTTGTTATTCCTGCCCAGAGTCGCCTGGGTTTGCTTGAGACTCCCATCAGAGATGCCAGGTAGAGACTGCCATGTGCAAACACAGGCTGGTCTGGCAGCCCTCTACTACTCTTCGAATTAGCAAGGAGGCTCTTCCTTTAATGACAAAGACAGACCCAGAAGAAACACTGATTTCTGTGCTGAATGCCCTTATTAAAAGTATTGTGGGAATTCCCACCAGTTAAATGTGCTTTAATTAAAGTTTGGCATTTCTGGCTTTCTCCTGTGTGAGGTCTTCCAAACCACCAAGGTCAACTCAGGACGTGCTCTTCCATGACCTTGCAAAATCCCGAACGGGATGAATTGCGGTGAGATTTTAGATGGGGTTTTTATTCAGGAATATGACCAAAGGAAAACTAAGGTAATCTCAGAGTTGCACAAGTCTAGCTGATCACACGTTTCTGCACTGAATGCCCTCAGCCTAATTAGTGGGGATTGCGCATACATCAGTGCTTAATTAGGTTTTCATGACCACTTTACGGTTCACTGTAAAGCTCCCTGAGAGCAATGGTGTGGATAAAATCGCAAATCTATGCTCATGAAGTTCAAACCCAGTCTTTTTCTACTGTACTTAATATATGACAGGGTGTGCCATCCATAATACATGCCCTTGTCCAGATCAAGATCCCACAGAAAGGCTTTGTGTGATGTCCTGACAAGTCTAGCTTCTTGGATCAAAGACACCTGAGAAGTCTGGTGTAACGAGTGAGACAGAAGAGAAAAAATCAGAGGTGAGGGACTGACTGACTGAAGGTCTGTCATTTGCATTTATAAATTTGCTGAAGGCCTCACAGGAGCAGTCCTGTAGGAAGCGGAAGGTCTCTGCCGTGGTGGGAATTTCTCCACCACTGGCTCTGCAGAACAGTGTTCTTTCTCACTCTCCATGATTTTAAAATCATTCAAAAGAAGCAGCCCTTCCCACTCCTCCCCATTTCAATTTAAGTGTTACTTTCTATCTGTATTACACATAAATTAATCTCTAAAATTTAACCCTGTAATTTCTATATTGCATACACACTCGTTGAACTTATTGACGCAGTTTTTCTTCTGCTACAGTGCCTGTATTAATTAGCTTCTTAGACTGCTCTGTGTCTTCTCACCTGTAACTAAATGATCGTTTTGATCATGACAGAAGCTAAGAAAGAGATTTATTGTGTAAAACAAGTGCTCTTACTTAAGCTGTGGTGAGATTTCTCAGTGAGGCTCAGTGCTGTAAGGATGAACGTTGAACTTTGCGCATGCCTTCAATGGGACAAGCTCCAGTTATGCAGCATGCTTAGGAGTTTGCAGGATTGGGTACAGCATATACAGAGCTCATAAGATTGAGTTTGACTTTGTTTCCATTTTTTGCCTGTTTTCCTAAGAAAACCAGGCATCTCTGATCAAGCACAGGAGAAGTAATCTGTCTTTCTAACTGTGTGTTCTCCCACCACTAGTAACTTTCAAAAGAAATGGCTAAGGAAAGCTTGATGAAGGAAAGCTTGCTGAAGAAAGTTGGACGGCATTGACAGCAATACCAAAAAGGGATTTATATTTTATAAACACACTTTGCAAGCACTGCGCAAACTACATGACACCTGTTCAGGAAAGTAGGCAGATTACACCAGCCCTTACCTTATAGTTGTGAAAAAGACATAAGGGACATTTTAGTTTTACCTGCCAAAACCAGGTACTTGACTTAGTTTTGAATACTTTTGGTCTCAAAGCACCTGGTTGAAAAGAATGGAGCATGTTCCTGAAGGATGGTTCCCTTTGGTTGCAAGAGGAGCTCAGCGGCTCCCTGATGAGTTAGGTACTCCTACCCTTGCAGAGGGTGGTGATAAAACTCCCTTCAACCCTGGTGAAATTAAGATGAGACAAGAAGTTTAACCCCTGGGCCACCGTGCCGTGATAAAGGGCTTTCTCTCTCTCTTCTGAAGTCTGGAACCCTGGAAGGTTTGCTAATGGCGGGAGTGTAAAAGTGCAGTTCATTAACCACCAGTTCCTGCCATTAGGGTGGCTGAGCAAGGCACTGCTCCAGGCGACAGACTGCCCTTGCCACAGGCTGTTTTCCCCATAAAGCTATCGCCAGCCTCAGCCTAATGGGCTTTGTCAATTAGTTGGGGTGTGGAAAGGAAACACGCTGGATTTGCCAGCATTTGAGCAGCATCAAGAGCCAGAAGCTCTTGCAAAAGATGCAGATAGCAATAAAACACGCTCAAGACTCTTCAACCTAGATGTGCTAAATCCTGCTGAATGAATACACCTACAATAAAGGCATTTCAGAGGTTTTACTTCTTACGGGCTGGCCTAGCAGCACTGAAAATATTTTGCTGAATTTTAAAGGACTGAACAAAGAGGACAAATGAAGGGAAAAATAACTGAGAGAAAGGATAAGGAAAACTTACCTGTTCTTTTCTCTGTTCATTCTCTACCCTCCTTTCTTACTGTAAGTCCCTGCAGTATTTACACCCACATTTGATGATTAATTTTATCGGCAATCATTCGTTTTTCCTCTTTCCTGCCTTGCTGCAGACAGGGCACTTAGTGTAAAGGAAAGGAACCCAGGCAGAAATTCAAGAGGGGATGGTGTGTAAATGGACACCAGAGCCAGGACCTCCCGCAGCTCCAGCACGATCTGTAGGATTTGGGCTGCTCAGCAGGCTGTAGCTGGTGTTTACGGCAGACATCATGGTGGCAAGGTTTGCTGTTTTCTTGAAATCACCAGCTTTCACCTCTTGCGAGCTGGCCCACCAACACTTTTGTGTCCCTGCCCTTCTTTTTCACGGAAGGCAGCAGCGAGCAGCCTGGTGACTCAGGGTGAATTAGCTATTGGCATCTTTTCAGTGGGCTCCAGCTACCCAAAAGGGCAGCTCAAAGGGCTGGAGCTTTTAACATTTCATGCCTTGTTTTTAATCATATTCACAATTACAAAGATGCGACCCATCCCGAGCAGCCTTGTGCACCTTACATCATAGAAACTGGACAGCGAGCTTCAAGCTTATCCAGACCGATCCCCAAATAATGCTTGACCCAAAATCTTTCCATAGTAATTCTGTGTTTCCACCAGAAGTCTGAGCTGGTGTCTATACTCAGTTTTCCATTCTCTTCTTTATTCACTGAATAAAAGTGTTGCAGAAGCTACAGAAAGCCTATGGCACATATGAACTCCTCATGCAGATAACTTTCTTAAAATACAAGCTAAATCATTTCAGGATTAAATGTCTCACACGTTTGGAGACAGCTTCTCTCTCTCTCTAAGCCCTGTGCTGTGAACGACACTGTGATTTGGGAGCATCTGTGCAGCAGGACCCAGTGTGCAAGTGGGAGCAGCATCTCCAGCAGCTTTCTCATCGTTTTGGAGCCTTCATTTCAAAGACGAGCAACACTCAGCATTTGAACATGAAACTCTTCAGATTCAAATTGCTACGGCAGTTTGCAAGTAGCAAATTAGAAGTGCATCCTAGGACTGGATAATTATGGAACAAACAAGGTTTTAAAAGAGGAAGCTCAGTTATAGCTACGGTAAGACATTGGCTCCGCACGTGGCGGCGCAATCTTCTCTGATTTTACAAGATACATGGAATTGTCCCTAACATTTGGATGAGACATGGTGGAACTAGAAAGCTGGGGGGGTGGAGCACACAGTTTTCCTAGGAGCTGGTTGAGAGATATATTCCCATCATTCCCATCAGTTGGACTAGATCATCATTGTAGATCCCTTCCAAATGAACTATTCTGTTCTGTTCTGTTCTAGTCTATACCCATATTTGCACAAAATGAATGCCTGCTCCAGAATCATTGTGCCTGAGATGTTCTAAAATGCAGAAGGAGCCAGAACATTGGTCTTGTAAATAAATGACCAGAGCTGAATTTCAGAATTTCCAAATTCCCTGGAGCTCTCTCTAAATCCAAGCATTTCAAAGTCTGCTCTTGCAGGTCAGTGAACAGATACGCAGACTGATCTTGAAGCTGTTTGAAACAGCAAATTAAAAATAGGAAGTCTGGATGTCTCCTCTGTGTTGAAACCTACACATGAAAAGACGAGCACATTTTTTCCCTCTGATCTTGATGTAAGGGCTTATTTCTGTAATGGTGATGTTTCTATGACAGTACTATAAAGCAGTCTCGGCCCCCGTCTTCCCACCTGGTAGCCAATCCTGAAAATCTCCATACAGCAAGGCTGGTAATAAAGCCAAATACTCATGCTTGAGAGAGGAAACCCCACACCGCAGAATTCTAGTGACGTACCGCAAAGATTCGAGAGCATCGCTGATGGCATCCGCAAAGTTTTTGTCTGTTGGGACGCTGAAGTACTCACGGCAATAACTTGGTCTGACTCCAAGGATTTCGACCTCGCAACCTACGAGCGAAAAATGTGGTAACCTTTGCTGTTTCACCTTGACCACAGACCCCACACTGTGGGGTCCAACTTCAGGTTTGTAAATTCCCTGTGACATTACTTACCTTACACCCTCCTTGCAGGAAACCTTGTGGTTGGGAAGGGAAAAGGGGAGAGAGGTTGGTTTGATGAGTGCTTGTAGCAAACCGTATGTTGGATCCTTTTATTTCCCTCTCTAAAAGGCAGGTCTCCGAGCGACCTTCCCACAATAAAACTCTTCGATTCCCTCATGGCAGACCATTTCCACCTAAATCGCTAGCTTGCTTTCATTTTAACTACTGCGGCCACATAGCCTCATTTCCAGGCTTCCAACGTAATAGGTTTAGATATTGTTCCCTGAAAGTTCAGCAAATACTTTCCAGTTAGACATGCTGTATCTCACATCGTAATATCCTCTATAAACTGTATTTTATGATGTGATATTGGCACTCCACTGTTAAATCTGTTTCCCAGGAGGTCTTATTAAAACAGTATAAACCAATTAACTCTCTTGGTAACTTGCAGCCTTCCTTGCAAAATACAGTCTGTTTTGTGGCCCAGAAATTTATGGCAACAAATCCTACAGGAGAACATGGCCCTGAACACACAAAAACATGTTTTTGTGCGATTTTTTGCCCTTTCACTCTCCAGTTACTGTGCTGCTGAATAACATTAATATTTAAAAGAACTGTGCTTTCAGAAACATCGGATTCATGCAAATTATCTTTTGAGAGCCCCACAGTCCTCCCATCACAGTTATGCATTTTCTGGTGCATTCCTAGGGCACAAGAGCAAGAAAAGAAAAAAGAAAAAAAAAAAAAAAAAAAGAGATCTTTTGCAAAATGGCCTCTGCCTACAGCAATACAGTCAGGTCAAAAAGGCAACTCCAAGCCATAGCCTGAATTTGCCTACATTTGGGTCACTTTCTGCTTCTCCTTTGGGGTGAAAGGAATAGGCATTAAAGACTGTCATAAGTTGACTTGTTGCTTGGAGGGGAAGAAGGTTGTGCAGGAGGTGTAAGTACAGGGAGGGCACTAGAGCAAGCAGAGCTGCTTTCAGAGATGATTTACAGTGGTTTGCTTACTGGGACATTTGGTAAAGAGAATTTGTCAGTGGCTGGCATCTCAGCCCGCGTGAGCTCACATCGCTGAGGTGCAATACTGGGGCACGGGGAAAAGCACACCGCTTGCAGGTTAAGCTGGCTAAGAGACTTCTGATTGTGACTTCTCAGGAGTACCATGAAAAGTTAGAAAAACTTAAATATTTAAGCTTAGGAAATTTTAAAAAATCTTCACCAATTTGCAGAAAGCCAGATAAACTGGATGGAGGTTACCCTTTCCAAAAGTTAAAGAGTCCTAGCACACATGACAGATTCAGTCTCTTCACCCAATGGCCCATGGTAGTGGCTCCCAGGTCTCCACATTCTTTGTGTGTTTCAAGGGACACCTTCTATTATGATTAATTGCTTGAAAGAATCAATTATTTGCAATAATAAACAGAACGTATATTTAACTAATTTACTTTTATGTGAGAACATATTTAAATCATTTCAAACCTCCATCTAATATTAGGGGTTTTTTTAAATTGTTTGAGTGTGTGATGGTGTTCACTTCTCATTCTTCCCCTGTTGCCTCAAACTGATATGACTTAATCCTCCCCTCTCTGTGTGGAGCTACTGCAGTGTTTCTCTGCCCACCATGAAAGTAATCTGAAGCATCGATGAACAGACTGGAGATTACTTGACAAGAACTGACTCCATACCATCCCACAGTAAAACTTCTGTACATCCGTATCCAGCACCTTCCAGAAATTATGTTGTCTCCCAGCTGCTACCTAA
Source organism: Balearica regulorum gibbericeps (assembly GCF_011004875.1). Classification (NCBI taxonomy): domain Eukaryota; kingdom Metazoa; phylum Chordata; class Aves; order Gruiformes; family Gruidae; genus Balearica; species Balearica regulorum. Next base: position 46,430,381 of record NC_046187.1, read on the forward strand.
CCAAATCATCAAAAAAAAGGTATTCCATGAATGACCTGAAGTCATCTCCAGGAAGCAGGAGCCCTTGCCCCTGCCCTGAGGGCCTGCAGATGCAGAACATCTTTTGTAAAATGTTCTGGGTGCTACTAGCAGCAAAACATGGGTTTTCAGCTGCCTCAGATGCCAGAAGTAATGCAGTAATCCTCTCTGGGCTTTGCTAGTATTTCAGGACTGAACTGGAACTTCAGAGTAAATGTCTCCTCTGACACTTGAGTCTGGGAAAAGATTGGCTCCAAAGCCAGGCAAGAAGTTAAGGACGCGTTTGGAAATGTGTTGGAAATGCCTAGTGTTTGAGTTTGGGTGGATGACTGCTCATAGCCAATGACTAATATGATGATTTAGCCTCTTCTTACCTCTTCAGATACTGACATCAGATTATAATTTTCTCAGATATCGTTCCTTAGAATTACTCATGAGATAATTTTAACTGGAAGCATTAGCCTCTTGGGGATCTGGGATATTTTAGTTGCTGAGATATCTTTGCTATTTCTAGATTGTCAAGTGATCAGCATGACATAAAGGACTACAAAGGCAGCAACAATTAGAAGTAATTTTGGCCACTAAATACTGGTCTTCAAGTGTGCAGTTCACTGGCAGTAACATTGAAAATTCAGGCTGCTTAGATACCAAGAGCTTCCTTTTTTTTTTTTTTTTTTTTTCTCCCCTCCGTGATGAACAGAACTTAAAATTGGATTTTTGATGTTAAGGCTTGTTACAATTCCAAAATACTAGCCACAAAGACCCTTTAATAATTAAATTTCATTTTGGTAGAGGCCAGGACAGCTGGTAAATTTTCTCATTTAAATATTATGGGAAAAGAAATTTAAAAGTATTTAGAGCCAGACAAAGGGAATGTTTAGTTTTTCTTGGTTAAACTACAAATAGATAAGCCATATTTGCTATGATGTAATGTTAGATACCTCTCTGCACAGTTCTGTATGACGCTAAACCTTTATTTAAAAAGCCAAACTTCTGGAGCAAGAATAAGGACTTCTTTCACAGTGATATATAAGCTCCTCTTTATCTATCTGACATGGAGACTTGAACCCCTGCCAGCTTTAAATTGCATTTCTAAACATTGATTTAACAGTTAGACACTTCGTGTCATAACAGAAGGTTTTGAAAACTTTCCAGACTAGCTCCATGGTCTGGTAAATGTTGTGTTTAAAAGGTGAAAGGTTGGGTTTAGAGTCTTTTTTTTTTTCCCTTTCTGTCATTTCAGTGTTGAGAAAAGATGTCACTGCACTTCAGCTGAAGCAGTTTCATAAGCTGCTGAAAAATGAAGTAACTTGAGAGTCTGGGGTGACATCACCCACCGGGCTGAGCGTGAGGAGCGCTATAAAACTTTGACTCTGGTGGTACCGCCGGGACGCTCTCGCACTCCTCTGGGGCTTCTCCATCCACTGGAGCAGCAGTGCTTCAGGCAGGCAACCTGGGCGTGAGGCTGCACCTTTCACCCCACGTTGTGTTTTACTTGGCAAACTGTCAGAGGATGCACGGCTTTTTCCCCATGAATGCCTTGAAGAGAAGAAACTGCCTAATAAACACCGTGAAAAAAGCAGAAGAATGACCCTACATGCCAAGCGCTCACATTTTGGCGCAAGCGGCGGTTAGGACTCCCGGCACAGTGGTGTTTCGGCTCCTCCACTCCCAGAGACAGGAGAGCCCAGATGAATTCTGCCCACAAGTTGTCTTTGCTGTGTCTATGTTGGGCTCACAGATAAAGCTGTGACGGACATCCCTCCTGCTCTGTGTCCCTGTTTGCTGGGGTCTGGATTTTCATCCTTTAAGCACTGATTACGCATGAGAGAGGAATATCGGGAAGAATACGAAGTGGTAGATTTTAGGTTCAGACTTTACAAAGCTTGGAACTGACTCTGAGGAGGAAATGGCAGTGGTGTAAGTTAACCCTGGGAGTCAGCTCGCTGGCATTAGCAACGTGTTTCTGCTACGTTTGATCCCTCTTGTTTGTCTTCACTGCTGGCTAGAGAGAAAATAGCATCTTCCAGAACAAAGTGTGATTAATTTGGCTGTACATTGCAGTTCCTATTAACAGTTTCCCAAAGTTTTCCTGTTTGGATTTTTATCAGATTTGCAAGATTCATTACTAAGCAGCAGTATATCCCCAGACTGGAAAGTTTCACTAATAGCAGTTCATAGTGCAAATGTCTGTGGGACCTTCACCCACCTTGGTTATTAAACCCTTATTTTTTCTTTCATTTTGTTTGGCATCGCTCCCCAGTCAAATGCCTTTTAAAGAATTAAATCTTTAAAATAATAAATCTAGAAGTAAGGATTACATCCTTACTATGGAACTAGAAAACAGTTCCAAAAAACGATATGGGAAAAAATAAATAAATAAATAAATACTACTGCATCTGGAGTGACTTCTATTTACTCCATTTACACCTGGAGCCCTACTGCAGCCCAACTGCCCTGTGTTTTAGTTCAACAGTTCCACGTTGGACCCTGCTTCCTGCCCTGTGCCTGACCCTGTATGGCACACGTGTCTGTTGCGGCCACGAACACGCTTAAAAATAACCGTGTGCTCAAGCGTTTGCTGAACTGAGGTACTGATGACTTAGCCAAAGGTTGTCTGTCACAGGTGAATAATTAATGATTAATGACAGAGAGATGTATGTGTCACAATCCACAGCTAAAATAGCAGATCCACGCAAAAATTCCCACTGGCATCAATAGGGCACAAATTCTCCCTGCGTGTCATAGGGGAGTCAATGCATGCACTTGGCAGCATAAGCACTGGGAAAAGGGAGGCTCTGCTGTTCCTACCAATTTTCCACTGGAAATAGTAGATAGATAAGTGTGAAGGGTATACATATGTATACAGGGATACATAAGTATACAACTCATATGTCTTCTCCCTGGGAGACCCTGCTCAAAGGGCACCATGAAGGAGCCAGGTAAAATCCAAAGGCATTTAATGGAACGTGATATCATTCGTTTGGATTTCAGTAGCTCTCTGTAGATTGTTACATCTATTCAGTGCATAATTACATCTATTCAGTGCAGTTACATTAATAGTTAAAAATGAATAGTCTATAGAAACAGGTCTTTTTGTAAATCTATAGAAGAATTTCTACATTCTTGTATAATTTCTATATCCTACTGTTTGCATTGCTGTTAGGTCACTTGGGTGATCTCCAGTGCAAAGCAGCTTTTTTTTGAGAGCTGATCCAAACCATTGTATCTAGTCTGCAATTCCAGTCCCTCGGATTGCCTTTGTGTCTGTAAAGCAATATTGTCACCCTCAGATCTTTTCGCCCTTCAGTGCTGTAGAAATGCTCTGGATGGCTTTTCAATGTTCTTCATTTTAGTGTGCTCTTTCTTCTCTTTCCTCAGAACTGTGGCCTTTTTTTTTCTGGGACACCATTAGCCACATTGCACGGAAAGAGCGTGACCAAGCACACCTGTGTTGAGATGGAAGATGAGCTGGCCGGGAGCCGATGGCATGAGCCAGCTGCTGCTGCCCTACCCGCTGGCACTGGCTGTATTCAGTACACCTCTTCTACCTCACGGTCCTCTAGCCTGCCGTTACACATTCGACGGTACTTGGATACTGCTTAGGTAGTAGAGTTAAAAGGTCAAAAAGTTGGGAAGCTGGGTACCTTGCAAGGATCTGGCTGCACAGCTGGAACACCTATTTCCACGTGGGTCCCTAAACGGACAATGCAAGGGTATACTCCTAGTTGTTAAAAAAGACTCGTTATCGTACATCCTTAGTGATGTCAGTGGTCCAATGCCCAAAAAAACAGGAATGGAAAAGCCAAGTCCTTCCAAATGAATGGCTCAGACTCAGAGCAACTAGGACCTCAGCTGAGTTAATGATGGAGGACAAAAGTGTTCACTCCAGCTCACCAAAGGATGCTTTGCTTTCAGCTGGATTTTGCTGTCCCCACAGCAAAAGGAGATCATCTTCAGCTACTAATTTCCAGGTTAAAATCAAACAAGCATTGGAGGAGGGTGGTTACTGTTTAACTTTGATCAGTGACATGGTCTACAGCATTGCTCTGTGAACCATTTAGCACAGCAGGAGCTACAGGTGGGCAGGAGCAGGAGCAGTTGGAGGAGGAGGAGATGCTCTGCAAGCCAGCAACCCCTGAAGGTAATGTTTCGTGGAACACTACCTCCAGTGACACTTCAGTCTTTTCCTTTCTAAGCATATGCAAATTGTCACGGCCTGAGAAAAGGTAATTCATTTCTATAAGTGGTTAGTAAAGCACTCATAATTCTTGTCTGTATTCAGAACTGTGTTAAAGAGCCATCCTACAGTGTATGGAGCGCTTAGACGTAAAGATGCACTGTTAAGATGGTAGCAATTTTTGACATACTAACCTGGCCAGTAGTACATGGAAACATTCTTTTTTTCTTTCATCATTGTGACCCACAAAGGCTCCGATCCATTCCACCAGAGAGGCAGTAGGCTTTCTTTATTCACACCAATATCAAAAGATACATTTGCCTTTTGGTCCCACATGTAGTTTCCAATCATCTGATGGACCTCACAGTGGCGACCTTCAGAGGTGGAGGAAAAAAAAAAGAAACAGTACAATCAGATTGGTGTTCTTCAGCAGAAAGATGTCACCAGCACCACCACTGCATCAGCCAGGAAATCAGCTGAAAAGCCCTGATCTGAACTCAGGGACCTCTTACCTTGCAACCTCTCATACAATCTTCTTGCCTGCGTTACCTTTTATTGAGATCCTCCAGGTAGCTCTCAATATCCCCCAGTTCAGCCACCTAAAGGTTAGCTGCTGAAACTTGTCAGCCACCCGTGTTCCCTTCACAGTCAATGGAGAAGCAGCAGCACCTCTAGAAAGCAATTCGTGCCATCCTGAGGTAGGCATCTAAGGTATCTGGGAGGAGTCATCCTCTGGAGGCACATATTGCTTTCTACCAATTGTAGAGAAAGATCACATCATTAGCTGAGCTTCAGACTGCCAACTTTTAGACAGCTGCGACCAGAAGAAACAAATCCTGCACCCCGTGGCCTGCTCAACATGCCGTACCCAGTCCACACACACAAACCACGGCAGCGGCAGCCCATGCAGGTGCCACATCTTTGGCGGACGTCTGGCTCTTTCTACGCGCACACATCTGCCAAGTCTGAGGCTATTTTAAGGTACCCACCAGACCACAGACCCAGAGGGCTGTGGGAAGTAGTCTGTGAACGGGCAGGGATAAGAGCACAATCTGGAAACAGAATAAAGTTTGGGAAGCTCGCATTTCCCCTCTCCTTTATCCAAAGGGCACACAGGTTTTCCACAAACAAGCAAAAACTAGGCTAAAACCTTTATACATTACTTTCATTTTCTGTTATTGTTAGCTTTTTTTTTTTTTAAAAAAATTAACACACTTTGGTCTGGGTTGTGGGGACAGCAATCATTTCATCAGACATTTTCAGCTCTCTTACTGCATCTTGGGAGTCCTTGGGCAACTTGATATTACAAGATACTAGTATATAATAGCCAAGAGACGTCTTCTACTTCTTGTCATTGTCAGAAGAGGAGATACTGTGTTTAAGATATAATTTGCAGGTGAATTAATAAAAATGGGAAAAGAAATGTTGAAGATTAAGTTGTACTGGGAGTTCACGATGTCCGTATCTTAAAAAGCAATGACTAATGCATGTGTGAGACACTGTCATCATTAGCTGGTGAGTCACGATATTGCAAGGATCCAGATAACAGGCTTTGATTATTGTGAGACTGAGCGTGGTGATCAGAACTGAAATAACCTCAGCATGTTTGTTTTGAAAAGGCATCATTCTGGGCAGAGAACTCTGTACGCTTTGTGTACATGTGACCTTGAAATGGATTTTGAACTCTCCTTCCCTACTATGAAGTATTTCAATTATGCAAAACATTTCCTCCTCCCCAGAGGAGAAAAGGAGTCCCAATTTGTGGCAGTCACTATTTACCATATCAAACCAAACAGGTTTAATATAGGAGAACTGCTGGATTGGATGGGCGGTCACCTGTCCTCTTTAGGCTGCCAAGTGGTTTCTTCACTAAGTCTAAAAGGAGCTAGAAGAAAGCCTCTATAGTGCACCAAAACCACAGCCTTCCTACTTAGAGGGCAGCTCCGTCTCTTCAGCTTCGTGAAGTCCACATACTCCTCAGCGTATATCAACCTGCTAAACTGCAGGCAGGCAGCCGGTGCCAGCCCGGGAAACCCGCAGGTTGGTGCTGAAGCTGCTAGGTCACTTCTCAGATTTCTTTTTGGTCACCTGTACAGCCTCAGTTCTTTACATCCCCTGTTGTAAGAAAGATATTTTTCTCCAGCCTGAGAAAATGACCTTTGGTGATCTCCTCTTTCGTGATTATCAAAATAGCAACATGGTGTTAGACAGTCACCATAACACACTGAACTTATTATTGCTTTCATTACTGCAACTTTCCTCTGTAATCAAATATTGTCTTAAGAGCTATAAAAGTAGAAACATGGCAAAAAGCAATTTCAGCATGCAGATGTCATTACTTAAACTCACTGTAGCTGTAGCAGAAAGCACCCCTTCCTCAAGCAAGGAAAACAAAGGAGGTATAGTTCCCACGAATATGATAACTGCTGTATCCTTCTGGAAGAGAGCCAGCAAAAGCATTTGCAAGTCTGCGTGCTACAGCTTACTTGGACACTACACTTCTTACAGCACTGGTTTTGTCTAAAGCACATTCCCACGTCTCCAGGCACTTTTGTCAGCATTCAAATGAATCTATGCAAAACAAAGATGAAATTAAAAAAAAAAACCAACAAAAAACAACAAAACACGCAACCACTTGGCCACCCACAACAACAGCACAGTAGCGCTGAGCACTGTGCACCCTACACATGAGATATGGAAACCAGAGCGTGCACTTCTATAGCATTTGCTACAGGAATGACCTCTTCTTTCTTTGGTGATCTTTCACTGACTGCAGGGACACGGTGTAGGATCTCCAGTAGGCACCGTATATCATACAGGGACCACCTGCATCTAAATCTACAAGAGAAAATGCTCCTCTGAAACACTCAATAATCTTTCTGGTTTTTAAGAGCAGCATGTGACAGATGCGTGATGCTATATCTGGTACCACAAAATGGAAGTAAATTATCTCTGCACGGAGCAAACAAGATTTATCAGCGAACCCAGGGTGTGTATATTAGCCAACTCACCAAAGGCACCACAATCTGTACCCACGTGCTATCCACCCGATGACAAACATAAGAACCTGCATTTACCTCAATTTGCTATGTAATATTATATGCATGCCTTGCCGTGAGGGTGAGGCCATTCCCACCATGACGTCCACACTCCCTGGGACGTAACAAGAGCCAGGAGGGCACGATGCAAGCACAGGCTGCCAGGGCACTATATAGGCTGGGGAACGCCCCTGGTGACCTGCTGGATGACTTGCTCTGGGAAATGCTTTGCTCATGCTGCCTGCCTGGAGGAGGAAGAGAACAGGATTTTAAAGTCCGCAGCACCATATTTCCACTCTGGAGCAGATGCCGTGGTGTTGCTGTCCCCAGGGACTGAGCCCAGCCTGCTGTGAGCAGAGCATCCTGAAGGATCCAGCTCTGCCTGCTTTGATATACGCTCTGCTGCTCTTCCCCTGCTGGGTCTCATCTGCCCTGCTTTAAAAAGAAAGACCACAGGGGAAAAACAAAACCTGCGTGCTACATCTTAACTGGCCAGGAGAAGACCAGGGCTCATGAGAAGTCAGAGGGAGCGCTGGTCTGGGCAAAATGGCCCTGCCATCTGTAGGCCCTCAAGCAAAAACAGTACCTGCAACATGTGCAAAGACAATTTACGTTCCCAGAAGAGCTTGCTGGCAAAGTCTTTCCAATTTTTTATGATCTCAAATACCAGACAGATCCAAAGGAGAAACATCTTAGTCAGGTGAGACTTTGCAATCCAAGTAGCATCACATCAAAAGGCACAGAAAAATCTCAGCTATACACAGCATTATTATTTTTTCCCTGAAGGGGATTGATTTAATAAGAGTGTGAAAGTCTTAATTCAATGCTTTCATAACGGGGCCAGGGCTGGGGTGCACAAAAATTGCTTCCAAAGCATCCAGGTTAGGCTTTGCAGATGCTTGCACATGCGGGAAGGCAAGTCCTGCATCCCTGGAGAGCAGGCGCTCCAGGCTGTCGGTGTCCTGATCTGAGTGGCAGCAGTGGGCTGGGGGACCACACCGGGACCCCTGACCGCCCACGGCTGGGTACAGCTCGAGGGCACCGTGGCTCCAAGCACTACAGAGGACCTGCATAAAACCATGTGCAAAGCTGCTGGTTGCACCATTAGAGCGGGTACGAGCCTCTGGCAGTTTTCTGTTCGTCAGCTGTGACTTCAGCTCTGGGCAAAGAAATACCTTGATACGTGACTGTCCACTTACTGCTGCTAATAGCTGGTAGCAGGTATACTAGTGGTGAGCTGTGAGGTTGTACCTAGTAAGGAGGAAAAAACTCTGTGCTTCAATTTGTAGATATGGTCTTGTGTTAGAGAAAACTTTCTGTTCTCCACTTTGAAAGTGTTTTCATTTTTTTAACTGGTAGAAAGCAAACACAGATTTTTTTACAACATTTTGTATATGTGTGAACGAGAAAAATCTTGGCACTTGGCATTGCAGCCTTCCTGCAGGCGGTGAGTAAACAAAGCGAGATGAAGAATGTGAAAATGAAAAACTCTCCCGGTTCCCATTCTCTTCTCCAGCCTGTCCTTGCTAGGATGGTACCCCTTCCCTGCCAGTTAATAGTATTACCACAAATTTCTTTGTGTTCTTTTGCTTCTCAACACACAATTTCACAAATGGAAAGCTACTGCATCCAAGAAAGAGAGTATTGATTAAAATACTGTATGTCACAAACAGAATTTTTTAATCTTTGCTGCTGCTGCTGGCATCTGTGGTGGTTAAAAGAGGAGCAAAAAGAAAAAATCCTATTGCCTTGTCACTCATCATGCTCTTTGTGTCCTTCTGGCTTTTTTCTCAGCTTGGACAGTGAAGCTGAGACAGTTTCAGTCCATGTGTACCAATAAGAAATTTCCCTGTACTACTCCTACCCCTCAATTTTTTATGCCTCAGACAATCTGCACGTATTGTTTATGTAGCTAAAAACTTGCTTAACTGCTAAACAGAAATTGTCAGCATCCTTTCCTGGACCAGGCTGGAGTCTGCATACCATTAATGGGGCAGCAGAAAAGAGGCATCCACTAGAGCCATCATCAGATGGGGCTTCCTCCGGGCACTGAGTGGATGGAGAGTGGAGATGCTGTGATGTAAGCCAGGAGACCTCTCACAGCAAACAATAAATGTACTAGTACGTGCGCACATCAGCTGGTCCCCAGAGGATTCCAGGGGTGGGAGTCCAAAGGACATTTGCGTGGAATAAACGGGGCGTGGTGTATGTCAAGATTTGCTGTGCTCAGGGGGAACCAGAAGCAGACATCCTGCAAGCTTCAGGGGACCTCGCAGCCTCTCCGCCAAGTATTTAAGATGAGGTCCTGTTTAACGAGGGACATGGAGGCCCCTCACTGGCTCCTCTCCAAGAAGCTCCCCACCCACCCACCTCTGCGAGCAGAGACTCCCTCGGCTTCCCATGGAGGCCAAGAGAAATACGGCTCTTGGATGCGGGGCTGCACAGCTGACCAGGCGGCTGGCGTGTCCTCACAGAGGACCTGCCAGAAAAGACCTCATTTGTTGTTAGGATCTTGGAAAAGAAATCCTCCCTGAGTTTCCAGCTCAGATGTGATACCGTCCACGCACGTTTATGCTGTCTGGGGATGGAAAACGAGGGGCCCCTATGTGCCCTGAGCTGGGGGGGGGGCTCAGGGAGGCTGCAGGGCAGGGGGTCACCCAGCAGACCCCCAACATCTGCAAGTTGGCAGGCAAGGGAGATCCAAACTCCTGAGTGTGAGCAGTTTTTCTAGAGAGGGATGGCACGAAGGGCTCTGAAGCAATAACTCGTGCTTGCAGTGGTTACAGGGGAGACCTCAGACTTTCCATTCAGCTTGGCATGAGAGCTCCCTGCAGAGCCAGGCTACAGCAGGGAAAGGTAAAAATCAAAAGCTCCCCACAGGATAAAAACCCGAGGTGGCTTGTGGTCTTAATTCCTTTATTTGCAAAACAAACAGCACATGGTGTGTTTAAGTGAGCCTTTTGGGATATACATATTTGGACTCCTTCTTCCCTCCCTTGCCAAGCCCCCGTCAAGCCCCACAAAGCTCTCTCAAACACACGTGTCAGCAGCAACGACTCCTTTTACCTAATTCACCGTTTCATGCTATGCCTTTCCAGTCAACAACTGCAATGTCATAACTGGAGCATGGAGAGCTAGGACATCAGGCAGGATTCAGCCTGGCAGCTCAGAAAACAACCCAGCCACCCAGGAACCAGTCTTTATGCCACTGTGGAAGCCAAAACTGAGAGCCATGGCACGAATGAAGTTGTTAGAAAAGACTGCTTTTCAAAGAGTGGGATTGTAAGCAGGTACGGTACATCCTTGGGCTACCTTGCATGCCACCAGATTTTTGTAACAAACCACCTTCTCCAGTTGCATGTCAGCGAGATTCCCCTTGGTCCGGCAGTGACTTGGCTGGTGTTTGGAGCTGTCTTCAAGGAAACAGCATTTGTCTTTCAGCTAATCCAGGATAGTGCTTTGCTCTCCTGTGGAGCTGTGAGCACCCACCGTCCCTGGTGGGAGACCTACAAGGTGCTCGGTGGCAGCTGTGACACCCGGCGTCTTTACAGTGGGTGCTATCACCGCTGAGCGAGGGGAGCTGGAGGAGGGCACCATGGCCCAGGACAGCATGGTGGATGCAGCGGGGAGATGCCCTAGGGCAGAGGGCCATGATGCCATGCCCTGGCTCACAGGTAGAGAGAAGCATTTCCCCAAGCTCTGAATCACTGTGTGACAGTATACAGAGCCAAGCCATTAGCATTCGTCTTGTTTCCATGCTCTGGTTTTCTTTCTCATAATTGCTGTAGATGTGGAGGGAGGGAAAAGACCTCTAGGCAGGCCCCAGGCTTTGGGCTGAGGCTTTCTGTGTCACTCAGGGAAGCTCCAGCAAATATTTTCTTGTAGGTTAGCAGCAGCAACAGATTTAAGCAGGAAGGGGACCCACAGAGAGTTCTGCCATCGCCCTGTAGCACTGCGTGACCACAGGCGAGTCATCTCCCTCCCCTCGCTTCCCTTCCAAAATCTATCTGGTTTATTTACCTAGGCTGGACCCCATTCATCCCACCGTGTCTGTGCTTCACTAGCACCTAGTCTCGGCAAAACAGGGTATGCTTCACATTAGCAGGCATTAGTTAGTTGGGTTTAGATCCATGGTTCTTGATCATCAGTTATGGTGGCATCTATTCAGTTATAGCTTTGAAAAGCTCAGTAAACTTGCTGTTTCTCATGAATATTAAATTCAGTTAGGCTGCCCTCTTGAAAACATCAGTAAAGTGAAGTAAAATATAACAACTAAAAGATGCTGCAGATCATCAGGCGGCTGCGCTGCATGCTATTGCTTGCTAGTTGCCCATTGCAGAGGAAAGCTACCTTCTGGCAGAGCTGACGGGTGCAGTTTGGCACCTGCACTGAGACACGGTGGTGCAGATGCTGCTGACCTCTATAACCTCATCCTGCAGCTCTGGGCAGGAGGAGGAGGTGAGTTCAGATTTGAGGGGACCGACCTGTCCCCATGGCAATGGTGTCTGAGGAACAGAACCCACTATCATCCTCCAAAGTCACTGAAATGAGGGAGAACATCCCCTGTAACAACTAACCCCTCTCTGGAGTCATGAAGCTTGTGCAGATGCTGGATGAAGGATGGTAGGCAGAAAGGAGAGGCCATGCTCACACGAATGGATAGAGGCAGGGGAGAAATACGTCCCAACCGCAGTGTTTTCATGCACATGCTGTCCTAGACCTGGCAGCTGTGTATGCTCCTGAGGGGATGCGGGGCCACAAGACCTTGTGAATGAGCAGATAAAGATAAGATAGGAGTGTTTATCTGAAAAAATGGTGGGATATAATGAAAAAGTCAGGGGTGGGAGTATGCAGGTGGGGCAAGAAATTTCTTAAGCTGATTTAGCTGAAAAAAAAACAATGTACTATGAAACTGCACTCATAAATGCTAAGATATGGCAATTTGAGGTTGAAATGTGAGTTTCTTAACAGCTCATGATGCAGCAGTTCAGGACAAGACATGAAGAATAGCCGGTCACAGAAGAAACTCTGGCAACATTTAAGTCCTGCACATCCTAGCTGCAAACAGAAGCAAAATCAGTTACAGTCCTGTCCCCCCCCTCAAGAAGAAAGACATGAACAGTGAGATGTGATGTAAGCTTTCCCACGCCCATGCAGCAGCGATGGGGAGACGATAACTTGCCTGTCCCTAAGCAGGTCACTACAGTGCGATGCTCATGTCACCCTGCCATGCTGCATTTTTTCCAAAAGCTGTCCCAGCTTTCTGAATCAAACATACACAGACTGAACACAGCTAATGCTACATCTGCCACATGCCCCATGCTCCTAACTCTACCATCACGTAAAACACAGAATCATAGAACCATAGAATGGTTTGGGTTGGAAGGGACCTCAAAGACCTTCTAGTTCCAACCCCCCTGCCATGGGCAGGGACACCCTCCACTAGACCAGGTTGCCCAAAGCCTCATCCAACCTGGTCTTAAACACTTCCAGGGATGGGGCATCCACAGCTTCTCTGGGCAACCTGTGCCAGTGCCTCGCCACCCTCACAGTAAAGAATTTCTTCCTAACATCTAATCTAAATCGACCCTCCTTCAGCTTAAACCCATTACCCCTTGTCCTGTCACTACACTCCCTGGCAAACAGTCCCTCACCATCTTTCCTGTAGGCCCCTTCAGGTACTGGTAAGCCGCAATTAGATCTCCCCGGAGCCTTCTTTTCCAGGCTGAACAACCCCAACTCTCTCAGCCTGTCCCCATAGCAGAGGTGCTCCAGCCCTCTGATCAGCTTCGTGGCCCTCCTCTGGACTCTCTCCAACAGCTCCATGTCTCTCCTGTCCTGGGGCCCCCAGAGCTGGACACAGTACTCCAGGTGGGGTCTCACAAGAGCAGAGTAGAGGGGCAGGATCACCTCCCTCGACCTGCTGGTCACACCTCCTCTTTTGATGCAGCCCAGGACACGGTTGGCTTTCTGTGGAGACTGCACCATGGCATTGGGAGTAAGAACAGTGCAACCATGGAATTGACTCTGTTGTCATGCTAGGACACAGCCACGGCGTCCACTAACACCCTGAGGGCCCAAGTGCAGTCTTGGATCTTCCTTTGGGCATGTTCATCACCTAAACTTGGTCCTCGGTTGGTTCCTGACCTATTTAACACTGCTATGACTCATGTGTTATGCGGGTGACTTGTTATTTGCAATTAAGTTGTATTTGCATTGAGAACCTCATCATGAAGGCCAGGAGACTTGCAAGAAGAGTTGAGTTTGGTGTCATCGATTGTCTCATTGCTTCAGGCTGGGGTGTAGGAACTCTAGTACCCTAAAAGTGAAAAGTCTAGTAGTGATGTTTCATCATCTAAAACAAAACTCCTCCTTTGTGAGTACAAAATAGAATGTTTTCAAAACTCCAAAGGCTGAGTATAGAATTCACTCTATGCATATGCACTTAATAGGAGTGATGATTAACTGTGGTAAGTAGAGAAAGCAGTCACTCTCCCCGTTCTCTTTAACAACTTCATCTGAAGACTTTTTACTCATGAAGAGTTAAGCCGGTTTGCCTACAAACACCTAAAGAACACACACCTAGAGAACAAAGTCCACAGTGGAGCGACACCTCTATTTTCGGTCACAACCTCTGCTCTGCATTCATGCATTTGCATCAAGTCATAAAAAAAACCCCAAACCTGTGGCAGTTTTGTACTCTTTCCTGTTCAGAGATGAGCAAAAGAAAGGCATTCCTTTCCCAAGAGAGGGAGAAAGGGGTTAAGCGGTTTCAAAACAAGCTGGGCACAAGTGATGTCAGATTTTCATCTTACAATGGCATCTATTTGCTTTCTCAGCAAGCAGTATATGGACCGCTGGGCATTGTATTGTTCCAAGGACAGCAGAAGATACCACATATCTTCAGAGAGGACAGATTTTTTCACTCCTCATTAGCTGGAAGCTCTTGTTTGTTAAATAACTCTGGAGAAAAATCCAGTTGTAAACTCCAGAAAAACTTTTCTATTGGTTTGGATTTTTTTTTTTAATTAAATTTTGCTTCCAGGCTGGCTTTCTCTGATGTGAAGGGCCCAGCTGTACTCTGTGCACCCTCCTAGTATCACTGTAATCATGTGTTGTTCTGCTTAGAGTAAAAGGAAATCAGCATCATGAAAATTATGACAGTCCTTCCAATCTTCTGAAAACCTCTCCTGGGCAGTCAGAAAAAGGGAAAGTGTAGGGAAGCAAAAGCAAAAATCCTTAATGTCTTCTTATCTAGCTATTTCAGATCATCTTACAGATATAAGGACTTGGGGCAACATTAAGACAGGGACCTGTGAAAGCAGAAAGTCTAAGTTTAAAAAGAAATTTAACCCTGAATTTGCCAAAACAGACCTGCTGGCTGAAAATAAGTTCCTCTTTTAGCCACTCACAGTTTACATGCCTTTTAATTAACTGGAAAGTCTGTGAGCAGGCTCCATATTAATTTTCTGTGCATTTCCCCACTCGTTTTTATGTTCTACATGCAGCAGCCCCCACCAGTGCCCCCACCTGGGAGCCCTGGGCAGCCGAGCTGCAGCAGTAGCAGCAGGTAGGGACCTGGCAGCACCAGGCGAGAGCAAAGGAGAACTTTAAAAATCAGCTCCAAGTGGTGATTCAAAGTTCAGAGCAGGTTTCAGACAAGCGATACTGAGCTGCAATGCCGCAGTGCTTTTAAACTCCAAGCTAAAAGCACGACTTGTGTTATTTTCACATCATCTTTGAAGGAAAAAGTCATGGGGAGCTGGCAGCTCCGAGGAGCATCACGGTACAGAAATGCAAGTACTCACCCGTCATCAACGTGTAGTAATTTGGGTAGGAGAGACTAGGGAAGTCTGGGGTCATGTAATCCACCTTCACCCCCATATTCACAATGTCCCGAAAGCCCGGCAGACCCTCCAGCTCGCTGTCATCGATGTAGTCGAAGCGAAAGCCATCCAGCAGGAACACCAGGAGCTTGCGGTGGCCCGAGGGGGCGGCGAGGAGCGGCGGGAGGGAGGCGAGGGCGGCGGCGAGGATGGTGGCGAGGAGGCTGCGGCTCCCCATGGCGGGCAGCGCTGCCAGGGCCGGGCCGGGCAGGAGCGAGGGATCTGCAGCAGCTTCAGGCTGGACCTGGCACTGCTGTCCTGCCTCCACCGCCCGCGTTAAAGCTACAGGACTGCCCCGCGCGGTGTGGGAGGTCACAGGCTAATTGCAAGCAGATGATTAACTTCCATCCCGCCAGCGAGCAGAGGGAAGAGCTCGGTACTTCTCAGCTGCAGAAAAAAAAAAAAAAAAAAAAAAAAAAATGCTTTGCAGCGATGGGGAAAACACGGCGCAAAAGTTAACCGGAGCCCGTAAGGCCCCTCCACAAAGTCGCCCGAGGGAGGGTGAGCGAGGGGCCGCCGCCTGCGGGCCCCAGGCGAGGAGGGAGCGCAGCGCCCGGCCGCGCTCCCGCCGCTGCTCGCAGGGAGCAGAGCCCCCTCTCCAGCCGGCCCAGCCCCAGGCCAGGGCTGCCCGCAGGGGTCTCACGGAGAGGGGCTGATGTCTTCAAAACAGAGCGCTAGGTCTCCGGCCGCGTGAACGTGCACTTTCTTCTTATCTTTCTGGCAGTGGCTTGTGATGGAAACTTGGAGTGAGATTAAGGCAAAGCATCTCCCCAGTTTGGGAGGTGGGGTACGTGAGTGTTTCAGTGGTGCAGCTGTACCTAAGTGTTCCGGGCTGAGCGAGCTCATCTCTGCCTGGACCTGGGTTCCCACAAGGAACCCTGTCCTCTCCACTCACTCTGTGCTGCCGTGGGACTAATCCAGCTCCTGATGCACTAATAGAAAAATCTGGTTTTCAGCATTAGACAGACCAAATTATACATTTATTTTCTGGCTATTTATATTAAGGTATTATGAGATTAAAAGATGGGTGGTGCCAAATTTCATATTAAAAATGAAAAATTGTTCACATTTTAGTCACGAGTCACCACCAGCTTCTTCTCCTGCCACCCACAGGAGCCTAACTATACTTCTAATCCAATGCCAGCACCTGTTGTACACTATAACTACATATTAACTCACTTGGTTTTCTCAAATAAAAGAAGTTCATAGCGCTGTATTAACTCTGAAACGCTGCCGGTGAGGAGGAGCTACCTGCCTGATAGAGCTGGGATGGGGAAAGGGTAATTTTTAACTTTCTCAGTGTGAGGAGGAGAATACAGCCCCGAGGAGGGGTGTTTCCAGCCCATGTCTCACTCATCGTGGGAACAGCCCCTCGCAGATGTTTACACCTGGGGAAGGTTGCAATAGCTGGCCGCCAACCCGACGTGGACGTCTGAACCTCTGTTTGCTCCCAATAAAGCTCCCAATTGCACGTCCAGCGTGTCTAGTCACCTCTTACCAAACACTGGGGTGATGCAAGCTCAGCAAGAGAGCCTTCAGCCTCCCTTGCCCCAAATGCTTATTTACACCTGTGCAAAACCCCCTCACGTCCTGGCCTGTCCTCAGCGCCTGCGAGCAAGAGCAGCTGTCTGCAGGTCACCACTCCCGGGACATGGATGGAGAGGTCCTGTCCCTGCCCTTCTCCCATGGGGTTTCCAGCTTAGGAAAGCAGATGTCCTGCCAGAGGAAGAGGTGCTGGGATTTTCTGTAGGAAGGAGTCGTTCAAGGCAGCTGGAAGAGGATGGAGGGGGAGCCTGTGGATGAGCAGAGCTGCTTCAGCTGGTGATGCTCATATTCCCCTTCCCAGTAGAATTCCTCAGGCTTCCTCCCTGCCAGCAGACTAAATACACTCCTTGTGGATATCTCCCTCTCTGCAGCTTCCCCAGACACTCTTTTTCTTTTTTTTTTTTTCATGTGCCCCTTTCTCCACCCCCCATCTCAGAGCCCTGCACTTGGGACCTACCCTCGCCTCAGAGTTACACCTGAGCCAAGGACTCAGGACATTTCTAAGCTGCAGCCCAGGGATCTTTAGAGCAAGGTAGTGACGGAACCAGTCCCTCCAGAGTTTTATCCCTTTTCACATAACATTTACTTTTGGAGCTTTGCATGGCTAGCTATTATCATCTTGACTACGTGAATTCTGCCTGTGTTTTGACTTTTCTTATCTCGCCTGGTTTTAGTTCATGTATTTTCTCACAGTGCAGCAGCAGTTTTCTCAGCAAAACCAACCCAGGGTCACACAGCTGTGCTGTACCTCGGGTCAGAGACAGCTGAGCCCTGGGGCCATCCATACAGCCCCGTGCCCAGAAGGACAGATGGACTCATAGAAAGCAGTCAGCCATCCCCAGTCTGCTGGGATGATGACAGGTCCCGGACCCCAGGCCCAGTCCCTGCAGCAGACATCGCCTGGGAGAGCTGAGCAGTACAGGCGTGCTCTAGCCTGAACTTCAAAGGAAAAC
The DNA here is from genome assembly GCF_011004875.1 of Balearica regulorum gibbericeps. Taxonomy (NCBI): domain Eukaryota; kingdom Metazoa; phylum Chordata; class Aves; order Gruiformes; family Gruidae; genus Balearica; species Balearica regulorum. The sequence continues at coordinate 46,448,001 of NC_046187.1, forward strand.
ACCCCAGTCCCGCAGCGTGAGAGGAAAGTTGCAAGGCTGCGTGACCCGGGCAGCCGGGCTGTGTTTTGCCGGCGTCCCAGCCTGTGCAAGGCTGCTGCTGCCCTGCCTGCCGGGGACCAGGCTGCAGCTGCACGCTGGGCTGGCGGGCGACGTGACAGCCCAGGCAGCGGCGCGGGCAGCTGCCCGTCTGCGGGACAGCACGTGCCGTGTGTCATACTGACAGAGAGCCACCGGTCTTGGCCATCTCCAAGCTCCACAGGGTCTCAGGTGAGGATCTGCCTCTTCACCCGCCTCCTGAAGGGAATACGCACATCCTCCTCCTGGTGCCCCTCCACGGGTCTCCAGGATGGGAGGTGGCCCTGCAGAACCTATGCTCACAGACAGCACTTCTACCAGTGCTTACTGAGGATTTTCACTATAGCAAAAAAAGTATGTAATGGTCTTGGAGCAACCTGTAGTGTCATGTCTTGGCCAAGCCCCTGTGATAATTTACTATGTCCATATTTAGGTTGATTGAACTCAGAAACATGTCCAGAAATGATGAGGGTGATATGATTATACACCTCTTGGCAAACCTGTGAGGGCAACCATGTTGATGTCTTGGCTTGTGTTCTAATGCGTGGCCTCTGGGCTCGCCAGCAGGGCTTGGCAGAAGCAGCAGCAGCTGCTCATGAAGGGATGGGATAATCAGGGAGAGTCAATCAAGTCTGCAAGCTGGACTCTCACCTTGAAAGGATGACAAGGTTTTTGAGGTGGTTAGGCCAAGAAGCAAAGCTTCCATAATGAGATGGTACAGATATGTCTTCTTATCATTTCATGGCATCAAGAAATAATGCCTTCCTTTCAAGAAGGTTGCAATCTACTGGTTGAGAGCTCCTAAGGGAAAGCTCTACCTGAACCAACACTGTGGCACGAGGGGAAATTGGTGCAAGGTACCAAAGCCTGAGATCAGCTTTAAGATTTGGAGATTCACAGGTTTCCACTCAACAAATATCAAGAGTGCAAGGCCTGAGAGGGGTTAAGGGAGTAGTGAGCCATGTAACCATGACGCCGTACAATACCAAATTGTGTTTTGACAGACAATCCCCCCAAAGAGTGGGACTGGAGCCAAACAGTCTAGCTTGGCAGAGACAGACCCTAGCAATACATTTCATCCCTGCCAAGCAATGTTGATTTGCTTTGGTTCACATTCATTTGTAAGCACCCTGTCTGCACAAAGCCCCAGATGGCCTTGGAGACTCCAGCATAACAATATTTTGATACAAATGCTCTTACAAAAGCTATCAGAGCCTGAGCTGGTGTCCAGGGACAACAGTCCTTACTAGTTAGCTGTAGGACCAGGTTTAGGAAGAAACATGCATAAAGGAAAGAAAATCCCTCAGCCCAATTTGTGCAGGAGGAGATACCCCACTGATTCAAACTTTGTTTGAGACAAGGTCCTTGACAACTTAGATATTGCTCAGGAAATCCTCTTGGCAAAAAGCAGGTTTCCATTTTTGTAAAACTGCCTCCAGTGTCCTTGAATATCTCTTTTTTTTTTTTTTCTTTTTTTTTTTTTGGTCTTGCAGAAATCACAAGCACAATGATGGAAATGAAAGAAAATTCTCTGGGCTCACACCGACAGTTCAATCTGGCTTGTCAGATGTACCAGCCTCTCTGCCAACGCAGCTTTATCTCTGCCTTAGGTCCAGAAGCACATACAAGAACAAAAGCTGCTAAAAGTAAAGCATGGTTTCCCTTTTCCCCAGTAAATCAGAGAATCTAAAGGGGAAATTTGTCCTTCTTTCTCTTCTGGAAGAAAGACAAGAAGGCATAACATGATTCATTGTCAGCTTGTAATTCCTCTTCAGTTTCTGTTCTCCTTCACACACAATAGTAGCTGAACACTTTGGCCAACACAACCTGACCTACTGGTTTGGTTGTTTCTTTTCTCTCGTTAGAGAACAGGGCATGACCACCTCCAGACATAAAAGCCTTGAGGGAAATGATAAGTTGCTTGCACTTCTTTGAAGAAGAAGAAGATTTGTGCCAGTCTGAAGTTTTAAGGTCAGAACTCTGCTGGACTAAGGTCCTTCTTCCTCTTCTCCCCACCAAACCCAAGATGAAAACATCACAAGTGGTACCAGCCCCTCTGCTGATTTCCACAGAAAACCTCTGGCAATGCATGTATCTGCCTTCTCAGGTGACAGAAGGTCTTACCTTGGTAGAAGTCAGTGGCTGCAGAAGTTTAATATCAGCTTCTTTACTCCTGCACTGTGCATTCTCACCTATGCTTCTGCATGGAGGGGTGCATTAGGCAAGGCATCTGCTGCTCCATCAGGTCTTCCTAGATGATATTTAACGTGAAGTCAGTTATTTCTGTGATCTTTTGGTGTGCAGTAGTTCAATCATGAGGAATTCAAGACATAGGAATTGGGTTGCTCTTGCTGTCAGTCATGTACAGATGTGTATGATAAAGTCACACACTTGTTAGTTACAGAGCATTTCAAAGCTAGAAGCACCAGCTTTCCTGGACAAAAGCAGTGATCTTTCACAGCTTCTTGAGGCACAGTTTTCCTCTAACCTACCTGGCTGGTATGAGACTTGCCTTACTGGAAGCGCCCACAGGCTGGATAATGAGTACATCAAAGTGGGACAGTAGTGGCCCTGATGGACAGCCAGGGACTGGTTAAATGTTCTTTGAAGTGTTTCAGTCCAGGCAAGTGTGATGTTTGCAGAGTAGCTCTCCAGATCTCTTACTCCATCCTTCCCTGCAACAGGCACGAGTCATATTAATAACTGTTCTATTTGAGAAAAATGTAGTGGAGATGAAGAAACTTACCAAATCAGTGGAGTCCCCTCAGTGGCTCAGGTCACCCAGAGAAGCTGTAGATGCCCCCTCCCTGGAAGTGTTCAAGGCCAGGTTGGATGGGGCTTTGGGCAACACGGTCTAGTGGAGGGTGTCCCTGTCCACAGCAGGGGGGTTGGAACTAGATGGTCCTTGAAGTCCTTTCCAACCCAAATCATTCTATGGTTCTATGATTCTGTGACCATCGCTGGCACTGCCTTTCCCTCTGAATGCTCGCTGACAATGTTCCTCCTGGGGAACAGGCTGTGCTTCCGTTAAGTGAAACTAAATCAGGTTTGGAATTAACAAAGGAGGTGGCTCTTCATACCAAAGTGCCATTCCAGTGTGCAACACCTTGTCCCTGAAGATCACGACTATTAAAAGTGTACATGGGACAAATTCACAGGAAAAAAGTGCACCCGCACTGGGAAACACAAAGAGCACTGGCTCCAGCCATCCTAGCACTTTATGTTCTTATGGAGGGTGAAGAACAGGAGTATTTGTTCAATGGGAGAATCCTTTAAGTGTTTTGCTTAGTACCTCTCTTAATCCAGCTGTTATATGACCAGCACCCAGGCCTCCAAGAGCATCTTACATAATGAGTTTCTTGGCCAGCTCATTCTCCCCTCTTCAAAAACACACAAATTATCTGAACTGCTGCAGCGGACATTCATAGCGAAGGAGAGAAGAAAAGGGTTGGGGGGACAGCAGCAGGGAGTGACATGTCTCCAACGGGACTGAACACGGTCAGCAATGCCCTAAATCCGCCGGTGGCTGCTGCTCAGCAGGAGAGGCTGCAGATCTGCAGGGCTGAGGTGGGAAGGAGGCTGCAAGCATCGTGTGGAATACACCCCCAAAAGATACCCCTAAGGAAAAGCACATTTCATATAGCTAGTGTGGGTTGGAATAAAAATTTTAACCTGAACCCTGCAGTGCCACGGAGGTTCATGAATTACTTCCTAGTGGTCATGAAGGCAATTAAGAAATATAAACTGATCACCAGTGGGCTTAAACTCACTACAAAGTGAGCCTCTGCCACTGGAAGATATATAGGAGCTCAAGTCAGGAAAGATTGGGAAGCCTGCAACAGGTGATGGCATCTCATGGCTGCATGTGGCAGAAGACCACCTCCACCCTCACCCTGTGGTGTGTCAGCCTGAGCACAGGACCATCCGGCTCAGGGAGAGTGTATCATTGTCTTGGACTGAAACTAGTCTTCACTCCTTCCAAAAGATCGCAGTTTTGCTTGGATATCAACCCATCTCCACCTCCAGTACCTCCCCAACATTTCTAACTCATGTCTCTGCAACGTGATTACTTAATTAGCCCAAGACAGTGCTTGCCTGGACGCTGGTGTCCTGTAACGCAGGAAGTTTTACCTCATTGAGGAAATCTTGCACAATGCCTTTTTCTGTCGAAATCACCTAGTCAAGTTTGCTAGATGGCAAAACTGGAGACTCCTAAGTAAGCGGATACTGCATCTTCTGCTTCATCTCTGCTGTCTGGTCATTTTCCTGTATGGTGGGGAACTGGTGAAGGATTTTACTGCTATTCTAGAAACAGGGGTCAACATACGATGGTGTGGGTGGGGATGGAAACTTGGCAAGCTAATCAAGTTGATCAAGATTAGTTAATTTATTTAGTATAAAAAAAATAAAACCACAATCAGCAAAATAAAGTAGGTGTTACTAATCCTGCTGTGCTGTGACACTAACATGGTCCTCAGGACACTGAGCTCAACACATCCATTCATATGCCAGTGGCTCCTCCAAGAGAACAACAGGGTATTCTGCACATCCACCAGTGCCTTGCACAGCAGTTTCTGCCAGTTTATTACCTTGCTTGAGCAGCAGCCTTAAAAGATGGAAGTATGAGCTTAAAGTCTTGATCTTGCACAATCTTACAGTCATCTAGTGATAGCCAAATGTGGACCTATTTGAGTAAAGTATTCGTATTTCAGATTTTCCCATTAAATGAGGGGTGATTTTAGAGGCTAACTATCTGGCGAATCAGTGCCCATGTGCCTACTTTCCAAGAATAAAGTAATATTCTGTCTTTGATCTTTCTGCTACACTTTTACACAGAGCACAAAAGAGACTTCCAGCGTTGGCTTGAACTTAGTATATGTACAAAGTAAACTATCCAGGGCTAGCATAAAATGTCATTTTAAAATTCCCAAATATTTTGCATTTGGCATCCTTTATAGCCCTGAGGTTATACAGAGTTCAGCTTTGACTTCTGACATCAGTGCTTAAGGACTGTGGGAGTTGGGCTTGCAGCATGACCTAACGAAGAAAAAGGCCTTTATTCTGACAGTAGGTATTTAAGCTAACCTGAGAATATCTATAATTATGCCCCAAAGGCTGGCCTCCGCCAGGCTGCCTGCAGCAAGCATGCCCTGTATTGCAGTGGGTTTCCAAGTTGCTGCCTACAGTTGTCGTTGCTTTTGTCATGTGCCACTGCACTTCGTTCATTTTGGCTTTCATATTTTTTATTTCATTGGTCCTGGCTTTTAGTTATCGCATCTCATTTATCAGTAAGGCTATGCTGGAGGTTGAAGCCCTCACCTGGAGGACACACATTAAAGTCTCGACTTTGCCCATCGTGCAGAAATGGTGTGTGTCAGGCTCTCATCTCCCTGACTGCTGAGTCACCTCTGGAGAATTTGCTCCCACAGAGAAGAGACAGCTGTTTTACAACCCAACCCATGCTCTAGGTAGAACAATATTTACATGATATCTGTTTCCCAGCTTTGAATGTTTCTTCATCAGCAAGTTAGAACTTAAGCAAAGTTGGATGTGCGTCAGATTTTCTTACAGATAAGGTCCCATCCCTGTCTAAATACTATCGATGACGTCCTTCCCTGTAGGAGGGCAAGGTCATATCTGTCCATCAGGGTCAGCATTACTTTCCCTCACCGGCTGAGTGAGGGTTAGGAAATTCTAACATACCTCTTACAGCTTGAGCTGGTCTCAGTGACTGCAGGAATCTTTATCTGAGGACAGGAGGTAGGACAGCCCTCAGCTCTGGGGGAACCTGATCTGATTGTTACATCTGGGTACTTCACGGGTCTCTGTCTGAGATAAATTGCCTTGATTCCTGTCCCCTTTATCTCTGACTTAATGCAACCCAAAGCAGACTTCGGAAGGACTTCAGTGGGATGCGGACGTGCCGTAGTGACTTTAGTCTGCTCTGAATCCACTATGCCACGTCCGCATCCTCTTTCTGAGTTGCCTCGACTTAGTGGCTTTAGATCACTGCTCTTCTGCCACACTCCTGAGATTTATAATCGTATCTTCCAATTCCAGTAGTGGCAACAGCCCATCATTTGACATCCTGCTCCTCTCTGTTCAAGCAGCTTATCGTACACTTGAGTGAAATCTTACCTTCATTTTCCCTGAAATCTATCCCCAGTGTTGAGGCTCCTCTTTAATGCTCCAGCTTTAGCCAACATAAAAATGCTCTTCTCTTCATATGGACATCCTCATGTTTGCAACTGACCTCACCTTCCCTAGAAATATGCAAAGCTCCCCCCTCCCCTTCAAGCTGCTCGGAGAAGCTGGAAACCTGGAAAGCCTGTGCTCTCCTTTTCCCCTTGGTCTGTGAACGTCTCTGGACTGCTGGGGCCATCTCCTGCCTGCGGGGAGACCTCGCTGCCTCCAGCGGAGGGGACCCTACCTGTGCTGCTGTTTGCACATCTTCTGGCAGCACAGCTTTTCCTCTAGCCCAGCTCAGCCCATCTGCATGCTGGCAAACAAGCGCAGGGAGAGCACGCGTAAAGCACGGCTGTACTCATATGCCATTGCCCCTTCAGCCTGAGTGGCTGGCCACTGCGGTGTGCTGCTCTTGAGTTGTTCCTTTTAGCAAGAATGACTCAGAAGAGTTAAGGATGTAGGTAATTTTGGGCGGCCCTCAGGTTTTCTTTGAGAAGAAGCTAAACAAAGTTCTGATCACCTGAAATGAAGAGAAATAAACAGTAGGAAAGCTTGCTCCTTCTTGGGCAACTATCTTCCCAGTGGGTCCCAGGACCCACTTGTTTTCTTTCTTTCTGGGTTCAAGAACCTTCCCTCAGGAGGTGCTTTTCTGCTGGGACTCCTCTAACCTTAGCTGCCTGATCAGTCACCCTTTCAGGGGACAAGGAAGGTTGTCATGAACCCAAATCACTTCAGGGGCTTGTTTTCCCATACTGTCCCCCATAGGTACACCTGGGGACCCGAGGCTGACACAGGGCGGGGAGGAGTAGCAGTGGTGGGCTGGAAGGCACCACGCTGACCATCAACAGAGAAAGGTAGGTGGAAATGTGCCCTTCCCACTGCTCAGGCTAACCAGCAAAAACTTTCCTCTTTTATTATTTCTCCTTTAGCACCAAAGCAAATAGCACATGCATCCTGACCAAATGGCTTGCCACTCACTTCCAGCAGCCACCACAGAAAGAGATGGCAAAGTGGTGGTTATCCTGCTCTGGACACAAAACCTCTGCTGCCTGACTGACCAAAAATAAGCTCTGATCCTAGGCCTCATAGCCCAGGGCTTTGCTCCATGGAGAGGCTCATGCTTCCCCAAATTCATTTTCACCTTGTTTCCAGTGAAGCATGGGCTGCGTCTGCAAGTGCTGGAGATGACCACTGACTCCTTTGATGACACCACGTCAGAAGTAGCTGTGGCTTCCCTACTTTTTTTTTGAGTCCAAGCCTATTTGAAAAAAATTGCTTCTTGTTCTCCCCAGGCCAGGGCTGACCAGGACTGCGGTACCCGTTTGGCACGTCCCCTGCTACCCCATGAAGTGGGGTGAAAAAGCATGGCTGAGGTCACATATGCAGAACAGAGGCGGCTGGTGGCCCCAAAGTGGAAAGCGAGGGCTGTTCCTCCAGCACCAGTCCCCTGGGACAGCCTGACGCCAGCAAAACTCTCTGCTTAATTTCTTTTAATAGCATGTGGGTCGTATTTTCTATGTTTTCCCTCCTGACATTACAGTGATGTGCTAATCCACTGCGTGGCAGCAAAAAAACCCTCTGAAATTTCCTACGGTGCTGTCAGCTGCTGGAACTGGACACCCTGTAATAACCTCCAGGGCCGGTGGCCGGCTGCCTCCAATTCTCAGTAAGGACTTATTTTCGTTGGCATGGCCAATGTGCAAAACCCTGCTCTGATAGTTTTTTTAAAAGAGAAATAGGTGGCAAAGTACTTAGCTCTTTCAAGGAAGTTTGGAAACGATGGAGACCATGTGAGCGCTGAGTGTGGCTGTCCAGCTTTCAGCACAGAGCAGTAAATCATCTCCTGAATGGCTGTCACAAGCACACCAGATCACCACAAAGAAGCTATTTTTCTTTCATCACGACTGCCTGTTCGAGATACAACACTGCTGCTAATGCATTTAGCAGGTGCAAGAAACATTGGGAAATTGATTTTTATTTTTTTTTCCAAGAAATAAGGTTAAGAGGTTGTTTGCTCTGCTTGTTTGGAGTTTGGCCTATTTTGTTATACCCCTGCATGGCTGCAGCTTCCTCCACACGCTGGAAACGGTTGCACCCACTCAGAGGCAGCAGAGTCTCAGGGCAAATGGGAATATTTCCAGTACTGCAGGCAGGGATTTATGAGGTGCTTTAATGGGGCATCCCAAACTGTGTCCAAATGTTACTGCCTCTGTCCTGGCTGGACTGGAGACATAGCATGGTCCCCATGCCTGAGTGTGGGGCTCAAATCCAGGAGGTGGTGCTCTGCTGTAGAAACATTGCCTGTGCCCAGCCGCCCTCCATGCTCTGTGCACAGCACCGGAGTTATCCACTCCTTTCCCTGGGGGAAAGGGTTAGAGTCACCATGGGTGACACCAGCTTCGGTCTCCTTGACATGGTCTCCTCTCATCTCATCTAATGTACTGATGGCTTGTGCTGCCCCTTTGCCAGTCATTGTGCTGTTTCCCAGGTGGTCTTTCATGTCCAGCATCTCCAGCATCCTTCATGGCTCTGCCTTCACAGCAGACTGGGAAGGTGATTTTCAATTTCTGCTCTCACTTGGGAATTAGTATTGCATGGGGGTCCGGCACAACCCTTGGGTGTGCCGTGGGGTCGGGTGGGACTCTCTGCTCATTCAGTCCTCACCAGCGACAGCACTGCTGCCACGGTGGAATATACCACAGGAGTAGCCTGTGAGTGGAAAATTGGACCAAGAATTCATAAAGATGAATTACAAGTGTGTTATTTTAAAACGTATGACATGAGCATCTGTCAGGAAGACACCAGATGAATAGTAATTAAAGATACGTTGCATGAGCCATTAAACAGTTTCTTACTGACAGCACTTTAAGCGTATCTGAAGCCAAACATGGGAAACCGGAGGGGAAAGGCTGCTCATACCCCAGTGTGGGCTGGTTTCCTTAGAAACTGTCCATGTGGGGGGTCCCTCCCACAACAGCTTCGCTGCCACCAGCCAACACGCAAGAGTCAAAAGCGCCCCAGGAGCAAGTCGCCATCTCCCAGCAGCTGAAACGCTGGGCTAAGCAGCTTCATCCTCGGGATACTGATCACAAGAGCTCGGGAAACCTCTTCTGAAGAAAAGAAGGGAAGCGCAGTTTCTGAACCAAGTTTCGTTCTGGATCGCCTGTAGGTAGAAACTCATGATTACTCATCCAAAGCTGTTGCATTTTATGTGGCCATTGTGAAGCTGTTAGTATCCCTTTCCTCAAAACAAAAGTATTATATGGTTTTATGAAATATGAAACCAGTAGTGTTTTATAGCGATCACTCTAAAAGCTTACCTTGTAACAGAGAAGTGGTTTCTGTCTTCTTCTTTTGAGCCAATGCACTGGATGTTATAGTTGAGGTGTGCTCTCAGAACAGCCCCTTCTGCTGCAGTTTGCCATGGCAGAAGCGGTGTTTGCCCAAGCAAGCACCTCCAGCACAGCTGCCTCAGGAAGAAAGTTTTTGGAAGAAGACTCTAATTCTTCCAGTTCTAAGATGGTCTTGGTATAATGTAAGAAGGTTATGAAATCCCAAACCCTTGATATTACCCTTGATGTATATTGCTTGCGCTATGTCAGACCCTTTTCTCCCCGGGGGATCCACTGTCATAGGAACGTACCCCTTAGCATCAGGGCTGAGATCTGTCACTAATGGAGGCTTTCAGTAACTGCAGTGGTTGGCGTAGGGCTTGTTCCTTGTCAGAGGTTTGTTTACAGTGGCCATTTCTACATGCCAAGATCAACTTTCTGCTATTTTGATTTCATGTTGGGGAAGGGGATTGTATGTGATGTGATGGTAACAGAGAATGCTATCATTAAGGCGGTCATGGAGAAAAGGAGACGGACTGTATCAAATATAAATAGTGGCCATAAATGCAGATATGTATGTATTTGAACACTGCATGAAGTAAAATACACTATAGCTAAAACAATATGAGGGAATACTTTGTCCTTAAATGGTTCAAAGTTATATAATGTATATCCATGTACTTTCTAGAGTTCAAGTACAGAGCAAATAGTTTGCGGTTGGACAAGGTGCCCTGCACCATCTGAGCCTAAGTATGAATTCCCTGGTTTTCTGAAACATGTGTTTGATCATAGACTCATAGAATGGTTTGGGTTGGAAGGGACCTCAAAGATCATCTAGTTCCAACCCTCCTGCCGTGGGCAGGGATGCCCTCCACTAGACCAGGTTGCCCAAAGCCTCATACAACCTGGCCTGGAACACTTCCCGGGATGGGGCCTCCACAACCTCTCTGGGCCAATCTGAAAAGAAAGGAAATCTGAAAGGAAAGACCAGGTATTTAAAGGTTAAGCAGTAGCAGGGAACTTCCTGACCTTAAAATTTCAATGTCAGGGTGCCTGCTCTGTCAGGATGGTAAGATCTGCTCCCTGACTCCATCTGGCCCTTTCAGCAAAGCCAACTCCTGTGTAAACACCAGTGACTTTGACCAACAGCACTTAGGGAGCCCTCTTGCACAAGACTTCCTCCCAGTTGTGTGGGGAAAGTAGAGCATGAACACATTTTCCTCTTCCTTCATGTATTTGCAAGCCTGAAGCCGCTTCCGCAGCTTTGGATAAAATGCCCGTTACAACTGGAAGGAAACCTGCCCAGGAAAATGGAAGGTGAGGAGCAGAGAGTGGCTCTGGGGGACCCCAGGTGTGATGTGGTTATCATTCCCCTGAAGCTGCCACTGGGACCTTGACCCCATCATGCCAGGCAGGTGGTGTAACCGTAAGGAAAGCTGATGGACTTCATCTGCGAGAGAGATAAGGGGGACGGTCGAGGCAGCACTGTTGGGACCATCACAGAGAAATGAGGTGCATGGGGGTGAAGCGACCCCCAAAGGGCACACAACTGGGCAAAACTGAAGTCTTCTGCTGGTGCTCAAGGTGGACAAGGGGTAGGACATGACTTTCTGTGTGAAATGGCAACATTCCTGCTAATAGCATCAAGGTAAAAATAAAAATGAACTTCCCAAGCACATTCAAAGCAGGTTTGTCCTATGACCCCCTCCTATTCCCCCTTTTTTCCCCTTTTGCCGATTTCTGCAGTTCCAAAGAGCCTATCCAGCTTTCAAGGCAGGAACGTGGGAAAGGCTACATTTAGGAGAGAGCCCAAACTGCTTTTGTTTTGCAAAAGTACTTTTTTCTGCCTGTGCCATGTGGAAGGGTTAAAGCAGACCCAAGTTAAAAATAAAAAACCACCAGTAAATGGTAATACAGGGTAATACCAGTACAGCCTTCTGGGCCCAATCAAAGGGTCATCTATAGCCCAGCACCCTCCCTCAGACAGAGGTCAAAACCAGATTCCTATGGGGCGGTATCAAAACAGGGCAAGCACTTGATGATACTTCTCCCAGGTACTTTCCCAGCCTGCAGCAACGCAGGGACTGTCTGAGCCCCTTTCTGCACTTGATTATCTTCGGTTAATGTATCTTCCTTGAACTAGTTCAGTCATTCCTCCAGCCCTTGTGAACTTGAGCTTTTGGGTGAACTTGAGCACCCAAAGCATCTTTCAGGAAACACTTTCACAGTTGAGCTGTATGTTTTCTCCAGTTCATCCTTGGCTAAATGATTTTGAGAGGTATTGAGTATCCATACAAGCAGCTTCTCTCTTTCTCCTTCTGTCAGATGAGCATTGCCCACTCCTGTCACACTTCACACATCCGTGGAGGGGCTGAGTCCATGAGTGGCTTCTGACCAACACTGAAGGGCTCTGAGGAACATGTCTCAGGAGTGAGACAGTATGATGGTGAACCAACTTGTACTTGTGTCCTGACTTTTGTGGAAAGATCTTGCAACGGTTTGGGGAGGATGAAAAGGATAAGTCCACATGAGGTGTGGCTGGCAAGCAAATAAGGGCACATCAAGGCAGCAGCAGTGTGGTTTCCTGAAGCTCATCATACCAAAAGCTTTTCATGGGAAAAGTCCCTTGAAATGATATCCTGCCATTCAAGAGTATGCCATCGAGTGTCTGCCTCCCTGTAAACAATCTCTGCCCCCTCAAGAGCAGTTGTTAGTCTTTGTGATGCTTCATAATGAGGAGACAACAGCATACCAAAGCAATCCAAGATGGTTTTGTGATTTCCAGGCCTAAAACTACTTGTTCACATATATTTTTAAATGTATTATGATGATGATGATGATGATGATGATGATGATGATGATTATTTTCTTTGGTAGTTAATGGAACAAAGATTCTTGTGGGCTTATGGGTCAGGTCTCTAACCAAATTAGGAGCATTAAGCCAAAGCAACGTCATCTTCCTTCTTCCCTGCAGGTCACCACTGACAGGTTGGGAGAAATGAGTCAGCCGGTTTCTCTGGCCTCGTCCACGCCAACACTAGATGTCAGCCCAAACCCGCGAGTGCTTCTGCTTTGAACTCAAACAGGTTCATGCAAACCCACGGAGGAGCTGCCTGGGCAAGCCTTTGGCTACGCTGGCATTCTTCACCCCCCGAAGAGGAGCTGTTGCAGTGCAGTGGCAAGGGGAAAAAGGAAGGGTAGGCTCTTGTATCTTTGCACAAAGTCCCTTTTATAATAAACACGTTTTTACACAAGCTGAAAGGAGCCATGTTTTATGTGGTGAGAAATCCCACCTGAGGTTCCTGCCCTTGTCCCAGAATATGCTGGAAGGGGGTTAACGTCTCACGGGGACCATTAGCAGCAGCGTCCCCGCTCCTCACGCGTGGCTGCAGCTCTTCGGGCAGGTTGAGGTCATCCCGGTGGACCCTGCCGAGAAAGACTGGCAGCTGTGGAGGTTTTATTGCTATTAAAAGAGAAAGCACCTATGACTGTTACCTCCAAGAAGCTATGAGCTGCAGGCTCTCCTGAGCTCAGACGGTGGGGCAGAGCAGGTGCTTTTGGTTTTACAGTGAAGTGAAACCGGTGGCAGGGAAACAGGACTGACCAGAGTACTTTTTGCGATTAGTTAAAAGCTCCATTAGTTTGTTTTCTCCTCATGGTGCTGTTGCCCCAGAGCATTTAGCTCACAAACACTGGTAACCAGGGCTTGTGTTGACCAAAAGCCTTGAGAAGACAACAGAAACTGCCTGGGAGAAAATAGTGTTTCCTCTTATTTCCATTCTGGCTTGGGACAGAGGCAATTTCCCCGTCCCTTGTTTAGAAAACAGCCTTCCTTCCCCATTTCCCCCTCATTCTTCCCAACTCCCACTGTGGCAGGCCAGCCTGGCAAGGGCTCCAGGCTGCAGGGCCAAGATGCCCTTATGGAAACGAGGGATTAAAGATTAAAAGTGAGCATCTGCTCCCACACCTCTGTTCCTGCATTCTCACCATCTGATTTTTAAAAAATGAATGTATTGGTTTCCATGTCCAGTTGCTGCCTTTCCTTGTGCCTTGCTCTGCAACGAGAGGCAGGCAGAGGTTGCCCAGCCAAAACCCAGCCGGGCTGCAGCTCGTGCTTGCCTGGGACACCCGTGGCCCAGCAAGGGCTCACTGTGGCAGGGATGCGGTTCCTGGGTCTGAGCTGGCTGGCACAGAAAGGGCTCAGGCATCCCTGCATCCAGCCCTCCTGCTTCCTCAGTGAATTCGCCTTTCGTGGAGGCAAAGCTAGAGAGACCTGCAAGGTCTGGCCCTTTTAAAAATACTTCTGCGTTTCAGTGGAGGGATTTTCAGCAAAGCAAAGGCAAGCAATTCTGGCTCAAAATAACAATTATTGAAGCCATTTCTGCCTGCCATCCCACAATACGTAGCCTGTTCTGTCAGCTTAACTGCTTAGTGATATGTTATGTTGTCCGAGCCACTTCCTTAAAGAACAAGTCAATGAGGAGTGGATACAGTTTGTTCTTGTTTACCACAGGGGAGAAGGAAAACGGCAGCACAAATAAGCACATGTGCTGCTACAAGCGGAGGTGACTCTTCAGCTGCTGGGACCAGGGTCAGCCGTGACGAGGCTGGATTGCAGGGGGCCAGCGTTGAAAAGCGCGTGTGACGCCAGGCGGGAGGGGTTCCTGGATTTCAGTGGCTTGACATCATGCCTTTCCCTGGTTTGTTGGGGTTTTTTTCCTTTCCTTTACGAAGCCTGCTCCTGGCCCAGATCCTGGCAACACTTCATTACACAACGACAGTTGCCATGGTCACTAAAGGGGGAAGCAGCAAACAGTGCTGCCACAGCACTGCGGGGAGCCGCTGCGTCTTCCCGGGTGCATGGGTACACGGGGGCATGAGTGTGCAGGTGCATGAGTGCACTTGTGCGTGAGTGCATGGGTGTGGGAGTGCATGGGTGCGTGGGTGAGCGTCCCACTGGGGGCCCAGCATCTCTCTGCTCACTTGCAGGCATGAGCATCCCACAAACTGCCACTAGCCATGAGCAAGCTGTGCATCATAGAAAAAATCCAATGTGAATGCGGTAAAATATCTTGCATGGGTTCAGCGTGGGCATCTGCAACTTCATGTCTGCATTGGAAATGGGGGTGAGTGTTGGAAAGGGAGAGAGTGGGGCTGCAAGGACGTTCGGCATGCTGCCAGCCCTTGGTGCACATGCAAGTGGTGAAGGTGATGAGCAATAGCCAGCATCCAGCAATGCAAGGAGGAGTGAGCTTCCCTGCAGAGGCAGCCCACCCTTCCTGCTGGTCATCTCTCCTGCTGTGCACAGGGCTTGTGAAGGAGCAGGAGAGATCAGCTGAAGTCATTGGGGCTCACACTGTCTGTCAGCATGCTGCAGGAACAACTGAAGATGGAAGCGATGCCCCGCAGCTGCCAGCCAGGCAGCCATAGGGAGCAATTGAAGTCGTGTACAGTACATACTGGGGACAGTTGCACTGAAGAGGGGGTTACTGGTGTGGGACATCCAACTGAGCAAGGTGCTTGTTCCTGTTACGTCACCTCCATACAGATTTATTGATGTCTCCAGCAAAGTAGCTGCCACTGGGGGGTACTCATATGCACAAGAAATTCATGTCGGGTTAACTGTGGAAATTGCCGCCCACTGTTGCCTTTTTGTCCTTGTGCTGCTGGGGATATTGCGGCAGGAGGAATGGTAGCAGACCTGCACCGGCCATCCAAGCTCATGGTTTGGTGTGCACCTTTAGCCTGGAAGCAGTGAGGATTTAAATCCGCCATGCAGTGGGCTGCCAGTGGCAGGGAGGCTGCACTGCCTGCCTTGCTGCTGCCCCGGCTGTAATGGAGGTGCAAGAAAAAGGACTGGTAACCTAAATCAGTGCAGAGACACCTGCTAGTATTAATTTTCCAGAGCCCTTGGTTCATTTTGGTTATTTCTGTTCTGTAAAACTAAATAGTTCCCCTTTTAGCTTTATACTCAATGGCTCTAGCACATTTCCCATCCCTAGTTTTACATTTGCTTGCTTGTTTCTCAAGCGAGTTCTTCTAGTGTCTCTTAAATCATGTCTACTGTTGTTTGAATCCCTTCCAGTTTCTTGCCATCTGTTCAATGCCACAGTGCACAAAATGTTCATGGTTCATAGCAATATCCACTATGACACAGAAACAGGAGTCTTGTGCAGCTGAAGTTTCAGGCCTCCCCAGTCAAATAACATCACGATTAATGCATTGATCTTTGTGCTTCTAGTGACTGCACCTTTCTTCTTATGCTTTTAAGTTACAACAAGTACATAGGATTTCCATGAGTGAGCTTTTAGACCTTCTCTTCTCCTTCTCTTCTCTTCTCTTCTCTTCTCTTCTCTTCTCTTCTCTTCTCTTCTCTTCTCTTCTCTTCTCTTCTCTTCTCTTCTCTTCTCTTCTCTTCTCTTCTCTTCTCTTCTCTTTTTTCTCTTCCCTTCCCTTCCCTTCCCTTCCCTTCCCTTCCCTTCCCTTCCCTTCCCTTCCCTTCCCTTCCCTTCCCTTCCCTTCCCTTCCCTTCCCTTCCCTTCCCTTCCCTTCCCTTCCCTTCCCTTCCCTTCCCTTCCCTTCCCTTCCCTTCCCTTCCCTTCCCTTCCCTTCCCTTCCCTTCCCTTCCCTTCCCTTCCCTTCCCTTCCCTTCCCTTCCCTTCTCTTCTCTTCTCTTCTCTTCTCTTC
This sequence comes from Balearica regulorum gibbericeps, assembly GCF_011004875.1. Lineage (NCBI taxonomy): Eukaryota > Metazoa > Chordata > Aves > Gruiformes > Gruidae > Balearica > Balearica regulorum. The sequence continues at coordinate 46,464,281 of NC_046187.1, forward strand.
TCTTCTCTTCTCTTCTCTTCTCTTCTCTTCTTCTCTTCTCTTCTCTTCTCTGGTGGTATTGTGCTCTGGGGTCTCTTAATTGTAGCACTTCTTCATGGCGTCAGCCAAGAAGTGCCCTGAAATCATTCTCTCATCTCTGTGGCTCAAAAAATCCAGGCAGACCTTTCAATTGCTCTAGACTCAGCTGGGGTCCTAGTTTGTTGCATCTGATCTTTATTTTGTTTTCAGAGTCCCAAGAGAAGCTGTGCCCCTTAAAAAATCCTAAGCAAGCCGCTCTTTTGATGGGTCTTCAATCACATTTTGCTCTTCCCAGATGTTAATAATATAATGTCCACAAAAATCAAGCCAAAGGATCTTACCATACACCATTAATTCCTGGAAATTGGGAAAATCACATGTTTTCCTTTAATCTGAGAGAAATAATTCTCCCCAGGCCCTCTGCCTAGCCACATCTCCCATTACGCAGCAAAGGCGAGCAACACATCTGTTATCAGGCTCCTGATCCCTGAAGCACCTTTTCTGGGAGGATGAAACACGAGCCTTCAGACGTCACTGCTCCTACGTCAGCTAGGTAATCTTCTCAGCTGTAGATGTAGCTCCTCAGCCACACCGACTTTCACAATGCAGAGTCAACTTTCGTCACCCCTTGTGGCAGGGCAAGGCTGACCCATCAGAGACAGCAGCTTGGAGCAGTCCCTTCAACACACACCAAGCAGAAGATCCATATTTTGCTTTTCTGATAGTCTTGGGTTTCATAGCTGTTGTAGGGCCAGGCAAAAGTCTCTGTAAATGCTATTTACCATTATGTCTAATTTATTTGACAGCAAACGAAAGCCCAAATGATAGTCATCCCTTCCCTCAGAAGGCAATGTTGATTCTTAAGCCTTTCCCTTACTTAGCCAAGACTTTTCCTCCTTTGCTGCATGATACGTGGCATTTTTCTCTGAGGTAGGTCACTTTACAACTCTGTTGGCTAACCTTGGTGAAAACCTTTTCCCAGAAAAGTTTCATCATGATTCACTGGCATTATCCAGAGCACAGATTCTCCTGTCTAAGCAGCTCACACAATGCTGTCAGCAGCGTGTCTGAACACCAAAAATTGCTGAGTGATGACAAGCCCGAGAAGGGCTGGGGGGATGCGTTGGCAGGGCAAAGAGTTTTTCTGTCATGTTGAGGTTACAGAGGCTTTGGTGTATCTGTTCTGGATGCACAGCTGTAGATGTCCTCATGAAGCTCCTTTTCTCCCCAGTAAGATCATATTAGAAAGAAGTATTGATCAGAACAGTGAAAAGGTTAAAGCTATATTGCAGAGCAGGGCATTAGAAGAAGCCTCAAGTGACCATCTGCACTTGTGTTCAGACCCTGCAGTCTTCTGCTTTTGTTTTCTCCTGTCTTCAGCTCTGCAAGTGGAAGTGAGGTTGACGATGTTCAGTGCAAACATCTGATGCTTTGTTCCAGATATAGCATCGCATGTAGGTGGGGAAGGGGCCAGGGCTGAACTTGTTCTCTCGTCGTCTCTATAAACAACCTGAACATCTTGCAGCTGTCAGGGCGTGGACTATAGCATCTCATAAACCATCTGCAAACCTTCATGTGCGGGTGAATACGGAAGGTACAGAGAACAGGCTGTCTGTCAGCTGATCTCATTAAACCATCTGATATCCAACAGCCGATTCAAACTGCAGTTTTTCTGACTGTATACTGGTTTTGGTGTATGTCAATGGGTCCTTGGATAGTCTCACACTGGTACGGTGAAAACAAGTACTTGAAGACTAGTTTCCCTTGAGGACACACGTTATAGAAGTGATCTTAACGCTCCTTGGCTGCCTGTTAAAGGCACAGCCTACCAGGTTACAGTAAGAAGTCCTCCGACTATGGGCCAGTAGCTTGGTTTTCTGCGAAAGCCGAGCACCACAGCCTGAAATCTTAGAAATGGTAAAGACATTTTCTTGTGCAGGGGGGAATGGAAGTGCCCCCATGGATGCCCAGTGGAAGGACCCCCATAGCGGTTACGTACTGATTGCTTACAGTGAAGCTGCTGGAGCGGGATCAGAGTGCCCTGGCACCCCTGGCCACCCACCACCCGCCCAGGGCTGCGGGCAGCTCCATCACCTCCGAGCTTTCATGGCGCGGTGCGAACACCCAGACTTTTAGGGCCTGCCCAGGAGCAGCTTTTCACTTTCTAAGGCGTGCAGTGACTTTTCAGCAAGCTTTTCAGCGTGGTTTGTACTTTCTAAGAAGTGAGCTGAAGCGAAGCCCGACAGCCAGCCAGTGAGCAGCACGGCTTACCTGCCCCAGGGACACCAGGCACTACGCATATGCGGGGGAAAAATCCCTGCAGGTCAGGAGGAGATGTAAAAACCCTGTCAAACCACTCGAAAGAGGGAGTGAGAAGTTGTTTTTTACAAGAACAACTTGGATGAGATCTCTTTTAAACTTCAGCCGAAATGAAAGGAGGGTGGGGATTTTTTTTTTTGCTACTAGAAGCATTTTTCTGTCTGACCTGAAAATGACATGAAACTCCAACCTCAAAGTAGGTTTATTTACAAGCTTGGGTCTTAAGAAATCCCTGCGTGGGGAGGGAGAGGTTATTCCTCAGGCAGCAGGCGGAATTGGAGCCAGGGGGTGTGGACAGTGCTCCCAGCTCCTTAGGTACAAACTAGGTGGGATTGCTGTTGGTTACTAACCCGTGATAAGCTGGATCTGGACATCAGAAAGTATAAAACATAGGAGATTTGGGGTAAATCTTCCCATGAGATCCATAAGGGCAAAATTTATAGCTGCTTTTTTAATATGAGGCTTTGTTTATTAATTTATAGAAAGATGAAGTGGCAGCACACTTGGGAAGCTAAGGGAAGGGGCGGGCCAGGCAAGGTCTTATCCAGGCTTACAGTGGGGGTGGAGCCCACTAGAAAGACACAGGAGGGTGTGGGGGACAGGTTACCATGGCCTTAGCTCTACTCTAGTCATGGCTACATTTTTGCAGAGAAAGACCAGGTTATGGAGAAACGATAGTGAATAGCTAGAAACTTTGAGCAAGGAAAGGGACCTATGGCTGGCTGTGGATCAGCCCGCGACAGCCTGGCCAGTGCCCACCCTCTCCGCCCCGGCCGTTGCCTGGGGAGCAGGTGTTGGGAGCAAAAGGTCTAACTTTGCGCCCTCGGTGGCTTCTGGAGCATGTTTCCAGCAGGAGCCATCCTCCTTTCCAAGGTGGCATCAGCTACGCAAGGCAGAAGAGCCATTCGCTTCTAGTGGAAGGCTTTGACGTGTCTTTATGGCCTGATGCCATGAGGCGAAGAGCTCTAACAGCACACAGAGCTGTATTTCAGCTGGCAGGCTTTCCTGAGCAGTCTAGCAACGGTGGCTAAATCGGTGTCTTTCAGCTGTGTTGCATCAGTATCTTCCCAGGTTTTTTTGTTTATGTTTAGCGCTTTCTTGGGTTTTGGGGTTTTTTTGTTCGTTTTAGTTTCTCTTTAAGCAAATGGGGTGAAAGAAGATAGGACTGCGCGGGAAAGGAAACTGTTCCTCACCAGAAAGAGATGAAAGAAAAATTGTGAGTTACTCTTGTCCAGGCTCAGCCTGTCACTTCTATAGCTGGATGAAACACTTTATTTTAATTTCTGCCTTGTGCTTTGCTGTGCCATGGCACCATGGTGCCTCCTACTGAGACACGGCTATCTGTGGCTATCTGATCAGCCTAGCTGTGCTCAGAAATCTACGCTCTGCAAGGGGTATCAGCCTTACCCTCTGCAAACTGAAGCACGGCTCTGAATTCAAGGCATCACAAATTATTTCAATGGGAAAAAGAAATCTATGACGGAGGCTGGAGTGCCACAGTGCAACCTTGTTGTTGGTTTTTTTTAAGTGCTTCTTGTAAAACCCGCCACCCACAGACAATCAGTTGTACTCATCCATAATGGCAGCCTCCAAAGTTAGATTTTCCCCCTTCTGCATGATGTTTCCCCACCACTGCTGCTTTCATTACATCATTGCCAGATGCTGCCATGCTCTGACATACAGCAAGACATGGGGTCCTTGTCGAATTTAAAGAAATAATTGTGATAGTGATCAGAGAATTCATTTAAAAGGCAACCATGCCCTGCAAGACTGCATCTCGCTCTGGAAGAGAGTTACATGTAGAATTACATATAGAGTTACATATCGTAGAGGGAGGTAAAGCCTCCCCACGCCGCAGTGCCTGGACCCCCAGGCAGTGCTCTGGGCACCTCTGTGTGGTCGTCCCACCCCCCCTGAGGTGGCAGTGGCCGGGACTGGAGTGTGCCATGACAGCCCTACGCCACTGTCATGGGCCACGCAAACCGAGTTTGTATTGCAAATGGAGACCACTTGTCCAGTCACATAGAAACAGCCAAATATGAGCATGTGCATTTCCAGTTAGGGTCCTGGAAATAATCTTGTCTTCAACAAGATCAATTAGTCCCCTGTGTTGGGTTTGTGTGGCAAGGTTTTGGTAGCCAGGGGGTCTACAGGGGTGGCTTCTGTGAGAAGCTGCTAGAAGCTTCCCCTGTGTCTGATAGAGCCAATGCCAGCCGGCTCCAAGACGGACCCACCACTGGCCAAGGCCAAGCCAATCAGCACCTCTGTGATAACATATTTAACAAGGAAAAAACCAGTTAGGGAGAGCTTTTGCAGCCAGAGAGAGGAGTGAGAAGATGTAAGAAACTCTGCAGACACCAAGGTCAGTGCAGAAGGAGGGGCAGGAGGTGCTCCAGGCACCGGAGCAGAGATTCCCCTGCAGCCCATGGTGAAGACCATGGTGAAGCAGGCTGTCCCCCTGCAGCCCATGGAGGAAGGATGAGGGGGTGTAGAGATTCCACCTGCAGCCCATGGAGGACCCCATGTTGGAGCAGGTGGAGGCACCTGAAGGAGGCTGTGGCCCTGTGGGAAGCCCAGGCTGGAGGAAGCTCCTGGCAGGACCTGTGGACCCGTGGAGAGAGGAGCCCACGCCGGAGCAGGTTTGCTGGCAGGACTTGTGACCCCGTGGGGGACCCACGCTGGAGCAGTTTGCTCCTGAAGGTCTGCACCCCGTGGGAGAGACTCACGTTGGAGAAGTTGGTGAAGGACTGTCTCCTGTGGGAGGGACTCCATGCTGGAGCAGGGGAACGATGAGAGAAGTCCTCCCCCTGAGGATGAAGAAGCGGCAGAAACACCGTGTGATGAACTGACCGTAACCCCCATTCCCTGTTCCCCTTTGCCGCTGAGGGGGGACGGAGGTTGAAGCCGGGAGTGAAGTTGAGCCCGGGAAGATGGGAGGGGTGGGGGGAGGTGTTTTAAGATTTGATTTTATTTCTCATTCCTCAACTCTGTTTTGCTTAGTAATAAATTAGATGAATTCCCTCTCTAAGTTCGGTCTGTTTTGCTCGTGATGATAATTAGCAAGTGATCTCTCCCTGTCCTTATCTCGACCTGTAAGTTTTTTTTTCGTTGTACCTTTTCTCCCCTGTCTAGTGAAAGAGGGGAGTGATAGAGCGGCTCTGGTGGGCACCTGGCCCCCAGCCAGGGTCAACCCACCACACCTCCTAATGATTACATTTCCAGAGTTGCATTATGAGGCAAATCCTGTATTTTTTTTCCCCTATTTACTGCATATATAATGCAAATATATCTAAGGAGTTGGTTTAGTATGATTTCAATGTATTCCCATCCTTATTTTAGTACACAGGGGGTAACTCAGGGCTTGTACGGGACCTTTTTACAGTGTATGATTAAATGCAACGTCTGGTAGGGCATTAAACTTATATCCGTCTCCAGAAAAGAACAGCGTGTGTGATGTCCTCATCTGAACCAGCAGCCTCTGAGTCCTGCAGTGCTCGCTCATTAACACCAGTGCCACCAGCACCAGCCCACTGGCCGTAGTGGTGTTTGTTCTGATAAGCCAGTATCCTCCAACCAAGCACAAAAATATGTATTTAATGCTCAACACATGAGAATTTCCATCAGTCTGAGGACATGCTGAAGTGATTCGGTGGACTGGGACAAAGTTTGATGGAAGGCATATGGAATGCTTTAGTTTCATAGATGCCCTTTTTTAATAGGCAACTTGGCAATTATATATTATGGCTTGATACTGCTTTTGGTAGTGGGTAGCTAATTTTAAAGCTTTGCTCTGTTTTTCAGTTTCTTTCTTAACATTGGATCACATAAATGAAGAGATTTAAGTGGTTTTAGTTCCTATACAAAGACGCTGTAATTTACCTTGCTTAATATAGAACTAATCTAGATTTGGATGGACATACTCTAGTGTGTATACCAGCTAAGATGGAAGAATTCCAGGATAATATCTAGTCCTGATGAAATTAAATATCAGCATCATTTTTCACGTATACTTTCATTTAAACAGGGGGAAAACTGTGGAAGAACAAGGCCCTAGGGCCATCATGTGAACACAGAGCAGACGAAGGGGGCGTATCCTGTGAGGTGCTGCCCCAAATTAGGGGGTCAGGCCTGCCATCATGCTTGCAGAGGCACCATCATCACAGCCGCACTTGGCTGCCTGTGTCTCCCTCTGTTCATGTGTTCACATTTCCATTTAAATTTACCTGCAAGTCTGATTTTTCTGGAGTTTTAGCATGCTTGGTTTTGACAGATGATTGCTACAGTCCCGTAATATGTTTTACTCGGAGTTTATTAATCTGCTCCCAGCTGTAATTCCATCTTAGCCTAGTTTTGTCCAAGGAATATGAAATGTTGTCTTATTCCCAGAGCAACAGATGCAAATATCTTCCTGAGAATGGGAAGCTTATCAAATGCCCAGTACGATTCTTTTCACTGATATTTCAAGAAATGCTTTGTCCTGCGTTTCTTTGAGGAGATGCTGCTTTCTGACCTCTGGATCACACTCAAGTTTTACCTTAAGGAAGCTGTGGGGAGCATGTCATAATTTTCATTTATTTTCCTAAAGAGATTGTAACTCAGTGCATTCTTTTACGGATTAGTCATATACACTATAGAACAATGCTTGGGTTTATCCCATTTTTTCCCTTTTGCAATCTGCAAACAGGGTTTCCTCTTTTGGTTGAAATTGGTTTTGACTGTACCTGAGTGATGCAGTGATGAAACCAGAGGAAACCTCAGGGCCCTTCTCCCACTGGAGCAGAGTCGGCGAGTGCCCAGAGATACCTGCGAGGCCACAGGTACCAGCTAGCAGGTTCTCTTCCTGCAGCTTTAGTAAGGATTTCAGGCCAGATTTGCTCTACAGTTAATGCCAAAACCTTACCATCTTACCGTCTTACCATCCACCCACTTCTGAAAGCCCTGCTGGTGCCAGTTCCCCTGTGCTGCTGTCAGCCTTCATAAGTGAAAATCATATGAACTATTCATATGAAAATCAGGCCCACGTTGCTATTGTGTCAGGTGTTTTTGAGGGAATTTTCAGTTGCAAAGTGTGATTTCGCAACCGTAAGTTTGGCATTTATTCTTTTTCCTCCCTTTCTTTCTTTTCTTTCTTTCTTTCTTTCTTTCTTTCTTTCTTTCTTTCTTTCTTTCTTTCTTTCTTTCTCTTTCCTTTTCTCTCTCTCGGTATTGTTTCCTTTTCCATGCAGACATGGAAAAATAGTCGAAGTGCTATTTCTTTTTAGGCTGAGAGAAGTATGTGACTTGTCATACTAACCACAGCGGCTGTACGAAGCTGCACTTTCTCTCATGTAACGCTTTACTAGTAACTCAGAGAGTGAGGCTTAAGCAGTTTTCTTTGGCTAAATTTCACTCCAGAGGTAGTCTGAGATTTCCCTGTGCATGGGAAGACACCGAGGGAATGTTTCATATAACACCAGCTGATAGTTAATACAGATTAGTGACTGGAGTTGAAACTGTTGTGCTGAATCCAGTCATTCCTTCCTAGACCACAGCATGGGAACTGCTCACTGCAAGGTTAGCAAGTTCATCCCCCTTTACTAAAACCAGTCCTTTTTATTTAATTTTCACTTCTTCTCTCAGTTTTGGAATGATACGATTCCAAAAAGAAGTTCCCGTTTCTTTTCTTTTCTCCCTTCCGTTTAGCGGGGCCCATGTGAAGCACCGCCGAAAGGAAAGGGCCGAGCAAGCTGCCCCCCGCCTGGCTCACGCCCAGGCAGCCCCTGCGTTGAGCAATGCCAGACATCTGTGGGGGAACGGAAGCGGCTGCCACAAACAGCTAACGCCATACAGCGGCAGTTTTAAAGAGAAAAGTCCTCACGGATTACACGCCGAAATATTGCAGGTTGATTGTGTTCTGCTGAATGCGTAGGTAATACCCAGCGTTTGCAGACCAAACCAGGTGCACTAGAGCATCTCGTGCCCGTGCACGGAGCGAGCTGTATCGGCATGAACAAGCAAGGTGCCCAAGAACTTGCATGACTATTCATTGCACAGGGCTTAAGGGAAGCGATAAACCCTCATGGGTGCAGTTACCCACTCCTGAAGCATGAAGAAAAGACATGGGTTTAAGACCAGGCTTAAAAACAGGTGACTGCATGCTTAATGCGGATCAGAGACTGCTGTGTGCCAGACTCCTGTCTTAGCACTGTCCTGGTAAAGCGGGGATGACATCTGATGTATGTATTAGATATCACGTGTTTGGAAATTGTCTCACTGCTGCTAGAAAAAAAAATAAATCAGCATATGCTCACAAAGTCTGGATTCATGGCACAGCAAAGCAGAAATAAGGAACTAGCTCAGGGTGCGGAGATTGCATCCCCAGCATGACACGGAGCTCAGTTCTCCTCTGGCTCAGCTTTTGCGGGGGACAGGCAATCTCACGTGGGGTGTCAAGAGCCGACCCCTGCTCCTCAGCTCTGTGCTGGCCTTGCCCTGAAGGTCACTTGTCACCACGGAGCTGGGAAGTCTCTGCATGCTCCCTCTTGCTGCCGGTCCCCGAGGCCACACGGAGCATCCATCCGGGCATAGACGCCACAGCCGTGTGCAGGACATCTACCCCAGCTCAGCATGCGGGCAAACCACTGTCAGAAGAGAAAAGTGAGGGTGGCTAGCAGGAACTTCCCCCAGGCTTGGAAGTCCTGTGTAATGAAACAGCATTTCATCCACAGCTGCTACGAAATGGTGAAAGTATCAGTGAAGCAATGAAAGAAAATAAATCTCTGGTTAAAACTGATTACCTGTGTTTATTTCTTTGAAAAGCCTGTGAATTAGGAGAAAAAAAAATCTTGGTTTCAGCTTGGTCTCTGGAGAAGCAGCCATGCCAGCTCCTTCTCTGGCTAGTAAGTCCTGCTCAAAAACTTCTCAGCCCAGCAGCCACTTCCACCCAAGTTGGAAAGAAAGGGTAGAAGAAGTCTGCAGGCAGAGAGGACAGAGAAAACAGTGAGTGCGCCTTTCTCTCCTCCCCCTTCCCTTCCCTTTCAAGTCTAGGCTTTGTAGCTAAAGTTTGCAAGAGTCCTAAAGGTACGAAGTACCATCTATGGCCCCTGACTGACAGCGACGCTTGTTTTCAGCTCTGCTTTGTCACCTTTGAGACTTGCCTTTTATCTCTGCTTTTTATCAGATAGAAAAAATGAAGACGGCTTGCTGCCCTTTAGTTTGCTGTTCGCCAGCTAAGGGTCAACAGCACGCTGCGGGGACAGCCTGTGCGTGTGCGTGCAGGCACACGTGTGCACACGCATGAGCCCCGGGAAGGTAAGGCCAGCTGCAGCCCCTGACCCCTCAGACTGGGCTTTGGAGGATGCTCAGCACACGCGGCTCCGCTGAGAGCGGGGCTTTCTGAACCAGGGAAAGGGGGGGCTGAGCTAAGGCCACGCGTCCTGCAGTTTCCTCCTGCCGCAAAAACAAATTCTTTCTAAGCACCTGCTTCCTCTTTGAAAGAAAGTAAAACTCTTCAGTGAAAACCAGACAATGGTGTGAAGGAAGAGCTTTTAAAAAACTCTCAAAAATAGGTTTGCTCACTGCATACGACGGTCTTTTTTCTTTGCACGGTCGGAAGTACAGATGTGCAAGACATTTGCATGCGCTGCCTCTTCAGGGGGTACCGTACCCCCGCAGTCAGGTAGGTAGCATGACGGCAGGCAGCCCCAGAGCACTTTCCATTGCAGTGGGGACCGGTGATGCACTTGCTCTCACTCAGCTGCTGACGCTTGAGAGCACCGCTCACATGGGCGGGCCCCTCGGTGTCAGCAGCGCTTCCTCCAACCCACCTTTCGTACAAGCCCCTACGTGCTTAGCACAGCACCGATTAGCTGGCTGCTATTTTTAGTCCCTTGGTACGGTTACACGCTCCAGTGCGTGCCACGGGACCCTTAAGCGAAGGTCGGCCCTGGTTTGGGTTGGTGCCTCGGGAAGTCATTGTCACCACCACAACGCTGCAGGGTCCCTGCACGCCCACCCTGCTGCCTTTCACCCAGGAGCACCCACCGATGAACAGCCGCTCTCGTGCAACCGTCTGTCTCCGTTTGGTGCCCCAGTGACCCAGTAAAACTAGTTTTGGTAGGTCTCAGCTGGGCTCCTGCAGAGGTGGGACCAGTTACGTGTGCCCAGGGAGCGTCACTGAAGACTCCCACTTGCTAATGCATTTGCCCAAGTCACTGAGACTTAATGTGTGCCCAAACCATGCGCACAGTTCTGGGACGTCTGAGCATATATGGCACGTTTTCACTTTCATAGCCTGTCTATCTGATGAAATCAGAATGCTTGTTTTATGGTTAAGTTATCGGCAATCGCTCGGAAGCAGTTGAAGAGCAGTACTTTTTCACACGTGTAGCTGGATGGAGAAACTCATTGCCGGGGATATCAGAGCGGCTAAATGCATGAACAGGGTCAAAAAGGAATTAGACAGATTTGTGCAAGGCATGTCCATCAGGACTATTAAATACGGTCATTCAGATCCAACCTCCAGCTCATAAACTCTCTAAATTGCTGATTAGTAAATGCTGGGAGGATTTACCAAGGGAAAATTCAGTCTAAACCTGCCCTGGCTCCAACAACCTTCTCCAAAATACCTGTTCTGAGT